>NC_054380.1:136102818-136425318 GCF_017654675.1 Xenopus laevis | reverse complement strand
CATTCAAGCACAGGATACACAGTAGATAACAGATAAGTACTACTATAGTTTATATAAACAAGCTGCTGTGTAGCCATGGGGGCAGCCATTCAAGCACAGGATACACAGTAGATAACAGATAAGTACTACTATAGTTTATATAAACAAGCTGCTGTGTAGCCATGGGGGCAGCCATTCAAGCACAGGATACACAGTAGATAACAGATAAGTACTTCTATAGTTTATATAAACAAGCTGCTGTGTAGCCTCGGGCAGCCATTCAAGGACAGGATACACAGTAGATAACAGATAAGTACTACTATAGTTTATATAAACAAGCTGCTGTGTAGCCATGGGGGCAGCCATTCAAGCACAGGATACACAGTAGATAACAGATAAGTACTACTATAGTTTATATAAACAAGCTGCTGTGTAGCCATGGGGGCAGCCATTCAAGCACAGGATACACAGTAGATAACAGATAAGTACTTCTATAGTTTATATAAATAAGCTGCTGTGTAGCCTCGGGCAGCCATTCAAGGACAGGATACACAGTAGATAACAGATAAGTACTACTATAGTTTATATAAACAAGCTGCTGTGTAGCCATGGGGGCAGCCATTCAAGCACAGGATACACAGTAGATAACAGATAAGTACTACTATAGTTTATATAAACAAGCTGCTGTGTAGCCATGGGGGCAGCCATTCAAGCACAGGATACACAGTAGATAACAGATAAGTACTACTATAGTTTATATAAACAAGCTGCTGTGTGGCCATGGGGCAGCCATTCAAGCACAGGATACACAATAGATAACAGATAAGTACTACTATAGTTTATATAAACAAGCTGCTGTGTGGCCATGGGGCAGCCATTCAAGCACAGGATAAACAATAGATAACAGATAAGTACTACTATAGTTTATATAAACAAGCTGCTGTGTGGCCATGGGGGCAGCCATTCAAGCACAGGATACACAGTAGATAACAGATAAGTACTACTATAGTTTATATAAACAAGCTGCTGTGTAGCCATGGGGGCAGCCATTCAAGCACAGGATACACAATAGATAACAGATAAGTACTTCTATAGTTTATATAAACAAGCTGCTGTGTAGTTATGGGGGCAGCACATTTTTTATCGAAACTGCGTCAAAAATTAGTTGAGTAAAATTTGCAGTGACAAAAAATACGCCCATTGACTTTAATGCACTTGGAGAGAAAAAAATTGTCACGCACATTAAAAAATTGTTGCTTGGAATTTTTTTTCATTGTCTTCAATGGGTTTCACAAATATTTAGCGGTTTCGCAATTTTTTGCAGTTTCTCAAATTTTTCGGGACAAATTCATTCATCACTACTATTTAAGCCTGCTTCCTTCTACGGCCTGTGGCAGGATCATTGGCTTATCTGACCTCCTGGTTTGACCGTGACCTATTACCTGTAGATTTGCTGCCCTCCCTTGACTGTCGACCTGTTTCATGGACTTCATTTCCTGCCAGTTCTGTAGTTTGAGTTTTTTTTTAATATTAAATCTCATTTAAACCTCTAATTGTTGTGAGCAGTGTTTTACTCAGCAATTGACTACGTACAACCCAACACTTTTCCTAATGGATATCCAAGATGGCAGCTTACAGGCAGTGGGACATGGGCGCTTTCAGAGGACTGTAATCCAAAGGCAGAAGCATAATAAAGCACTCCTTTAAGTAGTATAGCACTTACACTGTCTAGATCAGCAACTGCTAAAAGTTTGAAAGGAAAATGGCCGGTCATGGGATAAGCGCATTATGAAACACAGATTTATAAAGACCTCAATCTTTACCATCTAAATCTAAAACTAATCACCGTCCTTTAGCTTCCATCTGCCATGAAAAATGATCCATCTGGGTTTTCCTTTGAGCTACATTGTGTGTAATAGACGCCCATTACTTGATATAATGAAGTATTTGTGCAATGAGAATTCACAAGTGATCAGTCCCATGTGCTTTCACTACAGCCCTCTACTCGTTTGCCCCGCTCGCATGCTTGGAATTCCTTCTGAACCAAAAAAAACCGCTAAGCTTAAAAGCACATTGATCTCCAACCTTCTCGCTCAGCCCAAGACCAGATCTAGGTAAAGGCTCAGCCAATTAAATCCAGCTGGGACAAAAGCCGGTGGTTTCCATTTATTGGTCCTGTTTTGCAAATGGTGGTAACTCGATTTATCCTTCAGTCTGTTGTTGACATTAAGGTTTGGAATCAATTAGGAGCCAGGAGGAAAAAGAAGGTTTGGAATGGAGTATCATCCTCTTACTTCAATTAGAATTTTATCGGAAAGGCATAAAGAAAGGAAACGCTACAATTGATATGTTTTGATACTTACCATACGACTCTTAAGACAGTATTCAGCTGTGTGTGTGCCCGGGGATACGTATCTGCTATAAATTCATTTTTATCTAATTTGTCTGAGATCTAAGCTTCCTGCGGAGGTCTGTGATCAAAGATACTGATTCTGTCTGATGTTGGCTCTGACACATTATGTGTGCGACTTGGTTCTGTCTGTCAACTCACAGTGGGAGGCTGACCACATCCCTTGGCACCTTTTGTACAGAGAACCCTCATTTTATCTGGGGATATTGACAGGTACAGCGCTTATGGGTGAGCAGCGCTAAATAATTAACTAGGTGGTATTATTTTAGTTAGAGGGCAACCCTGGGCATGGTATTGCTCCTGTCTGAAAACTTGTCTTGCTGTTCCTTAGGTGAAAGGAGGATAAATCTTATAGAATGTTGGGTTCTCTATAACAATTGGCTTTTATTATCTCCCCATTGCCCATTTTATCTGGCCTGTGCAACTAATAATTTAGGGCAGCTTCCCTGCAGTGCTTCTAGTTCTCTTGATCCAGGGCTGTCAGGGCTGAAGTTCTAGACTACCAATAATGGCATTTCCAAAATAAACCTGTAAAATGTTTGAATTGCAGAGATATATTAATTCTAGTATCCACATACCCTGTGTACATACTGTTTTAATGGCACCCATCCTTTCTTCCACATTATCATTAATTATCTCCATGCCCTACCCAAGTGCATATAATGAGCAGCGATGCATTTGCTGAGGCCCCATTAACCACGAACACAGGTGGACCTCCTCAACTTGTCTTGCATTTGCTGAGGCCCCATTAACCACAAACACAGGTGGACCTCCTCAACTTGTCTTGAGGAGTACCACAGGTTGATAAATTGCAATTAAAAGAGTTTGAGAACATTTCCTAAGCATAATAGAATAAGCTTTATATGTTTGTGCCTAATGTAGGCACTTAGTCACCCATTCCTCACAAAGGAATCATTTCCCAGTGATTTGAGGTAACAAGAGTAATTTTCTGAAGCAACCAGGGTTGGAGTTAGAGATGCGGCCACCCTGGGCATGGCAGGAAGTCTTGGCCCTTATCTATAATTATGTTTATTACAAAATAGTTTTGTACTAGTAGCCTTAAAAGAGACCCGTCACCCCAAAAAAAATATTCAAAATCCTATTTTATCGGATTAGTCAAGTAAAATGAACTTTAATTACACAATATAAATTAGTTGAATCTTGTTTCCTTCAGTCTGGGAATTCATAATTATAGCAAGAAGACAGGAGCCATTTTGTGGACACTGTTATTAAGACAAAACTTGTATCATCTCAGAATCTTGTTTGTGCACCAGAATGGGGGACCTGATGTCCATCCCCATGTCCTGGTTACACAATTAAATGGTGAAGAGAATGTGGGGAATGTGGGGAGAGCAGTGACATGTAGGAAGTGCTGAATGGAAAGTGAAAGTAATTGTCTGCTCCGCCTCTATTTCATGTTTAATTTGAAAAGGACTTTTGTTCTACAGATTTTTGTGTCTTGGTGACAGGTCCACTTTAAAGCATAATTTCATAAATTACAGAATGCAGGGTGCCTAAAATTCTAGGTACTATACTTTTCCTACCATGAGTGACGACTATCATAGGGAATTTGCAATATATCTTTGGGTAACCTGGGATGTTCCCCATAGCTGGCTACTTTCTTTACATACACTTTAGCACCAGTCCTCTCTTTACTAATTAGGCAGTAGTGCAGTCCAGTTCTACTAGTTGCTAGATCAAGCCTACTGCATCTTAGAAGACTTTGGAAACGTTGTTAGGGCACTGGCCACCTTCCGATTGCAGATGTTTTCCTCAACCTGCCGCTCACTATTTACCTTTCATTTATATTTGTTTGGCACGCTTATTAGCCTCATTGGTACTATAAATCTGAAGCAGTAGCACACGGAGGCTGCTGTTGCTAGGGAATACTTCCATTGAGGGTAACCAGCATTTAGAGGGCTTCTACCTATTGTGAGACTAAACCTTCAATCTCTCTCTCTGTGTTTCTAATTCATCCAAACAGTTGCGTGTGAGTAAGTGGATTCTACGTGCTACTATTTATTTAAATGGATTTAGTAAGCTCTGTGGTCCCATAAAGGACATATAATTAGCATTTTGTTTGGATGTGTTGCTTCTGGTTAGGAACTTTTCTCCAACACTTCAGCGAGTGTCCATCGGAGTGAAATAGTATTAAGTGATAGTGATGGGGAAATTCATTCAAGAGGTACGAATTTGCGGTGAAAGTCTGCGGTTCGACGATGGTGAATAAATTTCAAAAATTGTGCTGACAATATCAACTCTGGCGACAATTAAACGCACACCCATTGACTTCAATGCAATTGAACAAAATAGGCACCTGGCAAATTGTCACCGGCGTCAGAACTGGACGAAACTGGACAAATTCGCCCTTCACTATTAAGTAATAATTCGTGCTCTGTGGGAGTTGTAAGGAGTTGCAATAAAAGAAAAACTGGCACTCAGAGCTCGATGCATGCAGGCAAAGCAAGGAGTTGACACTCATCAGGCCTGTGACAAATGTACTTAAGAAAAAGGCAGTGTATTGGCAAAATAGCATTATACTAGTAAAAACGTTAATGTAACATTGCTTTGGGTAGGGCTTTAATTAAGCTTCACCGAATACACTTCGAAAAGCAATGATACAATATATAGGGGCAAATTCATCAAGGCTCGAATATCGAGTGTTAATTAACCCTCGATATTCGACTGGGAATTAAAATCCTTCTACTTCGAATATCGAAGTCAAAGGATTTTTGCGCAAATAGTTCGATCGAATGATCGAAGGAATAATCGTTCGATCGAACGATTAAATCCTTCGAATCGAACGATTGAAGGATTTTAATCCAACAATCGAAGAATTATCCTTCGACCAAAAAAACTTAGCCAAGCCTATGGGGACCTTCCCCATAGGCTAATATTGGGTTTGGTAGCTTTTAGGTGGCGAACTAGGGGGTCGAAGTTTTTTCTTAAAGAGACAGTACTTCGACTATCGAATAGTCGAACAGTCGAATAGTCAAACAGTCGAATGATTTTTAGTTCGAATCCTTCGTTTCGAAGTCGTAGTCGAAGTCGAAGGTCGAAGTAGCCCATTCGATGGTCGAAGTAGCCCAAAAAACACTTCGAAATTTGACGTTTTTTTACTTCGAATCCTTCACTCGAGCTTGGTGAATGGGCCCCATAATGTATGCATCCTTATTTTAATTTACAAACTTTCAAAATGGAAAAAACAGAAGGTAACCTAAGAAGGTGCACTTTTGAAATATTTCCAAATAAGTGTATCTTTCTTTTATCTTTCTCAGTACTACGTGTCAGATCAGCCTCTTATCTTTAAAAAGGAGGGCATACATCACTGGAACCCCTCAGTAAAGAAGGGCGAGTCTAGGATATAATGGCCCAATTGAAGCATTCGGTTAGATCCCACATTTGAACAAGAGGACCCGTGAATGAGGACTGGTAAGAGGAAGGTTGAATTCTATGGTTAGCTGTTCTAGGAGCACAAGATACAAATGGCCCTCGCACATGGGTGCCAGATCATTATATTGTGAGGTTCTCAAAAATTGCTCAGTAATTAATGTTTTACATCAGTTGAAGTTTTCCAATGGAACTAATGCAATCGACTTGTCCTCATTAAGAGTTTAAGAAGACCTTACTGCTCAAACATGATTCTAATCTATGTGCTTCAAATATACAAAGCAAAACATGTCATGTTTCTTTCCATGCTACATCTCAAGTCATTGTTTGGACTAACTGTTTCACGCTTGAGAGAACACTCACACATAACAAATGTCTATTTCTTAATATGCTAAATATTTTGTTTCAGTTCAATGGAATCGCTACTGACAGATTCCTACATGAGAGACAGAGGCACAAGGTTAGCGCTGGTAGAAAACCATTCGCTGGTTAACGTATATCAGATTTAACTTCTCAAAACATTTTTTATCTGCCTGTCAGGCAAACGAAAAGTAAAACACAAATGAATCACTAAAATTACATTGTTTAGGAGAACTAATTCGAAATGATGGTTCTAGGTGATAATATGGGCTACACAAGACGTTGTCCTAATAATTGATCTAATGGAAATTGATAAAACCCATATCTCTCTTATTTGCTTCATGCCCTGTGGATAGTTCCTGCAGTTATAGGGAGGCCAGTTGGTTTTGAATGGACAGGGTAGAAATATTAGCTTCTTTTGATTGTATCTGGGGCCTAGGGTAGGGAAGGTCTCACTGAAGAATGAGTCCTGGATTAATATCAGACCATGGTATAAGATGTGAACAAGGGACCCATAAATGAGGGCTCGCTAATGTAAGGTTAGATCATGCATATACTGTAGCTGCTTTTTGGGTGAAAGCATATTTAGAAGAGAAGACTGAAGTTCTATCAATGAGCCTAGACAATTAGTACTTTTGAAGTCTTTATACTAGTGTAAGGAACCAAGTTCCTTGATGTTCAGCTTGGAAGGCCTTGTATCTGTAGTTGGAACCCCAAAGTGAATATTACTTAAGTCTGCAACTAATAGTGCTAGGTTGCATTATAACATGTCAAAGAAATTAATTGCGTAACATGGCTATTGCCATCAATAAATCTTCTCAACTCATTTCACAGCCACTAACACCTAGATTATTGTTCAACAGAAACCATGTATTTCCTTCTAGAATACCCTGACTACTAATATACAAATGTTACACCTTGTGTAACTAGTGTTTTGCTGCATTACATCTGCAACCTTGTATTTTCAACCAATATTTTATAGAAAATATCTATTGGATGTCAAACATCTGATTCTTAAAGATAATTATACAACTCTGATTTAGAAAGAATTGCTAAGACATTTAGTTAGCACAGTTAGAGAGGACCTGAAATAGGAATTTAATACAGAGAATTTGTGTGTAAGTAGTGGGCATGGGTTTAGGTGATTTTTGCAAGGCTATCCTCCCAGACAATATGGGGCAAATTCACTAAGATTTGTAGTTGCACCAGCGTCTGCTTCGCCACACTTTGACAGGCGTATTTTCACCAGCGCTACGCAAATTCACTAAAATCCGAAGTTGCGCTCAGGGGAAGCGTAAGGTTGCGAAGTTGCACTAGCGTTAATTTCGCCAAGCAAAGCGGTTACGCTAGCAAACAGTGGCGTAACTAGATGTTGCTGGGCCCCACGTCAAATTAATTTTAGGGCCCCCAACATATCCAGTGTTTGTCCTGTTTTACCAATATATGTTCGAATTGCTCATCAATGAGAGCCTCATGGGGCCCCCTGTACCTCCTGGGCCCCCCTGCAGCCGCAGGGTCTGCTTCCTCTGTAGGTACGCCCCTGCTTGCAAAGCTTAATTTGCATACGGCGCCAAATTGAAGTTACAATGGAGGAATATGTAGCAGCACTACACAAGCCTGGGAAACCTTCAAAACAGCAAATAAAATTGTTATTTTGCCCTACACATGTGCCCACTGTATAGGTAAGGTGAGTTAGGAAATGTAGGGGGGAAGGAGGGGAGCCCCAAAAAAAATTTCGATCTTTTTCAGCCTATCACCCATAAAAAAAGAAAAAACACCAGCGTTTAAAAAATTTTTAATTTTTTTTAAAGCAATCCCTATCTACTCTATTGCACTTCGCCTGGTCTGAGGTGGCGAAGGAAGTCTGGCGTAAAAGGTAGCGTTCAGTGAATTTGCGTAGTTACGTCCGTTGCGCAAATTCGCCAGGCGTAAGGGTGCGAAGTAACATTAGCGAATTTACGGCAGTGTTAGTTAGTGAATCGGCGAATTAACGAAAATGCGCTACGCTAGCGAATTAACGCTAGCGTTAGCCGCTTCGTCCATTAGTGAATTTGCCCCTATATGTAAAGCTAAACTTGCTCCATCTTTACTTGCTCCATACACCCTAGAAGCAACAATAACAACACAAAAGCCAACCACTTATATGCACAAAATATTATAAGACACAATACATAACAGGTTCATCTGTATCATTGGGAAATTCATAGAATATCTCCTTGATCTCACCATTTCCCACATACCTCCTTTCCCACCCTGACTTTCTATGTCCTTGTGCCCTCACTTAAAGATTGTGACCTCAATCGCTTCATTGAGAATTACCTAGAATAATGACGGGCTGAAATAGACGGTGATTTACAAGACTGTAAATGAAGACACCATCAGCAGACACTAACCCCTAAAAGATAAAACTGCTTTTGCTTAATGAACAACTCCTAAGGCGTTTTCCTGAGAAGAATATTTGAATATTTGCATGTCCCAGGTGGTCGTTTCTGTCCTCTGAATTCCTTGTACCGTGACGATGAAGGTAGAGTTCTCATAGTGACTTTGTTCCATTAATATGTACAAGGGCTTATTCACCCTGCCTGGCTAACCAATTTTTAAATGCTATGTTGACCCGTGTCGTTTCCATGATCTTTTTTTATGTAGTTTTCATAGTGGTCTCCATTACTCATTACTTCATCATATTAAAGCATTCAGCATTATTTTCTGCTGGGACTATTTTTTTTCCGTGGCTCGCTCATGCAAGAGGTATTTTCTGTTGCCCCAGTTGATGAGAGGATAGAATTGTTCAGGAGTTATCTACTCACAAGTCCGTTGAAAGGAGAATTTAAAGATGTTCATCGGGCACTGAACACTCTTATGTTTTTGTGCCTATTAATTGTTGCATTGTTCAACATTATGGTTTCAAGTTATGTTGTATGTGGCACCTACATGCTTTTTTATGCACCAACTGAATTGCGCTACTATGAAGCTAAAATCATCCCCTGCCCAATTTATTGCCATAATGATGCATATGGATCTTGGCATGATTTAAGGAAAGATGCAATATTGCATCTATATTAGTGCATTGCCTATGTCTATCATCATCACATTGACACTGGACAATCTATCCAAGGGCATCACAATTGTGTAGGGCTGATGGAATCTTCCTCAGCAGCACAGTCACATACCTCAGTTTGGTGGAGCCCAACTCTCCTTACACCATGAAGCTCTTGATGCCAGATGTATTGGCATCAAGAAGTGGTATTTCTCCATTACAATGCAAGTGGTTTGCTTGCAACAATTCACATTTAAGACCAGCAAGGTTTCTTTATGATTGCCCAATAGTGGCTATCATATACACCTAGTTATAGACCTGTTATAAATGGGTCTATATGTTATAACAAGTAGTGATGGGCGAATTTGTCTCATTTCGCTTCACCACAAATTTGGGCAAAAAAATTGTAAACTGGTGAAAAATTAATGAAACTGCGACTTTGCCGCCGGCGAAAATTCGCCGGCATCAAAATCGTCGCCGGCTTTGGAACCATCGCCGGCATCGAAAAAACTTTGACGGCGGCGTCGGAATCCGTTGCCGGTGAATTCACACCTGGTGAATAAATTCGCCCATCACTAATAACAGGTATGGGACCTGTTATCTAGAAAGCTTGGGATCTGGGGTTTTATGGATAAGAGGTTTTTCTGTCATTTTGGAGCTCTATACATTAAATCTACTAAAAATAATTTAAACATTGAACAAACCTAATAAGATTAGTTTGCCTCCAATGAGGATTAAGTGTTTGGATAAAGTACAAGGTCCTTTTTGTTTAAATTTATTGATAATGTGTATGTTTATGTTCCTCTGCCTCCAAGTAAATTTGCAGATAAGAAGGTGCAAACAGTTCATTGACCAGACTGGGGCATCAGGTTGGCCAATGAATGCACATGTTGGATTATTGACTGAGCCAGAATTGCTTGAGCCAAATGATTGAACAAATACATGTTGGCCATCTTGTGTTTGACCACATCTTAAAAATATCCAAGACAGATATCTGAAATGTTGTTACCCAAGCCCACCTTCCTTGGTTTCCATACGTATTTCCATACTTGTTATGTTCACTAATCTCTCAAATGCTCAACCAAAGACTTGAGCTGTATTCATAGATAGTATAATATGTGGAATTTTCCCATGGATACTATAAAGGGACATGTGTAGAAAATGTTTTTATTTAGCCTCCCCACACAGAAAATTCACTCTCTGTCTATGGCAAGTCCAGATTCTAGACCGGGAGAGCGACTGGTTCAAAAAAGGTGTTAAAGAAGCCGTATATGTAAAAACAGAAAAACCAAGTCTGAATAGAGGTGGAGGGGGTGCGAACTCCTATTGTCTGCCAGATACAATGCTGTTTTGGCACCTCTCCCTGGAAGGCTAATACAATTAACACCTAATTTATTGACATCATTGTGGATTATGATAAACAGATTATACTGATTGGAGCAACATTCCAGAGGATATAAATTCTTGAAGGAAGATTTACAAATTGTTCTAAATTGAGAAAACCAGTTGGATGACTGGTGAAACATCTTCAAGGAAAAAAAACACAGCACATCCATTTGATTTGACTTATTTCCATAGATATTCCATGACCTGGATAAATGAGAATCTTCACAAACATGCAGTAAATAAAGCTTTTCTTCGTTAAATAAGAAGTTTTTGTGAAAACCGATTAAATGAATCACAGAAAACTCTATTCTAGTTTACAGCCACATTAAACATTGTATTCAAAATATATATATATTTTTTTTGTTTACCCTTTTTTTTCACATTGCCTTGTGGTATTTTTTTTTTCTTCTTTTTAGCCAGTCTGTGATTTTCATTGAATGGCTGCTTTGCATTGTAAAAAGTATGCAGGAACATTGTATGATAAAATTTATGCAGATTGTATGCAAAGGCAATATCATGAAATTGCATACAAATGAGATGTGAACATTATGCAACGAGCCTTCTATAAAAAAAAAAATAGAAAGGAATCATCCTTACAAGTGTCTGTCAGAAAGTTTAATTAATCTTTTCATATAACATTCAAGATTGTAGATTTGTTTACTGAAAGATGTTTTTTCCTCTTATAGGTTGAGTAGAGAACTGTTTAACTCTTTAACGGCCAACAATGCAGACTTGTGTTGCCATCAAAAAAATGCAAGAAACAGAGATCCTGATCATTGCAGTGGTAATATCTCCAAAGAATGGACACCAGTTGTTCTTAGGACATTACTAAGAACTGATTTATTTAGAACAATCCACAATGAAGAATATCGCAATAACACAGGTTACAGTCACAAGTCCATGAGCAGAACAATCCCTCCAATAGAGCTTGAGAGAGGGGTATAATTCAGTCACCCAGAGCTTCTTGTCTTCCTCTGGGGACTCTTCTTTTGGGAAAAACCTAGATGAGAATATATATAGTTGTGCCTACAACCTGTATGCTGGTTCTGTTGCTAGGCCAATAGGGATCTAACCACTTCTAACACACCTTGGTGGAGCCAAGAGCTGCTCATATGCATAGCCCTAAACCTCGATATCTGTGGTGGAATCTAGCTGCCCCTAACTAAATCCTACACTAATTATGTGCTCCACAGTTTACGCCCATCCAATTAGGGGAGTGCCTGGCATAAAGCCCCTAGAGCCTCAAGGATTATCAATATAAATCAACACACTGCCACCTTGTGGCTGAACTGGGGGAAGCTAGTGGTCATGCTTTGACCTAGTAAGTGTTACCAGGGTCGGACTGGTGGGACCCACTGGGGCTGCTGTTCCAGGGCCCCCGCTGCCCCCCCTTCTGTGCTGATGCGCAAGAGCGCACAATGTTTTTGCTGCAACCTCCCCAAAAAAGGGAGGTCACGGCAGGAAGAATCCTGCGGATCTGGGCCAGTGGGACCCACTAGGTTTTTTCCCAGTGTTTTCCAAGTCCGACCCTGAGTGTTAATCCCTATAATAAACTAAGGGCCTCCTTAGAGGCCAAACCTTAAGGGAATGCTCAATAAATGAGGATACCATTTACCAGTCCCCTACAATATAAACATAGATCCTGAGCATTGCTCAACAACATTGTTATAAACATAGATCCTAAACATTGCTTGGCAACAATGCGAAAAATATAAATCCTGAGTATTGTGTGACAACAGTGCAGGAAAATTGGATTTTAAGCCTTGCTTGGCAACCATGCAAGAAACATGGATCCTGAGCATTACTAGTCAACAATGTGAGAAACCTTAATCCTGAGCATAGTTCGACAACAATGATATAAACATAGATCCTGAGCATTGCTCGGCAACATTGTAAGAAATATAGACGCTGAGATTGCTCTGCAACAATGTGAGAAATGTAGATTCTGACCATTGCTTGGCAATGGAGGCAATGTGTAATGCTTGAATGCCCATTTAATTTGGGGGAAACTACTATTTGAAGGTCCCCACTTTGTTTTTTCTTGATAAGATTCCAGCTCTTTCGCTCATCCCTATGACTAACTAGTGCTTGAGTTATTTAAAATATTCTGCTGAAGACAGGCTGCAGTTAGCACTAATGCATGCAGCTTGTCTACTTGTAGAACGGTTCTGTAATAATAGTACCTGTGCGGCGGGGTCCCCCGCCACGCCATCGGCGGGGACGCCTGCCGCGTGGTTCTGTGGCGCCAGATCCAGCACCATCTTGATCTCTAGGGCGCGCGCGGCGCGAAATTTGAATGTATTTAAGGCCCATTCATACTCCCAGCCAGTGCCCGTGATAGAACTTGTTTCTAGTGGTTCCTGAGCCTTGTGCGTCTGATCTGTTCTGAATCTAGTCTGTTTGATTACCCGTGTTTGACCCAGCCTGTTCCTGACTATTCTGCATTCTGTATCCTGACCCTCGCCTGCCTACGACAACTCTTCCTGCTTAACCCCTTGATTGACAACCCGGTTTGACCCTTGCCTGCCTGATGATTCTTGATATCTGCCTGCCTCGACCCAGCCTGTCTGACGATTCTCTTGCCTGCTCTATTTGTACCGTGACCTTCGGCCCAAAAGACTCTGCTAACAGCCATGCCCCTTCGCCAGCCAGAACATCTCGCCTTGCACCCCTCGTTAAGTCCAGGTGGCACCCAAGTAAGCTGAGGGCTCCTCCCGAAGCCCAATGGCGGTCACACTACTGGTGAAGCCGAGACCAGGGTGCTTGGCATTTGTTCTGGTATCGGGTGCCGGCCGTGACAGGTTCACATAATGCTGTGGGTTATGCAGAAAGCTTATTCATCAGGTTTCATAAATCTGATCCCCAGCAATTTTTTCCATCCAGAATTTTTTTTCACATCTTCTCCAAGCAAGCAGTCATGATACATGAGCTCTAATGTGTGAACTGTGATAAGGGTGCAACATTGACCCACACTTTCCACCTGTCCTTCCAATTCCATTGTCCCCACCAGCAATCGCAATGTCTGCTAACCCTATAGTTATCCTGCTGCTGTTTATACTTTTCATATCTGTCATGGAGGCACTATTATATCATAAATGGGCATAAAATAAAACATTTTTTTAAAGCACATTTAAATATATCACAAGCAATGATTACATACAATCTGCAACAAACAGAGCCCCTTTAAAGATTCTTTAAAAAAAAAAAAGGACCAATATAAAATGTTATAGGTGTAAAGTTTCCATACAATTTGATTATATTATATCTGATGTGCATTGGTCTGATCCTGACCATATATATATATATATATCTATAAACCATCTAAAACGGGATACGGGAAAAAACTCATTATCTCTTTTTAGACACTGAGGAGAAGCGATAGGTTTCCTTCTCCAAAATGCTGTTTTATTTGCCGCACTCTTCTCAGGATTAGAGCACCGTTTGCATTTTCAATTTCCATTCACTAAACAGGAAAATATTTTACCGGGAGAGAATAGTATTAAGAGGAAACGATTCTCAGTTTGCCCGAGGCCCACTGAACACAGGATTTGATTTGCTATGTTAGCCTGCAATCTGGATTGATACAGAGAGATGAGAGGGTCTTTAATAAAATTTACATTTCATTTTCTTACTTGACACCGGTCTCTTGTCACTCAGTGGCTGGGGGAAGGGATGGTTTTAACTCAGATCAGTTTTATTTCATTATTGTTTTAGAAATGGAATGGACAAAAGATGTGAAAAAAGGGGGAAATGTGCCAGAAATGAATTGTGCTTGGGGAAACTTTATAGGCAGCACAGTATTATCATGGCGGAGCAGGTCTGTTGATTGTGTAGGTTTTTATTGCTCTTGTTTACAGCAGTTTGAGGTCCTTGTCTAAAGCTTGTCATGCATGTAAACATTGACTCGTTCACTGCCCTTGCCAAACCAATGGATCATTGATACATGGAGGGTCAAATTAGACTGGGCCAATGATAAGATTACAACAGGGACCTATGTAGACCTGACAGGAGAGGTCCACATGGGATTATGTGGCCTTCACCAAGTAGGGTTTTCAGTTAGTCTGCTGTTTTGACCCCATACTTGGTCCAATAAGCTACTGACTCTGAAGCATCCAGTCTAAAGTCGGTAGCTTATATTGACCTATTTATACCAAACTTAAGACTTTGGGCACCTAGGGGCCAATTCACCAAGGGTCGAATATCGAGGGTTAATTAACCCTCGATATTCGACTGGGAATTTTAAATCCTTCGACTTCGAATATCGAAGTCGAAGGATTTTAGGGCAAATAGTTTGATCGAATGATCGAATGAATAATCCTTCGATCGAACGATTAAATCCTTTGAATCAAACGATTCGAAGGATTTTAATCCAACGATCGAAGGAATATCCTTCGACCAAAAAAATTTAGGAAAGCCTATGGGGACCTTCCCCATAGGCTAACATTGACTTCGGTAGCTTTTAGATGGCGAACTAGGGGGTCGAAGTTATTTCTTAAAGAGACAGTACTTCGACTATCGAATAGTCGAACGATTTTTAGTTTGAATCCTTCGATTCGAAGTCGAAATCGTAGTCGAAGGTCAACGTAGCCCATTCGATGGTCGAAGTAGCCCAAAAAACACTTTGAAATTCGAAGTTTTTTTACTTCGAATCCTTCACTTGAAGTTAGTGAATCGGCCCCCCAGTGTCAGAGTGTCATGAGCACCAACTGTTACTTCTTTTCTTCCAATGCCACATCCACTGTGGTGGTGTCCATCTATATGTGATAAAATCTTACCCTGGTGGGGTTCGTAGGGGTTGGCGGGGACTCCCGCTGCACTCCAAGTGCGCCTCCTTGTGTCGTAAAGGCGCAGGCGCGCTGATGTATGACATCAGCGCGCAATGGCACGAAATTTAAAAGTACTTAAAGGTACATTTTCTTTTTACACATTGCCCATTATAGGAGTTTGTTCCTGGTGCTTTCTGAGCTTTAGCTATTCCTGTTTTGAACCTGTTTGATTCCTGTTGTGACCCCTGCCTGGCTTTTGACTATTCTGACCTCTGGATCCTGACCCTTGCCTGAATACCGACTACTCCTTCTGCTTAACCCTTCTGATTGACTTCCTGTTTTGACCCTTGCCTGCCTGACTACGTTTGTTCTCTGCCTGCCCCGACCCGGCCTGATCTGACTACTCTATTGCCTAATGTCTTGTACTGCGACCTTCATCCTAAAAGACTCTCGCTAACAGTCGTGCCCCTCTGCCTATCCAGAACCTCTAGCCTTGCACCTCTCGTTTAAGTCCTGGTGGCATCCAAGTAGCCGAGGGCTCATCCCGAGGCCAAAGGCGGTCACACTACAGGTGAAGCACGAGCTGAGACCAGGGTGCTTGGCATTTGTTCTGGTGTTGGGTGCCGACCATGACACTATATTACTTTTCTTGCTTAAATATACTGTATATATCCTGAATTTGACTATTCTGTTTGTTGCCATATCTGACCATTACCTGAATTTTGACTGTGAGATTGTTTAGCCCTCTGGATTCAGCATGTTGGATTTTGGCCTGTTCGTCAAACAACACTTTAGTCCTGACTGCACCCCAAATGCAACATGGCCCTGACACTTCTACTGGGTCACTTTCATTGCCAATCAGCCACATTTTCAACAACCAATTCCTGGAACATTAATTGGTTCCATCAAGACTACAAAAAAACTGCAAAACAAAGAGCCAACAAATAGCCAAGACTGATTGGATTAATGTCAATAGAAAAACAACAATTCACAAAGTTTAGAAATGGCCCATAGGTAATGACTTGAGGGTAAAATGAATGGTCTACAAACAAGAACAGAACAATGGCCTGGGGACCAATGAGTTCACTGCTTATAACTGTTCTTTATGGTCTTGGGCAATATACTTACTTTCTCAGTGGAACACTGGAATATTTGGAACACGTGCTTATACAGTTATATATACAGTTATATAATAAGCTTTATGAGGCTTGATGAGCCTAAAAAATCTGTATTGTGTTCTCTATAACCAAGCTACATCAGTTCTATTCCTTTTTACTTGTCATCCAAGAAGGGGGACCAGTTAGTTAATTTATAACATTTCCAAGGTCCACATTATATTAAAAATGATGATGTTTAACAGAAGCCTGGAGTGCCCCTGGGTAGCCCGGGGCTTAAAAATGCCACAGAGAGCCACATCTGCCATCCAAATGCCCTATTTCTATGCAATTAAAGAATATACTGACTGAACAGTGGGAGTAATTGACTAATAAACATGCTAAATAGCAGCAACATGGTTACCCATAGCAACCAATAGCAATTAGGTTTAATCATTCTCCTATAAATTAGAAAACTGAAGCAACAATCTGATTGTTTATTATTATTAACATGTATTTATAGAGCGCCAACATATTGCACAGTGTAAAGTAAATTACATACGTAACGTAGAATATATGGAGTTACATACACATACAACTACGTGTAACCGCTTTGGTGCAGTTGAGCAAGCCAGTTGGTAGTATTGAATATGTACGGTCTCAAATTAATACCCTCAAACAATGCTTAGCCTTCCAAAATAGCGGTAAACTTTTGTTGGGAAAAATAAGTGAAATTAGTGTTTTTGTAGAAAAAGTCTTGAAATTCAACTCAAATTGGATAATTCAGCTAACCAAATAAGGTATTTTAATTCTCTGAACTATCATTTTATTATGATAAGGAGTAAATGTAAAGGTGGAAGCAACAAAAGCTTTGGGGAAAGTACAATTGCCTCATTAGTCTGCCAGTTGTAATAGCACACACACACACACAGGACCGGCATCAGAAATCGCAGGGCCCCGTACGACAAAATGTCCTGGGCCCCCTGGGCTGCGACCACCGCAAGCCCCACCTACAGGTCCACCCTCCCCACCAAACAGTAAAAAAACAAAAAAAACATTGGTGGCTAGGGTTCCCACATGTTAATAAACAATAAAAAGATATTGGTGGTCAGGGCCCCCCAAAAAAAACCATTTGTGGCCAGGGCCCCCCCATTAAAAAATATTGTTGGCTAGGACCCCACATGAGATAAAAAAAATGGTGAGCAAAATTGGTGGCCAGGGCCCCTTAAACATCCATGCCTTCCCGAAGTCAGCAGCTCTCAGAAAAGATGGGGGGCCCGGCTAATCAAGTAAGTGTGACGTGACCGGGGCCCCCCTTACCCTCGGGGCCCCCTACAACTCTCCCCCATGTCCCCCCCTGATGGCTGCCCTGTACACACACTGTAGATAATTGACAGATAGTTTGTGTATGCCTGCCAGGCTTTGAAGTCTAGACCATGAGGTACTCAGTGGGTAGAAAATCTCAGCAGACACTTCTTGTGCTTCCTTGGGAGCCATTAAAAACAAAGAGACTAAGGGCTAATGTTAACTGAAGCCGACACACATATAGGTACACAATGATTTTATGTGGCATATTTGCATTCATCACTACCCTGACCCACATTAACTGATAGTGAAAGTAGGGTAGAAAACATATGGAAATGTAAGAAAGAAGAGAATAAGGAATTACTGCATGGCACTGTGTTAACAGTAGAAGGCAAATGCTTCATAGTTGCCAGGTTGAAAAAACAATGACATTCCTTGGTAAAATTCAAGGGTTCACTTACAAATATTCTGCATTCTATTGTCTAAGGGCAAAGACACCTGCTGAGATTCGGAATCTGAGCATGTGTCTCTGCTAGTGATGGGCGAATTTGTGCCGTTTCGCAGAAAAATTCACGAATTTCGCGCGAAATTCGCGAAATGGCGATAAATTTGCGAAACGGCGCCAGCGTCTTGTTTTTGATGGCTGGCAGCGAAACGCGCAAATTTGCCGCAAATTCGCGCCTGGCAAATAAATTTGCCCATCACTAGTCTCTGCCCTAAGAAGGACTTTTGTGAAGCTCTGACTTTCACGTTTATAAAGACTGCAACTCCTTAGAGCAGAGACACACGCTCAGGTTCAGGGAGATTTAGTCACCTGGCGGTAAATTGCCTCTTCTTTGGGGTGACTAATCTCCCCAAACTGCCTCCCGCTGGCTAGAATGTAAATCGTCAGCGGGATGGCACTCAGAGTGCTTCATTTTCCAAATTGCCTGAAGTTTCCTCGTGAAGCAACTTCAGGCGACTTTGGAAAATGAAGCAAACTGATTGCCATCTTGCTGGGCGACTAATCTCCTCGAATCTGAGTGTGTGTCTCTGCCATTATACTCTCTTGTATAGGAAATAACCATGTTGTGCCTCTTTATCTTCAGAGCACTCTGTTCCTCTAATATTTCGGACTGGGAGGATCTATTATGAAGAGAAGAACTGAATAGATACTTCGGTGTTCAACATGCTTTTCCATTATTTTGTAGGTGGTTAGGTTTGGACACAGTACTATGATATTTAGATGAGGTTGGTTAACAGGCAGGTGCTATGCACAAAGACAAAAAGCACAAAGGCTTGATTGAAAGCAACGGCTACTGCATTCAGAGCAAGTGTTGGAACCAACTCTCAGGAAAGCTGAGATGGCTGAAACAAGGAAACTACAAAGATAAATAACAGTATGTTGTAAAAATAGGTAACCTCATGGCTGAGAGTTTTCAAGATCTCTCAAAAGCAATAATATAAGTCATGGTCTATTAAGATTTTTTTTCGTTTACTCCAAATCAGTCCTACAGCCTTAAATTTGATGAATTCCTTAAATTGCATGGTCTATTAAGATTTTGTGTAGTCCAAATCAGTCCTAAAACCTTACATTTTATGGGGTTTTTGACCACTGAGGTTCTCCAGTTGAGAACCACAGCAGTCAAAATGTCTTCATTGTGTGCCTTTCTACTACTTTGGCAATGCCAACTGATAAGCTTGATAGCGTCAGATACAGACTATTGCTGCAATCACAGATTTCAGATCGATACTTCTGGTTCCTCTTGGTAGGTTCATTGTACCCAAGGCCAAGTTTTAGCTTCCACTATACCCCTTGCTTCACGATCCTTGCTTTGCCTTGTCCTAAAACTTTGCCCATGCCTAGATTCTACTTTTCTGCTTTCATCTTTGACCTTTTGACTCTTTCAACCTTGGGTTATTCTTTCCTGTATCAGTACCTGCCTGTCTGCAAGTCCAGATCTGTGGGAAGGCCACAAAGACCCAGGCTCAGGGGCAGTAGGCTGTATCTGCACTGGGAACTGAGTAGCGTAAAGCAAAGGTGCAATGGTAGCAGTGGGGTAGTAAGGTGCGAGCAGTGGGCTGGTGAAGTTGTGAGGAGCTAATGGTTGGTGACTTAGGGGCACCCACGATCAAATCCATTGCTGCCTGTCTATATACATCTTCCTTTATGTGTACCAGCCTCTCTCGACCTGTCTATACCCCATGTCCAAGTCTACCTTCCTGGCTTCCATAATTGTACCCAGTTTATCTTAATCAAAGCCTCATAAGACCACTACTATTATCCCCCCTGCCATGGACTACAGTTTCCATGGGGGGAAGTGCATAATCTACTTGCATGGAGAACCACAGTGGGTAACAGTCATTATAATGAAATAATTATTTTGTAATGTAGAAGGGAAAATGAGGAGGTCTATTCCTTTTTAAAGTCCACCACTGAACCTTAGATTTTTACTGGTATTGTTTTATTGAATTTCTTTAATATTTTATATACAGGCTTGTAAGGATTATTCAACATTAACTACAAGTAGAATGACACTTTAAAGTCTCTGATATATGACACTGCTTAAGGCAGATTCCCTGTTCCCAGTGGAGTAGGCAACAGTCCGGAATTTGGTCAAAGTACATAATACGCCTCCAGCTCTCCACTTGCTGTGCCAGAAAACTTGGAGGAAAAATAAATAAATCTATAAAGTTTATAGTTTCATAAATTTATTATAAAACTTCTTGGATGAAATATTTCAATCACACAATACATTTCATACATAATTCACTTATTGCAATTTCTGGAGCAACGTTTCAAAGTCCTATCAAGCTGTAGATCATTTTTCAAAAAGCCAGAAACATATTCTATGTGATGATAGAGATCTGTCCCCCGAGAGTCAAGTAAGGCGAGAAAAAAAAAAAGTCAAACCTGCTCGTTGGTAACTCAGAAAGTAAATATAAACTTAGGAAAATATACAGATTAGTGTTAGGATAAACCGCAATTTGCAGAGTTGGTTCATCCTGGAGATGGGATGTATAGATAACGAGTCGACAGCAATTTTGGCACATTTGCTGAGAGTGTTCCTTTTCATCGTAATATGAAGTTGTTAGAAGATATACTCTAGGGTTTCGCTGGCAATGATCCCCTGCACAGCACCAGGATCTAATAAAGTCGACAAATAAAACCCAATTGCTTTATTGCGCAATAACGTGCCATGTGGGGGATGACATTCCAATGCATCCCAGGCCTTTATAATTGCTTTAAATTCAATGGAATTGATGCAAAAAAGATACCCATTACCGTGCCATACTGTTGAAATATCTCAAATGTTTGATGTTTTATGAGGAACAGCAGCTACGGAGATGTTGTCATGAGGCAGAAAAGACACCAACGAGGTAGACACTAACAGGACACACAGGACAGCAAATACAGCATTAAAATATTTAAAAAAAAATTGACGCATTTCATGCATAATTCTCAACAAAGCCTGACACCTATTGCTTAGTGCACTATGCATGAAATACATCAGCCTTTGATGAGAATGTTTTGTGTATAAATAAAGCCTGTGATTTAGAGCATGAAATGCGTCAGGCTTTGTTGAGAGTATTTTATTCATAATTTTGAATTATTAATGATATTTTCTGGCTTTTGTGAATCCTTGTTAGTACCTATTGTGATGGGCGCATAAATTCGCCTGGCGCAAACTAGAGCCAAATTTCTGCATTTCGCCGCTGGCGAATAGATTTACAAAACTCCCGCAAAAAATTTTGGACGCGCTTTCAAAAAAGTTGCTCGCATCAAAACAACCACGCGTCAACACTATTCGGATGCCCATTGACTTTAACGCCGATGTCAAAATTGACGCAATTGACTTTTCAGACGTGCGTCCAAAATTGACGAGGATGTCAATCTTCGAGTTTTACTACGAAATTCGCCCATCACTAGTAACTATTCCTAGTTGTATATGTTTCCAGTTTTCATTATGCTGAATATCATTCTGGGGCATGGGTACTTGGACTCCACAAACTATATGGTCAGTTTTATCTTTCCTAGAGAGGGGGGTATCTTGTAGAAGAAAATGGGATTGCTTATTTTAATCCTTAATTTGCAGTTTATATTGAAGGGCGGAACCTTGTACATTCTCTTTCTACCTCGTCTGAATGTACTCCAGTACACCTCTACTCTACATGATTGTAACGTGTCTCGGAATAAAGTGCACTCGCAATACCTTACTGTAATAATAATTTGGGTCCATAAATTATTAAACATTTCACTAACAAGCGCAGATCTTTTATTCTTTCACATGAAAACTTTGAGGGGAAATTTAGTACAAAATAAATGCAGCCTTTCTGCTTCTACAATGAATCATATATCAATGCATGAAACCGTCGAACAAGTCTATCTGATTTTTTTGAAATTACTGGGAGATGAAAGAGAGGCGTCTCATTTAAGAAGGCCCAGTGGAACAGCCCTGCATTTATATAGCTGTTATCAAAAGCAATTCATTTGGCGATCAAATAGACTGACAGATAGGACAAACTAGGGATCACCACTACCTCCAGGCTATGAAAGGCAAAAATGGCTTTCCAGTACCATCACTAATATTGGGTCTAGTCAATGTTCATGTCTATTATCACTTCTCAGGAACAGCCAAGTGAATAGTAATATATAGCTTTTTCCTTCGCCTTACAAACACTCAACATTCATTTGCAGCCCAGGAGATGGTAAAATGAGCAATGTGAGGTATTTGCAGTAATGTGATATAAAATGCAGAACACGGATTCCACGGTTCCTTAACAAAACGAATCACGTTGTGATGTAAATTTGATAATACGGCACTTAGGGAGAGTACTGTGGTCCCAGCATGACAGTTATCAGGGCTAACACATGCAAATGAGAAAATCTGTCAGAGCACTCGGATAACTGTCCTGATTCCCAGACACAGAGACAGGACTTTTCAGCATTATCAGTTTTATGGGAACAGAAAATGGATGTGCATTTTAGAAGCGCTGAATGCTAGAAAATCATGAAGTATGTGTATTGGTAGAATTATTGTTAATTGTAATAATTTCTTGCATTGAAGGCCAGTTGGGGGAGATTTGGGGTGAGTGCATATTTTTGCCCTGGGTACCCCTGGAACTATAGCAGGGTGACACCCCAATGTTTCTATATATCTGTAACCTTGTTATGAGCTAAGGGGCCCAGTCTGAAGGTCAGTTAGGGGGAGATTTGGGGTGAGTGTTTATTTGTGCCCTGGGTACCCCTGGAACTATAGCAGGGTGACACCCCAATGTTTCTATATATCTGTAACCTTGTTATGAGCTAAGGGGCCCAGTCTGAAGGTCAGTTAGGGGGAGATTTGGGTGAGTGCATATTTGTGCCCTGGGTACCCCTGGAACTATAGCAGGGTGACTGTTACCCCAATGTTTCTATATATCTGTAACCTTGTTATGAGCTAAGGGGGCCCAGCCTGAAGGCCAGTTAGGGGGAGATTTGGGGTGAGTGCTTATTTGTACCCTGGGTACCCCTGGAACTATAGCAGGGTGACACCCCAATGTTTCTATATATTTGTAACCTTGTTATGAGCTAAGGGGCCCAGTCTGAAGGTCAGTTAGGGGGAGATTTGGGGTGAGTGCATATTTGTGCCCTGGGTACCCCTGGAACTATAGCAGGGTGACTGTTACCCCAATGTTTCTATATATCTGTAACCTTGTTATGAGCTAAGGGGGCCCAGCCTGAAGGCCAGTTAGGGGGAGATTTTGGGTGAGTGCTTATTTGTACCCTGGGTACCCCTGGAACTATAGCAGGGTGACACCCCAATGTTTCTATATATCTGTTACCTTGTTATGAGCTAAGGGGGTCCAGTCTGTAGGCCAGTTAGGGGGAGATTTGGGGTGAGTGCTTATTTGTACCCTGGGTACCCCTGGAACTATAGCAGGGTGACACCCCAATGTTTCTATATATCCGTAACATTGTTATGAGCTAAGGGGGCCCAGTCTGAAGGTCAGTTAGGGGGAGATTTGGGGTGAGTTCTTATTTGTACCCTGGGTACCCCTGGAACTATAGAAGGGTGACTGTTACCCCAATGTTTCTATATATCCGTAACCTTGTTATGAGCTAAGGGGGCCCAGCCTGAAGGTCGGTTAGGGGGAGATTTGGGGTGAGTGCTTATTTGTGCCCTGGGTACCCCTGGAACTATAGGAGGGTGACTGTTACCCCAATGTTTCTATATATCTGTAACCTTGTTATGAGCTAAGGGGGCCCAGTCTGAAGGTCAGTTAGGGGGAGATTTGGGGTGAGTGCTTATTTGTGCCCTGGGTACCCCTGGAACTATAGCAGGGTGACACCCCAATGTTTCTATATATCCGTAACCTTTTTATGAGCTAAGGGAGCCCAGTCTGAATGCTAGTTAGGGGGAGATTTGGGGTGAGTGTTTATTTGTGCCCTGGGTACCCCTGGAACTATAGCAGGGTGACTGTTACCCCAATGTTTCTATATATCTGTAACCTTGTTATGAGCTAAGGGGGCCCAGCCTGAAGGCCAGTTAGGGGGAGATTTGGGGTGAGTGCTTATTTGTACCCTGGGTACCCCTGGAACTATAGCAGGGTGACACCCCAATGTTTCTATATATCTGTTACCTTGTTATGAGCTAAGGGGGTCCAGTCTGTAGGCCAGTTAGGGGGAGATTTGGGGTGAGTGCTTATTTGTACCCTGGGTACCCCTGGAACTATAGCAGGGTGACACCCCAATGTTTCTATATATCCGTAACATTGTTATGAGCTAAGGGGGCCCAGTCTGAAGGTCAGTTAGGGGGAGATTTGGGGTGAGTTCTTATTTGTACCCTGGGTACCCCTGGAACTATAGAAGGGTGACTGTTACCCCAATGTTTCTATATATCCGTAACCTTGTTATGAGCTAAGGGGGCCCAGCCTGAAGGTCGGTTAGGGGGAGATTTGGGGTGAGTGCTTATTTGTGCCCTGGGTACCCCTGGAACTATAGGAGGGTGACTGTTACCCCAATGTTTCTATATATCTGTAACCTTGTTATGAGCTAAGGGGGCCCAGTCTGAAGGTCAGTTAGGGGGAGATTTGGGGTGAGTGCTTATTTGTGCCCTGGGTACCCCTGGAACTATAGCAGGGTGACACCCCAATGTTTCTATATATCCGTAACCTTTTTATGAGCTAAGGGAGCCCAGTCTGAATGCTAGTTAGGGGGAGATTTGGGGTGAGTGTTTATTTGTGCCCTGGGTACCCCTGGAACTATAGCAGGGTGACTGTTACCCCAATGTTTCTATATATCTGTAACCTTGTTATGAGCTAAGGGGGCCCAGCCTGAAGGTCAGTTAGGGGGAGATTTGGGGTGAGTGCATATTTGTGCCCTGGGTACTCCTGGAACTATAACAGGGTGACTGTTACCCTAATGTTATTGTAGGGACCCATACGGTTAACTGTGTCCCTAGTTGCTGGGCAGATTCCCATGTAGCTAGAGGTAATTTGCATAGATGTGCTATTGGGATAGTGAGTGTGAAAAGGTGGATCTTCCCCTTTGGCTGCTGGATGCTGATCCAGCTGGGTGTGCCCAGGGGGGCCTGGGTACAGCAAGGCCCATGTGCTCTAGAGGGACCGCAGGGTCCCCCTTGAATGAGGCTATTAAGTGGCAGGGATATATCTGTAATAGACTCTCTAGGAGAGTGAGATAGAGAGTACAGATAGAAAGAGCAGCTTGGCTCCAACTAGGAGGGATAACAAGGAGGTAGCTCTCCTCTGAGGCAAGACTGGCCTGTAGTATAGGGACACAGACTAATAGGGATTAGGTCTAGTGAGTTCCCTGATCCAATGTGTGAGGATCCAGGTCAACGTGCTGAGATCACGAGGGTGCCTCTATACAGGGGGACGCTGTTGCCTCAGGGAGTTCCACCATGCTGTCCCTGGAGGAAATTCCCCTGAATCTACCTTGGAAGGTCTGTGTGAGCAGGTGTGCCTATATATGCTGCCAAATGCCTCTGTACCGCTGTAAGTAAAACCAGTGTATCATTTGTCTTGGACAAATAGGTTATTTCGTTATACTTCGAGAACCTCCTGGCACCCATTATTCTTATTGCTGTTGCACAGTAGCCTGAGAGTTGTAGTTGTACTACACCATTCCTGAAATCTTCCACTTAGTGAAGGCCCTAGCCTGGGGTGTTTGAGTCACAAGTATCCCATGCTCTAAGCACTAGCTGGACATTAACCACTTTTTGGTATGCTTAGCCAAGTTACATTATATATATCTATAACCTTGTCATTATCTAAGGGGACCCAGCCTGAAGGCCAGTTAGGGGGAGATTTTGTTTGGAGTATTTCTTTGCCACCTTTAATATACTTGTATCAAAACAGAGTTAGCATAATGTTTATGCTTCATATATCTTCCACAGAGTGTTGGGCCCCAAACGAAGACTTGAATTCAGAAAATCTCTGAATGTCTGTCACCTGACTAACAGTACAAAGACTTTCATAAACGTTCCATAAAGCCAAGACAAAAATCATTACACTGATCAACCAAATGCCTATGATCAGGAACCATTGAAAGTGTCTCCAAGTGTTTAGGAGGACAAATGTCCAATCATTCATACAAGTTTGACTGACAACCTCATTTTGAAATACTCAATCTAATTGTGTATTGCAGCTTTTAGCTTTCAACTTAGAACATGGTGTGATGTGATTGACACAGAACACTGCAGATATTTGCATACATGCCTATAGAGTAAGCGTTTCCGAGGGCATGCTGTGTCACTCCAATTACAGTAAATGTAGATGCCATAGAATTTATAGGACCCTCAGAGCTCCATAATGTAAACTGGTCCTTACATTGAGTAGAACTGTCCAACTAGAGACACATAGACTGAAGCTGGTCCTGTGGAAATTTTTATGGCCACTCTACCCATCTCAATTTTTTTTCTCTATATGGCATAATAATTTTAAAACATACCAGAAGGATGCAAGGCAAAATTATGTGAAGGACCTAGTGTAGAACTGGAGCTCCAGTGCCATCAGGGTTGCTTCCTCAAGGGCCCCCACACCATCCCAGTGCCCTCTGCCCCAGCCACAACCTCTCTCCCTAGCTGTATCCCCTTGTGCACCTTTTTTCTCTTGTGGCCACCATCAGGGCCAGTGAAGCTGGTCGCGGAGGTCCAAAGTCTCAGGCTTGGAGCAGGTCTGGCTCAATGGTGTTTTTTCCTGGTGTCCCACTGGCCCAGTCCAAACCTGTTTAAGTTAAATTTAATCTGTGAACCACTAGCTGTTTTATAAATTCCAGCAAAAGTTTTTGGATTCAGGGGATGGTAATTTCATGTTGACCCATGATATGTTTCATGATATGTTTCACTTTTTGAAACACAAGAAGAAAGTGGAATATTTTTGAGACCATATTTTGCCTTTATCCTATATTTCAGTAGGGAAAATGAACAGGCAGAAAAGTTCCAATACTTTCTTCCTGACCTTGTTCCTTTATATGAGACATCTAGTGCCACCAATCCCTCTTTTTTGTAGGAAAAGCACAAAAAATAGGACACCTTCCAACACAAATACCTTTCATCTGCATTTATATATTAAGCACCAGTCTCATTTTAAAGCACTGCGTATCTTGACAGCGCTATATAAATAAATGATGATGATGATGATGATGATTTTACCAGTTATCATTTCTACAGAACCAGAGTTTTGAAACTATGTCTACTGCAAACTCAGAAAAACTGGATAATACCAATAAGTAGAGTTACTAAAACCTTCCATGATTCAGTCCTTGGGTGGTTCTTAGAAGATAGATCTTCATAGAGTTCTTGGATGCCATTTTTTTATATAGCCAAAAACTGTGATAATAAAGTTAAGGCCAAAGTCATTAACAGGTACAAAAGCACCTATAACAGGTAGAGTGACCAGCAGATAGGGAGACCAATTAACAAGGCAAGGTAAGGGTATAGATAGGTAGTCTTTGCAACAGGGCAGCTGGGAGCTATTGAAAGAACCTGGGACACAGAGTGGACTAGGCAGATTTTAATACAAGCCAATGTTTATATCTCACCTTGAGATGAGTGCAGAAGGCTGCAAAGTACCATGTCACAGGTTCAAATCCAGCAGAGAACAACACAACAGAAGACCTGTCCTACCATATTGTAGACCCTTTTCCTACTATTTCTTTAGCATTGACTACCCTTTCCTCATACACATCTGTCAACATCTAACAGGGACTTCTTGGCACTAATTTTTTAGGAGTCAATGAGCAATATAGTTATATAATACACAATAGCCATGAATAACCTGTAAATTATATCCTTATAAACGGTGAGTTCTGATGTCATCAGTTATAAACGGTGAGTTCTGATGTCATTTCTGTCACATGACTCACTTAAATTTGTGTATTATAATAAATAAAGTACCCCCAGTTGCAAAATATAAGGATATTAGAAGTTACCTTCGGCCTCGTGTTTTTATATGGTCATGAAACTCCTTGGTAACTTATAATATCCTTATATTTTACAAGAGGGGGTACTTTATTCACTATATATTTCTAAATAATTGATTATCCATCTCAGAAAAACAACACAAACTTCAGAACAATGTCAATTTTACAAATGCAAATTTCAATGCCCAATGAGACGTCCTTAATTGCAGATAATTATCTCAGAGAATGTGAAGTTGGTGACCCTGAAACGTGGAATTGCTTTAGGTGAGCTCGTTTTTTTAGCTATGTACCTATGCGATGCTCAAGGTGGGAACAGATCTCCGGTGGGGAACTTTCCCGAGACTTCTCAACACCACCAAATTAGATGAAATACTAATTATGGCAAAATTAAAAAAAGCCAATCTTCTCCTGCTCTCCCTGTTACCTCTGAAAGAAAAACCCTTCAAGGCTGTCTCAGGAGAACAGGAGTGAGCTGTCATATTTGAATAATATCCTGCATAAAAAAAAAAAATTGACTCCACGTTCACAAACAAGAACATGATAATGAGCAACTACTTAAATGGAAAGCTATGTAAATGAAATGGGAGATTATTATTATTATCATTATTAATTAGGGATGCACCGAATCCAGGATTTGGTTCGGGATTCGGCCTTTTTCAACAGGATTCTGATTCGGCCGAATCCTTCTGCCCAGCCGAACCGAATGCTAATTTTCATATGCGAATTAGGGACAGGGAGGGAAATCTGTGACTTTTTGTCACAAAACAAGGAAGTAAAAAATGTTTTCCCATTCCCACCCCAAATAAGCATATGCAAATTAGGGTTCGGATTCGGTTCGGTATTCGGGCGAATATTTCGCGATGGATTCGGGGGTTCGGCTGAATCCAAAATAGTGGATTCGGTGCATCCCTAATATTAATAGAATAATTAGATCATACAGAAGATTATTATTGTTGTTATAAATAATAATAATAACCATAAATTACATTATAATTGGTTTATATCTTTTTTTTTATTTATATATATTTGTTGAAACTATATTTAGATTTTAGATATATTGTTCATTAGTGATGAGCTAATTTTTTTTGCCAGGCAGGGATTCGCAGTGAAATTCTGAATTTGCCCATCTGCCAATTTTTTTTTGAGAAAAATTTAGAGAAATAGTTGCATGTGACAAAATTTTTTTGAAGGCCATTGACTTTAATGCCCTTTGCAAATTTTTGTGCAGTCTTGCGAGTCTTTCATTGAAGCGAAATGGGACAGATTCGCTCATCACTATTGTTTGTATTTGTTTAATGTATTTTTATTGCAGCTCTGGGATCCCTTATCCGAAAACCTGTTATATAGAAAGCTCCAATAATGGAAAAGTGTTCTCCCATAGACGCCATTTTATCCAACTATTTTCTTTTTCCCTGTATTAATAAAACAGTAGCTTGTCCAACCTCCAAGTCCCAAGTATTCTGGATAACAGGTCCCATAATTGTACTTGATCCAAACTAAGATATAATTAATCCTTATTGGGTTAATATGATTTTCTGTAGACTTAAGATACGAGGATCCAAATTATGGAGAGATCCATTATCCAGAATATCCAAGATTCCAAGCATTCTGGATAACAAGTCCCAAAATTATATATATTTATAAATAGTGTATTTTTTTAGAAAATAATTTATACCTTTTGCAAAAGTCCTGTTTGAGCAACAGCTTTTTTACAATAAAAAAAATATATATGCATAGATAATATTTTTTTAATACATTTTCTTATACAATGTAATATGTTACTACCAAACTTTGAATACTAGTGAGTTTGGTCACATTAAATTTGAGAATACCCATATGTTAATGAAATACGCAATTATACTCTATTTCACAATCTGTTCATCAAAGTCTTACCAACCCCCTGTGGAGAATTTTCTCATGTTATTCATTAAAGGGATAATAAATGATATATCTGTACATAGACACACATGGGATGCCGGCACACGCTTGCATCTGATACCATCTTATAATTTTAGTTCTGTTGATTAATGCTTCTGTCTTCCTTACAGATTCTCAATCTATTTAATTAATAAGTTAAATGTATGTACTTGGGGGTCTATTTATTTTAAGGCCAAAGTTATAAAAATGGCCAAAGTTTGAAAACAATGCCAAAGACAAGTATGGGATCCGTCATTTAGTCGTTGGTGAATAAATTTGCGAATCTCCCGTGAAAATTCGCCTGCGGCAAAAATATTTTGGATGCACAACCAAAAAGTTGCTCGCGCCGAAATCACTGCACCTCAACACTATTCATATGCCCATTGACTTTAACGCTAGGGTCAAAATTGACGCGAGCGACATTTCGGACGTGCGTCCAAAATTGGATGCGGCCGTCAATTTCGATTTTCATAATTTTTTTCGCAAATTTTTCGATGTTTTGCAAATTTTGAAGGAAATTTGTGAATTTTTCGGCGAAGCGGGAGAAAATCGCCCATCGCTGGTATGACAATCCAAATTATCAAGAGATCCGTTATCGAAAAAAACATTCTTGATAACAGTTTCCATACCTGTACCCCAATTTTGATGAATTAATTCTTATACAACTTTTATGGAACCTGGACTTTCACTCAGTTATTTCTCATCACACACACACATATATTTAATATGTACAAATGATAATAAAAAATAACACAGACTTTACTCTTCTAGATGTTCCTGAAAGTCCTACCTGAAATCAAAGTAAATAATAAAATGCTTTTATTTTTTCATTTAATGCTACTCTGTATAAATATACTTGAGTCACTGGTCAATGACTGATAAAGCAGCCGTTATAACATTATCATCATTCAAAGGTCTCTAAGAGGGACCCTGACTAAATGTTGGAGTTCTGTAGAGGCTTGAAATACAGAAGTATAAAAATCACTAAGTGGTTGGCTTAGAGCAGTGATCCCCAATGAGTGGGTCACCAGTAACATGTTGCTCACCAACCCCTTGGATGTTGCTCCCAGTGGCCTCAAATCATTTGCTTATTTTTGAATTCCAGGCTAGGCAAGTTTTGGTCTTGCCAAACAGAGCCTCTTGTAGGCTGCCAGTCCACATAGGGGCTACCAATAGGCAATCATAGCCCTTATTTGGTACCACCAGGAACCCTTTTCATGCTTGTGTTGCTCCCCAACTTTTTTTGAATATGCTCAAAGGTATAAACAGTTGGGGACACAAACAAAAGGACGATGGGTAAAGAAGGCGCCAACAGGCTTATTCCTTAACACATATATATTATAGCGCTAAATAAATAAATGATGATGATACTTAACTTTCCCAGTTAATTGTATCAAAAAAATCTGCTATTTGTTTATGATTTTTGGTTGAAAATGTTATTGCAGTTGAGTAATTACTTGATCACATGAGGTGCCACTGAGCCATTGTTATTAACATTTAATTAATAAAGAAGAAAGATTGTTGCTAATGTCAAACCTCTGGCATGGACAGCAGTAGAGCAATATATTGATGATTGCAATCCAAACTTTGTCATTAAATTTGGAATAAAACAAACTATACATGTGCCTCCATTAGGAGCTGTATTGACAGATTGGCAGCATATTGACCCATGTATAGGGTTATCCTGTCTATTACATTTTCAGGGATTTTCCAGGGACATTTCAGGCAGGTTTAGAAATCTTTGGCAAAGTATTGGGTCATTAATTTAACCTTCTTTATATGGTTCTGCCTAAGCCTAAGCTATTTGCATTTTTGAGTTTAGGTTCTTCTCTCTTCTCTTCTCGATAAATGAAGCAAGTAGTACAAGTATGAAAAGAAACAGAAGTGAAGCTTTTCTTCATTCAAAATTAAGATCAGAAGATCAAGCATGCAGCAGTGATTATTGCCAGATATAGCCTGGAGTAAAACAAAAGATCTACATAGTATGAATGTGGGTATGCTTGCATGTGGATACAGTGTAGGATGAGGGAATAAGTGAAAACACAAGACTATTTTATATCAGATTGTTGGTTTGAGGGCCCTCTTTGAAAGTAAACTGTTACAAAGTTATGGTTGGAGAACACTAGAATTTTGCAGAGTAGAAGACCTCCTGGTATCTCTCAATCTTTTTCTCTATAGGAAATGAAAAATGGAGAAGTAATGGCAATGCTGTATTTGATTTTTGTTTTATGGAGACTCGTTCAGCTCATGGCACCACTAATAGATTTAGGATGTAGCTAAATGACAGAGTTATATATCTAATATAAGTTATTAAAAAAAACGTTTCAATACTCATCCGAGCAGCTTCTTCTTCAGTTCAACTGACTGGTGTGGAAAGTTCTCGGCATATAAACTCTTCCGCTAATCCAATCACAACGGCACATTGTAACTCTTCAGAGAGATGACATCTGAAATTCACAGAGGTGTTGATTCAGCAAGTCCAGTTGTTTTTTTTATTTTTTTTTTTAAAATCATTGGAAAGAGCTTTTCCAAGAAAGATCATAATTGTTTATGGCCACCTTAAAGAGAAGGAAAGGCTTGCAGCCAGGAGGAAGACGGACGAAGATCACTCCGTGGTGTAAACCCGGGCTGTTGCAGTTTTCTGCTAATAGGAGCACTGGCCCAGGGTTTCAGGTAAGTCAATACAATCACTTAAGGGTGTCTAACATTTGGCATCCCCAAGTGATGCAAGCCTTTTCTTCTCTTTTAAGTGACTCTGCCTAGAGTTACACAGTTTGTTATCCACAACAATTCCCAAAATCCTTTTTTAATTTTGTACATCACAAAACTTTCCTCCTTGAACTGAAGAAGCTGCTCGGATGAGTAGTGAAACGTCTTCATTGATTACTCAGCAAGTCCAGTTGTTTTTACATTGACCTATACTAGATATTTCCTTCTTTCCCTAATCTCCCACGGTTACACTACAGTTTAGGGATTAGCAACCTTTTCAGAACTTGAGTTTTACACAATCTTGCATGACAAATGTTAGTTTTGCCTATTGCACATACCTGTATAAGCACATCAAATTCATTGCATACTTACAGCATTACCTAAACAATTGCCATTTAATGTATACGGATGAGGAGTACTGTTGATCAAAGTTGGCACATCTAGATACACACCTCCAGGCCAAGGCTGTAACTGAGCCACACCTTTAGCCCTGTATGACATCATTGTGTATCAACATTCATTGGATGCTTGTAGTTGATGAACATTTCAGCTGTCATGCCCTAATTACCTTACATGCATTAGCCTGAAACATAATTCCATTTTGCAGTCAATGATGCCATGTATCATGATGAATGTGCAAAAACAGATCAAGGTCCTCGATCTGGGGGGATTGCTTGAACATTCCCCAACGTAAAGACCAAATGGAGCTACTAATAAACATATGGGGGCAAATTCACTAAGTGCCGAAGCGCCTAACGCTAGCGTCAATTCGCTAGCGTTATTCATTTTCGTTACTTCGCAAATTCACTAACGAACGCTGGCGTAAATTCGCTAGTGTTACTTCGCACCCGTACGCCTGGCGAATTTTCACAACGGACGTAACTACGCAAAGTCACTAACGCGAGCATTGTACTGAACGCTACCTTTTACGCTAGACTTCCTTCGCCACCTGAGACCAGACGAAGCGCAATAGAGTAGATAGGGTTTGCTTCAAAAAAAGTTAAAAATTTTTCTAAGTCCCAAAAAACGCTTTGGGGCTCCCCTCCTTCCCCCCTACATTTCCTAACTCATGGCAACTTAACTATACAGTGGGCACATGTGTAGGGCAAAATAACAATTTTATGTGATGTATTGAAGGTTTCCCAGCCATTTGTAGTGATTCTACGTATTCCTCCATTGAAACTTGAATTTGGCACCGTATGCAAATTAACCATCGCTAGCGTAACTTCGCTTAGCGAATCAACGCTAGCGAAACTTCGCAACCTTACGCTACCCCTGAGCGCAACTTCGGATTTTAGTGAATTTGCGGAGCGCTGGCGAAACTACACCTGGCGAAGTGCGGCGAAGTTAAGCCTGGCGCAACTACGAATCTTAGTGAATTTGCCCCATAGAGTTGCTGTTGTTATAGATTGTTGTCAAGTATCTAGTATCTAGATGTCTTTGAACAGACAATGAATATTGGCTGCACTCAATACACCCTACCCTGGCTCTGTGGCGTCTGAGGGAAAATAAATAGAAAGCTACTTACAAATAAGCTTTAATATCTGAGTGTGGATATACGAGCCTCTGAACATGACTACAAAATGCTATTATTTTCCTCTTAATTATTTTCCATGTATTACAATAAATAATGTGCCTCCTGCTGTGAGTAAAAAGGATATTACGAGTCACCTTGGAGTCTTGTTATATCCTTATTACGCACAGTAGGGGATACTTTATCCTTTATATCATGCTTGGGCTGTTCCTAACAGGCTGCCAATAAACACAGCCCTTCTGAGGGAAATAAACGACACGCTTCCACAAGGCAATAAACACAGGATTTCTCTGTATAAATAAACCATGTTTGCTCTCAGCCACAAATTAGATATGCTTATTTTTCCGTGGCTGTGCTTGCAAAAGGCAGAAGAGTATAAGTGTGATTATCTGGATGCTGGAGCAGAAATTGAGCTTCATCCCTTCCGTCTGCCACTACTTGACCTCAGTTATGGAAAAAAACACAAATGTTGGGCCCTACTGTTAATAATGATACACAGGTCACTGTGTATCATTAAATGGCTCATTACAGCCACAAGTGCAACTGAAAAGGGCTAGTTTGGATGCAAATTTGAGCGAGCAATGGCACTGTTTATGAAGATACTTGTGCCAAGCACAATGGCTGCCATTTGGTGTGCAGTGATTGTGGATTGTGAGCCATGGCATGCATGAACAATTGTGCCAACCCTTGTACCATCAGCCAAGATCTGTCACTTATTCCAGATTTCTCAGAATAGGCAATGTTCATAGATGCAACTGACTTGTGCCCAATAAACTTAATACCATTGTTGTTTTAAAAGACCCAGAAATGAAACAATAACCACTATTAGAATTTATGTGTGATTTACCAAAAATGGTTTCCATATTCCATTCCATAACAACATCAAGTTCTGACATTGCAGTGGAGTCTACTTAGAGGTGCCCATAATGATACTGGGGAAAATGGTGCATTGGGGGCAGGGTAGGACTAGGCCAGCGGGATACCACGAAAAAAGCCAAGTGGGCCCTGGCCATCATGGGCCCCTGCCAGCCAAGACCCACTCCTCCAATCTGGTGGCCCCCAAAAAGACAATGTGCGATGCCTCACACCGGTATTTGTGCATGCGTGTGGGGCCCTGGAGGTTTGGAAGCCGGTGGGCCCCCAGTGCTCCAGTCCAACCCTGATTGGGGGAAAAAAGTGCCAACTTTCATCCGCACTTTGCATATATAAGAGACCCCTTGATACTACTTGATTTAGCTATTGGCCCCTCACTCACTAGGCATTTTCATCAAATTAAGCAACAGGTTTGCTCTGGCTATAATCTCAAAGGGTCTCCTAACTTAACTGCAAGCTATTTGTGGAGCCAACACTGCTCCAGGCTCAGGAGAACATCCCTATTCTTGCCACTATTTCTCTAACTTAACTGCTTCACATTCTTTTATTCAATGCCCCCAACATCCACAAACAGCCCTTGGTACTGTACGACTGTTCCAAGAACTGTAAGGTAAATGCCAACCTCAAGGCTAATGCAGACTATGCAACCTTCCATTCATCTAGGACACCCTTTGCATGATGGGAGAATGTGTATTTATCAATAGTTGTGGAGCAGGGGGGGGACCCGACCGACCCTCAAGACCGTTAAATGTCTCACAATTAGTGATGGACAAATCTGTCCCGTTTCACCGAAAAATTACAGAAACAGCAGAAAAATTCATGAAAAGGCGACAAATTTGCGTAACACATTAAAGTCAATGGGTGTCAAAATAATTTTGGCGTGCAACAATTTTGACGTGAGAGACAATTTTTATATGTGTGACTATTTTGTCCAAATGCATTAAAGTTGATGGCCATCTGAATAATTCTGACGCGCAACAATCTTGATGTGCGTCAATTTTTTTTGCAGCAGCAAATTTTTCGGTGCCGAATATTTACTGCATGTTTCCCAAATGAATTTGTGGGGGGAGGAACGTGGAAATTTGCAGCGAATCCATGCCTGCCAAATTTATTCGCACATCAATACTCTCAATTTGAAATTTTAAAATTCTGTCACAACAAATCAGTACCATAATCATATTTGTTGATTTTTTTCATCATTTGGATTCCAAAAATAATCTGTACGGTACAGTATATACTGTATATATATATATTTGTTTAAGGAGCCTCTAGGCTGAAGACCAGTTGCACATACCAAAGTAGATGCAAAAGACTTTAACCAAAACTATGTGAAAGGGTCAGAGTAGAAAAAGGAAAAAAGGTTTGGGTAGGAAGGAATGGAAAAATGCCAAGAAAGGGGTTAGGAGATGGAGACACAGATTAAGACTTCAGTCCTTACTAGTGATGGACGAATCTGACCCGTTTTCCTTTGCCGAAAGTTTGTGAAACAGTGAAAAATTCGGCAAATGCATTGAAGTCAATGGGTGGCAAATTTTTTGTCACGTGACAAATCATGCAACAGATTTTATGCAGAGCGACAATTTTTTTCACCCATTGCAATCTATGGGCATTTTTTTTCATGGAGACACATGGCAAAAAATGTTGCTCGTCACTAGTCCTTACCACAAACAGAGACTTTGAAGCATTAAGCTGTGCACTTTAAGATTGTAACCTGGTTCAACCATAATCATGCTGTGCCAAATAAGAGCAATCTGATGGAACCCAAGGAAACCTAATAGGAGAGGAATACATTAACGTGCCAAAGTGATCCTCATCTGACCAAAACTGCCCGTTAGATATCAGATATTGGTTGAGCAGGCCCTCTCACAGGTCCCATATGCAGTCAATAACCTGCCAACTCTATCTTGGAGGGGCCAAGCCAGCAGCTTTTACTGCACCTGTATGGACTGAAGGAACCTTTAGGCAGAAATCTGATGATGGAAAAATCAAAAGTAGGGTGAAAAAAGATTATTCCCTCCAGGACAAGAGAGTGAGAACCCAACTGGTTAGGGATGATGATATCCAGTGGGTATTGTGGGTCTCACAACCACCCAAAGCTCCAGATGTGGTTTCACAGGTACGTACAAAGTCCCTCTGTCTGTCACTCTCCTGGCTGTAGGGTCTCCCCTTGCTGTTATGCCAATGGTGAGCTCTTTCTATGTTGAGAATTGTGCCAAGAAGTACTAGTGCCCTAGGCAAGGAGACCAGCATGTCCACCTGACCAGCCCAACACCACCCCCCATACCCCGCTCCCCAGACACGGAATTAGAATATATATATATTAGGGATGCACCGAATCCAGGATTCGGTTCGGGATTCGGCCAGGATTCGGCCTTTTTCAGCAGGATTCGGATTCGGCCGAATCCTTCTGCCCAGCCGAACCGAATCCGAATCCTAATTTGCATATGCAAATTAGGGGCGGGAGTGAAATTGCATGACTTTTTGTCAGAGAACAAGGAAGTAAAAAATGTTTTCCCCTTACCACCCCTAATTTGCATATGCAAATTAGGGTTCGGATTCGGTTCGGTATTCGGCCAAATCTTTCACGAAGGATTCGGGGGTTCGGCTGAATCCAAAAAAGTGGGTTCGGTGCATCCCTAATATATATATATATATATATAATGACGGACAAGTTCCCTAAACTTAAGAGGAGCCCAATGTCCTTGTAGACGAGGTGCTGTTTAAATAACATTTCAGCCATAACATGACAGGGAGAGTGATCTCTTGCATATTTCATAAGCGCGGTCACCGGCCCGTGAAATCCTCATGGCACAAACTTGGCATAAAATGTATAAAATTGTTTATTTTACATTGTGTCCAATCATTGCGTTGGCTGCTCGACTCCTTCCTGCGGGGGACGACAAAGCTCTGTTTCGTTTATTTTTTTCCCATTTTCCCGTGTATCTCTTATTAAAATCTTGTTGTTCTGACCATTGTCACTGCCACTGAAGTCTGGTTTATTTACTTGGAAATCTGATTTGTTTCATTTTATTACTGTTTGCGAAGTAAACCGATATCAGATTGTAGAGGGAGAGCTGCCATTTAGCAACCCACCGTCACGGCTCTGATTCGGTCTGCAGACCCATTGTGAGGCCTGATATACCCCGGGGCCGTTAAAAAAATAAGATTACTTGCAATAACAGCTTTGAATAACACACACAACCCAAAGAGCATAAAATTAGCATGGGCTCAGCAATCTGTTTTTTCCCCCTCCCCCCCCGGAGATATGAAATGAGCCGCACCAACTGCAGTGAACCCCGAGAATACAAAAAACGGGGAACATCTGATAGACAGAAAGTCTTCAATATTCATTCCCTTTTAACAGAATGTGGAACAATACGAGGCACAGCGTCAATATTAAAAGTGTTCACTGAATGTAAAATAAAAATAACAAATCAGTAGGGAGATAGCGGTTCCCTGGGGGCAGTGGATGTACCTGTTCTGTCACATTTAAATTGATTTTTTTTTTTTTTTTTTGCAACTGTGTTAAATCAGAATAAAGGTCAGGAGGTATATATGGAATCTTGTTTTCAGGCAATTAAGTTTTATTTTTCTGATGAAAACAGTTCTTCATATACAGTGACAATGGAAGCCAATATATAACAACAAAGATGGCAGCCCCAACTTCTGCCACTGTCCTAAAGTCAATGTGATGCACACCAGCATAGGTATTCCCTGTACTAAGCACAATTCAGCAGGAACAGTCCCCTAAGTTTGCTCATAGTCTGTACAGAGAGATCCCATAAAACTATGGCAGCATAGGTATTCCCTGTACTGAGCACAATTCAGCAGGAACAGTCCCCAAACTTTGCTCATAGTCTGTACAGAGAGATCCCATAAAACTATGGCAGCATAGGTATTCCCTGTACTAAGCACAATTCAGCAGGAACAGCCCCTAAGTTTGCTCATAGTCTGTACAGAGAGATCCCATAAAACTATGGCAGCATAGGTATTCCCTGTACTAAGCAGAATTCAGCAGGAACAGTCCCCTAAGTTTGCTCATAGTCTGTACAGAGAGATCCCATAAAACTATTGCAGCATAGGTATTCCCTGTACTAAGCACAATTCAGCAGGAACAGTCCCTAAGTTTGCTCATAGTCTGTACAGAGAGATCCCATAAAACTATGGCAGCATAGGTATTCCCTGTACTAAGCACAATTCAGCAGGAACAGTCCCCTAAGTTTGCTCATAGTCTGTACAGAGAGATCCCATAAAACTATGGCAGCATAGGTATTCCTCTGTACTAAGCACAATTCAGCAGGAACAGTCCCCTAAGTTTGCTCATAGTCTGTACAGAGAGATCCCATAAAACTATGGCAGCATAGGTATTCCCTGCACTAAGCACAATTCAGCAGGAACAGTCCCCTAAGTTTGCTCATAGTCTGTACAGAGAGATCCCATAAAACTATGGCAGCATAGGTATTCCCTGTACTAAGCACAATTCAGCAGGAACAGTCCCCTAAGTTTGCTCATAGTCTGTACAGAGAGATCCCATAAAACTATGGCAGCATAGGTATTCCCTGTACTAAGCACAATTCAGCAGGAACGGTCCCTAAGTTTGTTCATAGTCTGTACAGAGAGATCCCATAAAACTATGGCAGCATAGGTATTCCCTGTACTAAGCACAATTCAGCAGGAACGGTCCCTAAGTTTGTTCATAGTCTGTACAGAGAGATCCCATAAAACTATGGCAGCATAGGTATTCCCTGTACTAAGCACAATTCAGCAGGAACGGTCCCTAAGTTTGTTCATAGTCTGTACAGAGAGATCCCATAAAACTATGGCAGCATAGGTATTCCCTGTACTAAGCACAATTCAGCAGGAACAGTCCCTAAGTTTGTTCATAATCTGTACAGAGAGATCCCATAAAACTATGGCAGCATAGGTATTCCCTGTACTAAGCACAATTCAGCAGGAACAGTCCCCTACGCTTGCTTATAGTCTGTACAGAGAAATCCTATAAAACTATGGCAGCATAGGTATTCCCTGTACTAAGGCTCATTTAATGTTGCACCAAGATATGCTGTATGAAAACGGAGCATTTTATATTGAAGTACAGGAATGAGACTATTGCCAGTAGTATAAACATTGGCGCTGCTGGAGAGTAAATTGTCTTGTTTTAATACAATCGAGTCTGGTCCCAAATGTTGCCATTTGTATTTATAATATCGCAAGTAACACAGGAGTGCCCAGGATAGAGGGGACCCCCGGATAATCCTTTGCCTGGGGTGAGATGGGCTGATAATCTTCGTGCAGTCAGCTGTATCTGCTCCTAAATGCACTGCTCACCCCAAATCAAATAAATATACAAGCAGAACAGATGTCCGGCAAGATTGCTATGTAAGTAGTGTTACTGTGGAAATAGGATTATTTTTAATTTCTGCAACATTTTGTTATTGTTTCACTCCCCTCCGAGGTCACATGGAGAGAAGAGAGGGGTACAGCTGTCAGTCACTCATGGGGACCAATAAGGAATATATTAGTTCTGTTCAGCTGAAAGGTAGAAATTTTTATATTCTCTCAATATTGTTTCCTTTTAATGTTTAATTCTTCCTCCCAGTTTTTTTTTTCACCAAGTATAAAATAATCCTGATGCAGCAATTGGATCTTTACATCTCCAAATGGAAAAATAACCCTTCTTTTGGATTATGTATTTTTGGGTATATATATGCACTAGAAATCATGTTAACCATGGGGGTACTATATACTACTAACACAAAGAATTCTTATTTTATGGCTGAGATTCCATGGCTATTGGTACTGATCCCCACTGTAAGCAGCAGTCCTGTCCTGCTTTATGGCAGCTGAGATTCTAGCTATCTGTATAACAGAACATTCTGTCCCAGTGGCTGCACAGATCCTATCTGATCCCCATTGTAAGCAGCAGTCCTGTCCTGCTTTATGGCAGCTGAGATTCTAGCTATCTGTATAACAGAACATTCTGTCCCAGTGGCTGCACAGATCCTATCTGATCCCCATTGTAAGCAGCAGTCCTGTCCTGCTTTATGGCAGCTGAGATTCTAGCTATCTGTATAACAGAACATTCTGTCCCAGTGGCTGCATTTGGACAGAAGCAGTGAGCCCTCCATCAGATAAAATTCCCCTGACATATGATTATTAAAATAATTTTTTTTCATAAGAAGTGATGACCTGGGTGTATAGTTTTTGGGATGTTCTGCTGTGTAATAATTCATATTTATATGTTGCAGTGCAACTGCCCCTCTAGTGGCCATAATCATTTGCGCACTGTTGTATTCTAACAATACATATAAACAAGCTATTAAAAGGAAAATAAATATAAGGGAAAAACTAGGCCTAAATAAAGTGAATTTCCTCTTTACTACTAGAAATAAAGAAACAAGCTCTGAACTGAAATTGCCATATTAAACCCCATTTCTTCAGCTGACAGTGAGGCTCACGCAGGGGCCCCACGCAATAGTCTGCGCATCTCAGGACTCTGCTTTGTATCAGAGCGTTACTGCAGTGACACATTCCCCCGGCTGATTCGATTAGCGCTGGTAAAGCCAATATGAAAACCCACACAGATTACCACTGTCAACCGCAGTAATTACATTTATTCATTTTCCATTTAGCCAAGTTTCTTACAAGCTAAGCAAGAGGCCAAATAAGCAATAAACACAGAGACCAGGAAAAAAAAGGAAAATAAAAAAAAATTAAAATGCTGATCCGCTTGCTGTGAAAACAATCAAACAATCAGCTTTTCTTAGGCAGAACATCCATCACGGGAGAGGGCCACACTGCAAGGAGAAGGCGGGGGTAATGCTATTATATGTAAATCACTAACATGAAATTACTGCCGCTTATGTGATTCTACTAATAAATTTGTTCTTTTTCAGCCGTCTCTTCGCAGAGCGCCGGCGCAGTGCTGGGGCCTAAGGACGGGCGTAAATGTAAAGCCTGACGCGCCTATACGAGAAAACTCAAGAGTTCTGTAAAGTATATATTTGGTTTAATATTAGGGGGGGGAGAAGAAATGAGGTTTAAAAGAAACAAATGGAAGTTGCATCTGTCTGCTGGTTGTTGCTAGGGTCAGTGACCCCCAACAATCCAATACCATTTTCAGCTGGAAAAACATCAGAAGAGGAAGGTAATTCTTTTTAAAACTATAGAAAATTAAAAATGAAGACCACTCAATGTTGCTACAAATAGGCCATTCTAGAACGTGAGAACACGAGGCATGAGCAAATTTGTTTCGCCTTAAATCGCCGCGGAAATGACGCCCATAAACTTGGATGGCGTCGTGCGTCAAAATAAATTCGCTGAGCATAAAAAATAGACTTTAACGGGAGTCAGCAACATTTCGCCGGCGGCGAATTTTTGTCGAAACGAAACGGGTCAAATTCATATTTATCACTATAGGCGAACTACCCCACCGTATGGAAAAGTACTGAGCCATTTGGCCATTTTCCCTCTTTCTAGTGATGGGCAAATCTGACTCATTTGACTTAAATTCGCGAAACGGCAAGAAAGAATTTGACAAATGCATTGAAGTCTATGGGCGTCAAATGTTTTTGAATTTTTTTTCACTATAAGCATCACTTATAAAGTTTCTTTCCAATCGTCCAGATTTCTGCAGAACATTCCAAGCAGTGCACCCCACAAGGGATTGGGGCTGGTTGGAAAGTGGGTGCAGTTTCAGTTGAGCCTTGGCGGGGATAGATCAGGGACATGGTCTAATTTGTCCCCATTTAGGATTTATTTATTCTTCATCTGTGTTTGTCCTAAAACATTTTCCATAACTTTATGAATATAATAATTACACAGGTATGGGATCCATTATCCGGCAACCCGTTATTCAGAAGGCTCTAAATTACAAGAAGGCCGTCTCCAGTAGACTACATTTTAATAAAGTGATTAAATATTTTGAAAATGATTTCCCTTTTCTCTGTAATAATTAAACAGTAGCTTGAACTTGATCCCAACTAACATCTAATTAACCTTATTGTTAGTAATTCTTTCGGGTTTATTTAATGTTGGCTGGGGGATGGCTGTCAGTGGCTTCTGAAGAAGTGGCGGGATGCCACGAAACGCGTAGAGCGGGCAGCCCATAATACTGTATGTCTGTGGCATGCTGTTTTGGATTTTAACTATGTTCAATGAATTTCAATCCTTTTAACGAATGGAGGCTGACTTCCTTGGTGCTCCGTGATTTCAAGATGTTGTACGAGAATCAGCTGTGTGGAATCGCGGTTTACGTGTAGCACATTGGAGCTTCGCATGGGTCGGTAAGTGCTCCCACTATTGTTAAGCTCAGGACAGTTAAGTTAATTTTTAGTAGACAAAGTATGGAGATCCTAATTACAGAAAGACCCCTTATCAAGAAATTCCCAGTTCCAGAGCATTATGGAAAACAGGTCCCATACCTGTAATTATAGTTATTAGTGATGGGCGAATTTGCGCCGTTTCGCTTCGCCGAAAAATTTGCGAACTTCCCGTGAAATTCATGAAACTGCAAAAAAATCGCGAAACGGCGCCGGCGTCTCGTTTTTGACACCGGCGTCTGTTTTTTTCTGAAATTTTTTTGACGCCGGTGAATTTGCGCCTGGCAAATAAATTCGCCCATCACTAATAGTTATTGCTACAAGTCTCCAACACTACAGCAATAGCAAGGGCAGCCTACAGAATAGTGATGTTTGGATCCGGCTTTTCCCGACCCGCCCACAATCTGCCCTCCCACCACCCTGTCCGCCCGAGCCCGACTTCCGGGTCTCTTTTATAGACCCGCGCCACCCTGCTCCACCGATGACATCACAAAAGGGGCGGGGTGAAAGGCGTAAAAACTTGACCTGGAAGTTGGAAGCCAGCATTTGGAAGGTCACAGGAGGCGGGGAGAACAGTAAGAAGAGCTCGACCCTCACTCGGGGTTGGCCCGAAAACACCCGCGCCCGCCCGCTGGTATCGGGTCGGGCCCGAACATCACTTCTACAGACCTAGTATTGAGAGTGACCATATACACTAGAGAGAAATATATCTGTGATAACTTCCCACAGCTCCCATTGACTTCCAATGTTTAAGATTAATTTTCTGAGTTGGCATCTGCCCTTCTGAATGACTCTCATCAAACAGAGTGGGAGTAATGGAAGGCAACCATGTGGGGTTCTTGACCACCATTTTTCCATCACATGTGACTGTCTAACATTCTAATATGTCTAGGACAGGCAATGGGCAATAAAACCTCTACAGGAACCCACTGGGAGGGGGAAAACTGTGACAGATGCAGGACATAAATGAGGATAACATTCAATGAAACTGATCTTTCTTAGAAAAAATGGAAAGATGATGACAGGAATGTGAAATCTTGTAGAAGGGATAAACCCAATACTCTACCACTGAGGTTGTTGGTGGTGGAACAAGATTGGAATGAAAAATGCACAATCCTGTGTTCTTTATCCAACCAGTGTAGGTGGTCACCAAGTCCAACACCCAATACATCACCTGGAGTATTCTTGGTTTTGTTCTGGAAGAAATCTAAAAAACACTGAAATACAGTATACACCCCATTAGTGAAAGGAAGCCTGAGGATGGACAGAGTGTACCCCTCAACATAGAGTCTGGTCTTTCTCAGGTAGTTAAGGAAAGGGCAATAATATAGATTAATGATGGGCACACAATTTGGAAAAAAAAAATATAAGTGTAAATAGTGAGAGGTGCCCCTACATTGAGTAACCTAATATACACTACACCATATGTAAGGTATGCACAGTCAAGAAAAAACTTTCTGTCAGACAGGGGTGCTATCATAAAAGTATATCTTTATATAGAGTCAATGTGGCAATTTCAGCAATGTAATTACAGAAAAAACATCAATATACAAGGTATTAGCGCATTAGAACAAATATACTCAATTGTCTATACAGAGTAAGGGTAAAACTTCATGGGTGAATTTGGTGCGTTTCCAGCGGATCCAGCGTGCCGAGCCAAAACTCTGGCAAGTTCGATGCGACGAGAAATAAGGTAGGAAATAAAAATGTCGGACCAACACGACACGGCTGCCAGATGCAGACGCAGTCGTGTCGGATGAGCGCTGCGACAACATCCGACATTGATATTGCTTATCTTTTATTTTGTCGCATCTGACTTGACAACAGCATTTTGGCTCTGTACGTCGGATCTGCCTGAAACGCACCAAAATTGCCCATGTAGTTCTACCATAAAGGAAGGCAACAAGAAGCGGATACACCTGCCATAAAATGAGAATAGCCCCAACGTTTCGGCACCAAGGCCTTTGTCAAGGGGATTCTGATGTGCAAGGAAATCGCCAAACATATAAATACCCTATAAAATTATGCGTCTAATCTTCACTTTCGCGCATTTTTCTGAACTTCCCCCGTTCCCCGAAAGTGAAGATTAGACGCATAATTGAATAGGGTATTTATATGTTTGACGATCTTCTTGCACATCAGAATCCCGTTGACAAAGGCCTTGGTGCCGAAACGTTGGGGCTATTCTCATTTTTTGGCAGGTGTATCCGCTTCTTGTTGCCTTCCTTTACTATGTATAGACAATTGGGTGGTATGTATATTTGTTCTAATGCACTAATACCTTGTATATTGATTAGTTCTCGGCAAATTTCTCCCATTTCGCTTGGCAGGAAAAATTTGTGAATTTCCTGCGTAATTTGCGAAACAGCTAAAAATTAGCAAAACTCGAAAATTGACGCCCGCATCAATTTTGACGCCAGTGTTAAAGTCAATGGGCATCCGAACAGTGTTGCCACGCGACGGTTTTGATGCTAGCGACTTTTCCGATGCGTGGCCAAATTTTTTTGACGCCGACGAATTGTGTCTGATGTTTTTCTGTAATTACATTTCTGCGATTGTCACATTAACTCTATATAAAGATACTTTTATGATACCACCCCTGTCTGAGTGTGCAGAACTAACACATGGTGTAGTTCAGGATAGGGCAACCGGGGAAGAATGCTTGGGATGAAAAGGTTCTGTGAATATTTTCCAACAGCCTGTGAATGATCAGACTATTGATGTTCTTTTTTTCCCATATGCAAAGATGGAACATTCCTAGTCTGATCTCTATCAGGAAGTTTGGGAATGGGCAGCCCAGATGAGTCAATAACCGCAGGTCTAGAGAAGATCAGTAGGAGAAGGAAGTCTGAGATATTCTCTCTTATTTCCTGGCAAGGATGGATTTTCATTGTGCGGAGCAGATAGACACAAAGGTCATTATCTAATATAACAGTACCTCTCAGTTCCCGAGAATGCTACAGATAGAGGAGTCCTGAGTATCCCACTGTTTGCTCCCGGCAGGGACACCTCATTCTACACTTCCCAAGTCCCATTTGTCTTGTAAAATGCTCAGTTAAGTATTAGTGAGTGGCCTCCTGCTGGGTTTATTAAGATAAATGAAGAAGCAAGGAGCAGACACAGGAGGTTGATATGTTTCGTGCTTTCTCGGGGTGAGGTCACAATGGATCGGCCCTGGCAACCCATTCCTGAAAAGCCATTGTTTATCCCTATAGCTGCATGCTGAAATGTAGGAACGATTGTTTTAGGTTTTGTTTTATTATTTTATTGGTGAGAGGTTTTCCTATTTGGGCATGTATACAGCTGTACGGTCGATCAATGCACCAGCCAATTAAACTTTCAGCTTGTTGAGGATTCTGGGAGTTGTAGTTCTACCTAGCATCAGAGCCTACTGCATGTTGCATTGCTACTTTAAAGAGGTTGTTCACCTTTGAGTTAACTGTTAGTATGATGTAGAGAGTGATATTCTGAGGCAATTTGCAATTAGTTTTCATGTTTATTATTTGTGGTTATTGACTTATTTAGCTTTTTATTCAGCAGCTCTCCAGTTTGCAATTTCAGCCATCTGGTTGCTAGGGTCCAAATTCCCCTAGCAACCATGCACTGATTTGAATAAAAGACTGGAATATGAATAGGAGAGGCCTGAATAGAAAGACGAGTGATAAAAGGTAGCAATAACAATATATTTGTAGCCTTACGGAGCATTTGTTTTTAGGTGGGGTCAGTGACCCCCTTTTAAAAGCTAGAAAGAGTCAGAAAAAAAGGCAAATAATTTAAAAATATATAGAAAATAAATCATGAAAGGCAATTGAAAAGTTGCTTAGAATTAGCCATTTTATAGCATACTAAAATTTAAAACCTAAAGGTGGACCACCCCTTTTAAAGACCAACATGGGTTGCTGGGATAAATCGTTATGCAACTGTAGGAAAACGACTTTGGTTCCACTCCCAAGGAAATCAAATGAGAAGGAAGATTAGCCGTCAATAAAGGTCTAGTGATTGTGGCCCAGTCAATTATATCATCTCGAGATCAAACAGGGAACCCCTGTAGTATGTTAAATAGAACTAAATGGGGCCAAGCCAGGCAAATCGTGTTACAAATGCATCTCAGTGGGCAGCTGGGGGGGATCATCATTGCTGTCATTGATAAAAGGGCAAAGCTTTATTAGAAAAACCCAATGTAGCCCCGGGGCAGGCTGCCGGCAATGGGACAAAGGATTACTGGAAGGAACAGGCAGCTTGGCCCGGGGAATGGAGAAATGAGCTGGTCTCTAATGTCTGCAGAAGGGGGAAGATAAGTGTTTCCAAATAAATCAATCTGGCCCATGTTTCCCCAGCACATGCTGCCAGCACTGAAGCAGTTAATGTGTTTGCCCCCCCCATTGTTAAACAAAACAAAACATACTAAACCTTTTATTGGCAATGGCACAAAGGACTGATTTTAGGTACTTTTATAGTTGTCCATGTGGCCAAACTAGATCGTCTACATCTAACCCTCTCCCATTGCTTCCTATAAGAATAGGATTCTGTAGTGGTCACTCTCTGTCATAGGTCTGATATGTGCCAAAGCTTTGCAACTTGCAGTGGCTCAACTACATCTCCCATGATCCTCTGCCAGGCATTTATATGGTTTAGGCTTCCATGGTGCCCTTTTACTCAGAGAATATGAAATCAAAGTTAGCTAGCCATTCAGAATGACATTGTCATACGGGCCTGGGTCTGTAGGGGTTCTAGCTGGAAGTTATGATGGTACCCTGACAAACAGATGATATTGAATCATCCTTCATGAGTCCTACCCAAAGGCATGGGCTCCAGTGTCCCAGGCCAGGCCAAAAGGACAGCATGAGCGGTTGGGTCCACCTTTGCCGAAGTTGGGATGAGCCCCACCGTCCCTGCCCCCTGAGGAGATATAGGGCCATTTAGACTCCCATTCGCCTTGCGGCTAGGGGTAGTCCTGTCTACCCTGGGTTCTGCTGAAGCTTCCCCCAGGGCATAAGTCTTGGCCTGGGGTCAAGCCCAAAGGACTATGACACCCATCCAGTGGTGCACAAATCAAACACAAAAAAGGTGTTGGAGTGTGCGGGTGCAATGCCATTGATTGCCTTGGTAAGGCTCCAGCTGGTTGCCGGAAAAAGAAAAAACTTTTTTAATGTCTGGGGCAAAGGAAGTGAAGCATGATTCGGGCAAAATGTGCATGTGCATAGCCCCTGACTAAAAATAAAACAGGCACCTCCCTCTTGGAAGCACAGCAACCCTGCTTTCATGAAGCTTGCCTGCCTAAACCAGAGGACCAAGTGTTTCTCCTTCTTCACAGAAGATCATAAGAAGGGGTACCCAGCCAAAAGGTCCAGTACTACACTGGCCAAAAGACCGAGATGCGACCTGCCTTATTAAACAATCAACCTCTAGAGAACTGACTCTGGATGTTTTTGGCCTGGCCGATCATGCTTTGATCATAGTCCCCTGAGCCTGCAGTTCCCCCACATCAGGGTGAGTTCTGTATTCTAATGTTGTCTGTATTATAGTCTTATGGTATTCTAAGCACAGTGGCATTGGCACATGGGGCAGTGGATAAGACAAACCAACGTCCATCAAATCATCTCTATCCACTTGTCACTGCTAATAATGTTATGTATTGGAAAGCGCCTTGGCTGATGCACACAGAGCAGGGGACAATTTGACCAGTAAATGGCTAGAGAGGTAGCCTTAGGTGGGAGGAAAGGAAAGTGCCATACTTGAGGAATTCAGCTGATCTGTGCCACATTGTAAATCAAGAGAATCTGCAGAGCTGAATGTGCCACTAGATGGCAACTCCATTCCCAGGAACAGTACTTTGCATGTTGTATATATTTGTCTGCAAACATGGTTGTGTGTGTTAGTCTGCCGAGAGCCAGGCTTCTTCATAACATCTACTGGTTATGTGCAAGGAAAGGATAAATGGTGAAAATGCAAAAATGGAGAATTGTGGGAGAACTCTAAGGCTAAGCAAAAATATATTTAAATACAATGGTATTGCTACTGATCTGGCCATATTAACACAAACATAGACAAAAAGAAGGTGGATGGATCAGTGCACATTCCCTGGTCCCCTGTCTCATCAGTAATCCAGTATCTATGCAAATGCAGGTATTTATAAAAAAAAACAGGGGTTTAAAGTTACAAAATCATGATCATAAAGTTGACAAACCACAATACCACGTCAAGGTAAACCCCATATGATGGTCCCTAACTATTTGACTCTGGTCATAGTTTTCGAAGGCTGGCACCTCCCTGCATGGTGGCAGTTCTTTGGATAAGTGTCTCCTGATCTGGGCATTGGTTTCAGCCAGAGGGCTTAATCCCTCCCGCTTGCGGCTTTTAAGAGCGTGAGACTGCCCAAACCCCTATTATTGGTCCCATGCCTGTAAAATCTGTCTTGAATCTCAGTCCTGACCAACCAACCATACAAAATCAAAAGAGAAGATTCTGCTGGTCACTTAAGTTGTTTTTAAAACTTTGATCTGGTTCCAAGATCAGCCGATGGGATATCCAAGTCTATCAGTCATCCAAGTCATTTGCCAACACAAGTTCAGTGAATAAAGTGCAATTTTATACTTAAATATCCATGTTTTTTGCCCATAATGCAGCACCTCCCCATAATCCTAGCATAATTGCGGCTGCATTCCACACTTGTGATTTGATTCAGATCAGGTGCACATTATATTTAGCATTTTTAGAGTGAGGGTTGCATCACTTTTGGGCTATGCATTCAAAACAGCGTTGCCATCCCATTCACTGGCAGCAAATCTGGTGGCACCAATTGATGCAACACACTGTGTGAGCCCTGACACTAGCAACAGGTCCAGGGTGACTGTAGCTCCAGTGTTTCCCAGTAACAAAAGGCACAGTTGTGCATCATTCATCAGAAGAGGCAGGATGGACGGTGCCAATATGGGCTCAACGGCTATTGTAGATCAGGCATGAATTTTTAAATTACCTCTTAGGTGTCAACACAGCATGGCATGTGGAATCACTATGTGGTCCAGCCATTTACTTAGGAAGGATTCTGTTGACCACTTTAATTGGGCTAATGTAGTGATGGGCAAATTTGTCCCGTGAAAATTTCCGTAAAATTAGTGAAACGCGAATTTTGACGAATTTTGTCAATTCTGATACTCGTATCAATTTTGATGCCGACATTAAAGTCAATGGGCGTCCGAATAATGTTGACGCGCGACTGTTTTGACGCCATCGACTTTTCCGCCACGCATCCAAAATTCTCCTCTGTGAATTTTTGTGGCAGTTTCATGTATTTATTCGCCGGCAGTGAAACGTGGAAATTTGATGAAAATTAGTGCGTGATGAATTTATTCGCCCATCACTAGACCAAAGTCTAATCAGATCTCCTGGGCTAGGCTATGTTCAAGTCTGTATATGAATAGAGTGCCACAAAAAAAGAGGGGGTGGACTAAAGTCAGCCAATCAGTATGAAACATCTGCATAACTCTCTAGAGGAGTCACACTGGGCCTAATTGTACTCTAAGTGCCCTGTCTAAGAGACAGCATAAAGCACTCAAACTTTATTCTTGTCTTCCGCTGCATTATAAGGGCTGACTCCCTCAACTGTGGTGATCCACAACCAGTGGCTTACGAGCAACATGTTGCTCTCCAACCCCTTGGATGTTGCTCCCAGTGGCCTCAAAGCAGGTGCTTATTTTCAATTCAGGCTTGGAGGAAAGTTTTGGTTGTATAAAAACCAGGTGCACTGCCAAACAGAGTCTGCTGTAAGCTGCCAGTCCACATAGGGGCTACTAAATAGCCAATCACAGCCCTTATTTGGTAAGACCAAAAACATTTTGAATGCTTGTGTTGCTCCCAATTCTTTTTTTTTATGTGGCTTATGGGTAAAAAAAATAAAAAATCTGGAATCTACATTGTCTTGCTAGTCACAACCAGTAGTAAATGCCAAGAGTAGCACGGGAACGGACAGATATTGACATAATACTCAACTAAAATGAATGCTTTAATCAATAAAAACTGCTAAATATTATGCACCCAAAGACAGAGGCTCCCCAAACATTTGTGACATCACTCCCCCCACTAAAAATGTGTAAATATTTTTAAAGAACAGATTTGTGCTTCACATTCATTTCAACAGTTTAGAACCTCCAAAATGCCTGAGCCTACTAAATCGTTTTTGTTCTTTTCTACCAGAAAGGGAACCATGCTAGCCATGCTTTAATACCCAATATCCATTAGCCTTAGATTTTTAGCTGGACCAACCCTAAGTAAATACTATCTCTGTTGGTGAATTTACAGAGAGCTTACGACAAATTCAATGGTCATAACCTCAGAGTAACATATTTTGAGGCTTTGGCAGAAATTCAGTGTCTCGGGGCTATTACCTTTCAGGCCCAATACTTGGAAAATCTCATTAATCATGTGAAAACAGTGACCCCGTGGTGTCTCCTGCTAATAAAGGGGTTAAATGTAACTTTATATCTCTTAAGAACTTAACCGATCCTGACTGACCCCACTTAGAAAGATCCAAATTGGGGTTGTGACCTAAATGTTAAAAAAAACAATGTTATGCAAAATGAGCCTTGGGACCAGAACTACTGACACTGAGCCCATAACAATGTAATTTGGGGACATACAAAGGGAAAAAAAATCTATTTCTATCAGATTTTTTAATTAGAAAGAATTATTTTCTTTGTTGCCGTGGCTTAAATCATTTATTGGGGTTATTTGACTCAGGACAGCTGTGTGTTTTCTTATTGGAGCATATTTCTTTTCATTATATTTCTGAGCACGATATAAGTAACTGCAGTCAGAATGAGCACATTCCAATGTGATAGTTAAACAACTATAAAGTCATATAAAAAGCACATGGAAATTGGCTTATTGACCAAACAAACTATTTACAACAAATAAACCCACAGCAATGCCATTATCTATTGTACAAATGGGACCTCACTCTAGTTTGTACAGATCTGGATTGTGTGCATTGCTATACAGGCTTTTGCCTAGGGGCCCATTTGAGGTAGAAGACCCTCATCACAGCAGCACGAGGACATGGTAAGACAGATTCAGACCTATGGAGCTTCAGTTGTTGCTAAATTATAATTCCAGGCACCGGGACCTATGGAGCTTCATTTGATGTTAAATTATAATTCTGGGCACCTTTTGACAGCCTTAGGGCTCTTACTGACGAGCGTTTTTACCTGCGTTCCGTTTTTCTGCGTTCAGCCGCAGGGGAGCGCAGGAATAGACGCATTACATTTTTTCCAATGGGGCTGTACTCACACAGGCGCGTGTAGGCACCAAACGCAGGTTGAGACGCAACATGCTGCATTTTTCCTGCGTTTGTCGCCTACATGCGCCTGTGTGAGTACAGCCCCATTGGAAAAAATGTAATGCGTCTATTCCTGCGCTCCCCTGCAGCTGAACGCAGAAAAACGGAACGCAGGGGAGCGCAGGTAAAAACGCTCGTCAGTAAGAGTCCTAAGTGTAGGATGATGGTGACATTTGATCTACAACAGCAACTGAAGGTCCACAGGCATAACCAGATGATACTAGGCACCTTCAATTACAGTAATAAGATATTTTTCATGAAACTGCTTTATATTCAGAGCACCAATAGACCTCCTATATCTTCAGCACTAGATGTTACTGAGCCCAGAAAATTAATTTTAGGGGCCCCAACATATCCAGAGGGCAAGAACTAGGCAGAAGAGCGGGGACGATTCAGGCCACCAAGCCGTCCTGAGGCAGGTCCTGTGATGTTGTCCTCCTCCCCACCACTCTTCTTCCCATCTTCCATTGGAGAGGGTCTGGGCGCATCACTAGTGCAGAGGGCACAATTTCCCTTTCATGCGCTAGAAGAGCCGAAATCCTAGAGCAGTGATCCCCAACCAGTAGCTCGCGAGCAACATGTTGCTCTCCAACTCCTTGTATGTTGCTCTCACGGTCCTCAAAGAAGGGGCTTATTTTTGAATTTCAAGCTTGAAATGAAGTTTTAATTGCATAAAAACGTATTACAGTCCCAAGTAGAGCTTCTTGTAGGCTCCCAGTCCACATAGGGGCTACCAAATAGACAATCACAGCCCTTGTTTGGCACCCCAAGGACTTTTTTCATGCTTTTGTTGCTCCCCAACTCTTTTTACATTTGAATGTGGCTCACGGGTTAAAAAGGCTGGGGACCCCTGTCCTAGAGAGACCTCGATCAAGCTCCTGCACAGAACTTACCTTGTGCCTTCACGACTACACAGGATCTACCCGTCTTGCGACCCGCTCTGCTTCAGGGGCTGCCAAATCACAGGCTTAATGCTTCACATATGGTGGACTTGCTCAACAGTCTCAAAATTCTGGGATCGTATCACTCAACTATTGTCCAAAATCCTACACATTGGGGCAGATTCACTAAGGGTCGAATTTCGAAGTAAAAAATACTTCGAAATTCGACCCTCGAATTGAAATCCTTCGACTTCGAATATCGAAGTCGAAGGATTTAGCGCTAATCCTTCGATCGATCGATCAAAGGATTTTTCGTTCGATTAAATCCTTCGAATCGAACGATTCGAACGATTTGAATCCAACGATCGAACGAAAATCCTTCGATCAAAAAAAGGTTAGCAAGCCTATGGGGACCTTCCCCATAGGCTAACATTGACTTCGGTAGGTTTTACCTGCCGAAGTAGGGGGTCGAAGTTTTTTTTAAAGGGCAAGTACTTCGACTATCGAATGGTCGAATAGTCGAACGATTTTTCGTTCGATTCGTTCGATTTCGTTCGAATTCGAACGAATTTAACCAATTCGATGGTCGAAGTACCAAAAAAATACTTCGAAATTCGAAGTATTTTTCATTCGAATCCTTCACTCGAGCTTAGTGAATCTGCCCCATTGACTTTCCCAAAGACCCAACCACCTTGCTCCTGGGAAAAAAACCAGCTAGATTGACCAACTCGGCTCATAGACTGTCACAACATATTCTCACAGCCGCCAGGTTGATTATTGCTCGCAACTGGAAAAAGCCTACTATCCCTATACTCATGCTTAAAACTAAGATAATTGATATAGCAGCTAACGAAAGAATGTCTTATATGTTGCAGAATGATTTGGAGGCCTACGATAAGATTTGGTTGCCCTGGTTAGCATATGAAAACGATCCCTTGCTTTTCTCAGCATTGCATGTATAATCTGTTGACTTTCTCCCTGGGTCACCAAACTGCCTATAACCTTGAAAATGCCCACGACCATTGTTTTTATTTGCTCTGATACCTAGCCCAGCCGCCGTCTCTACCTTATTTACCTGTTTATTTATATTTTTTTTTTTTTGCTAAAACCCCCCTCCCTCCCTCCCTTTTTTTTTCTCCTCTTTCTTTCCCCCTTTCTCCCCCCTTTTCTTTATTGTTTCTTTTACTTTCCATTTTACTCCATGTTATCTTATTGCTCTCTTATTCATGATTGAACCTACATATGATATCTTACGATTTTCTGTGACTGTACTCATGCAATAACATGTTGATTTTTTTTTTATTGGAAAATCAATAAAACATTTCAGTTTAAAAAAAAAAAAAAACAGAAATCCGGCTCTTAAAGTTACCAGGAGCGTTTTTTTACAGCCCCTGGTAACTTGCAGGGAAATGCCACCTGAGGCAAGTTTAAGGGTGCAATGACTGGGGGGTGCTGAGTATGGATGTAGCGAACCGGCGAGTATGTGTTCGCGAACGCCGTTCGCGAACACCGGCAAAAAATGCGAACAGTTCGCGAACTGTTCGCGAACTTCGAACATCCGAAAATCGTTCGATTCGAACGATCGAAGGATTTTAATCGTTCGATCGAACGATTTTCGTTCGAATCGAACGAAAATCGTTCGATTTTAGCGATCGAATGGTCGAACGATTTTGACGCGAACGTCGCGCGACGTTCGCGAACTTGCAGCGGACGCGAACAGTCGAAGTTCGCGCGAACTATTTCGCCGGCGAACAGTTCGCTACATCCCTAGTGCTGAGCAGGAACCTCTTGATAAAACTTCTACCTAACCCTAATGGCTCTCTGCAACTCCACTCGCTCCCCCGGTGACGTCACTATGTGTGCGTGCACTGGGGGCGAGGAGGCCGCCCCTGCAAAAGTTTTCCTGTTTTTACCAATATATGTCGAAGTTGTTCATTAATTAGGCCTTATGGGGCCTCCTATAATTCCCGGGGGTCTGATTCCTCTATAATTATGCCCCTGTGAAGGTCTATAGCTTGGGGAACTTGCATGACTATCATGTCATTATCTTCCATCTTATAGCCACCTTTCTCTGGGGCAATGCCCCATGTCTGAACCCCCAAAGACAACACTCTTTCACTAAACTGACCATAGGACCTACTAATCTTTTGACCCTAATTTGCCTTTTTCTAAGTTTACACAGATAGTTTTATAAGATACTAGTTTATGGCAGACTTGTTAGGTCAGGGTGGATAAATATCAGTTGATTGATATTTGGCAAGGACAATCATTCCACAGGTGGAAGCAGCTTCCAGTTTACATGTCAGACAACAGCAAACTGAATTAACTACAGTAGTTAAGGATTTAGTTTCCCTATTGCCATCCGTGAACTTGTGAAGGAAACATTTGCTCAGGGATACATTTATCATAGTGTAATTGATACTCTAATTAGGGAAAGTCTGGGAGGATTTAAATAAACTTGTGTTATGGGATTTAACGTCAAAAGTGTATAATATGATAGTCATTAACATCAGAATGGCTATTTCTGCCAACAGCAGTTTATAAATGATAGTGGTTAGTTACTTTTTTTTTTTAAATTAGACCATAGAGAATATAATGTAGTCTAAGTCATACAGAAACTTATATCGGTTCATACTCGAGTCCCTAAAGGCAGACATTAGCCTCCCCAGAAATACAGGTTTTTATAATATACTGAATATATAATGTTCTTATAGGGCTGTCAGTCATGGAGATAACCTACCAAAGTCCAGTAAAGACTAAGGGGCCAATTCATTAACTTCGAGTGAAGGATTCGAAGTAAAAAAACTTCAAATTTAGAAGTGTTTTTTGGGCTACTTCGACCATCGAATGGGCTACTTCGACCTTCGACTACGACTTCGAATCGAAGGATTCGAACTAAAAATCGTTCGACTATTTGACCATTTGATAGTCGAAGTACTGTATCTTTAAGAAAAAATTCGAACCCCTAGTTCGCCACCTAAAAGCTACCGAACCCAATGTTAGCTTTGGGGAAGGTCCCCATAGGCTTGGCTAAGTTTTTTTCCTTCGATCGTTGGATTAAAATCCTTCGAATCCTAAGTTCTCCTTTACTAATGGTTAAAACAGAATTCAGAACCCATTATGAAAGTAGTAAAAATTGTCAAATTTAGTTAAATTCCTCTTTACAAAACTTTTTTTCCAAAACAGGAAAAAAAATCATGAAAAATGTCTTCCTGTTGATCATGTTGATCGTACACTGTACAGTATGGGGCAGATTTATCGAAGGTCGAGGTGAATTTTGAATTAAAAAATTCAAATTTTGAGCTATTTTTTGTGTACTTTGACTCGGGGATAGTCCAAATTTGTTTTGAATTTGACGAAAATTAGAAAATTTGAACATTGAAATTGTACTGTCTCTTTATAAATTTGACTTCAACCATTTGCCATCTAAGACCTGGCAAATTGCTGGTTTAGTCTACGGGGGACCTTCTAGAACCCATTTGAAGTCAATTGGTGAACTTTGAAAAATCTAATTTTTTTTGGAAAAAACTTTGATTTGATTTCGTTCAAATTCGCTATTACTTTGATTCGTTCAATTCAAATTCGGCCGAATACTGACATATTCGATCAAAAACGGACCTATTCGGCCAAAAAAAATTTCAGTTGGTCTTTTTGAATTCGAATTTCGAAATTTTTCAAATTAGAAATACGACCTTTGATAAATATGCCCCATGTTTGTCCAATCAATATAGAATGGGATTTCAGTGTCACTGTGCAATTTCAACAGACATTTCTGTAACTAGAGCACCCACTCTTTTACTTTCCCTTTCAGCTTCAATAGAAACTTTTTGAAGTTTTAACAGATGACCCCTACCTTGATGGAAACTGTCAACGTGTGTCCAATGAACATAACAAGTAGACTTTATGGCCAAAGTACGTGAACACCAATTCTAATGATTGAAATTGGCTATTGGCCACGACTATTATTTCCAGCACGGGTCCCATTACAATCTTTTTATACCCTTACGCAACATTCAAATGTAAAAAAGAGTTAGACAGGCATGGCAAAATGTGGTGCAAAATAAGGGCTTTGATTAGCCATTTACTAGCCCCTATGTGGACAGGAGGTTCTGTTTGGCAGTACCTGGTTTTTATGAAACAAAAACTTGTCTCCAAACCAGGAATTCAAAAATAATCACCTGCTTTGAAGCTACTGGGAGCAACATTCAAGAGGTTGGTAAGCAACACGTTGGGGATCACTGCACTACATCATACAATCAAATTTTTTGACAATATAGTCCTTCCTATTTAGTGGTAGTATTTTGGGGAAGGTTTGTTCACAAAGTGAGATCTGTGCAGAATGAGTTTGCTGAGATGGGAGTGAAAAGACTTGATTGTCCTGCACAAAGACCTGGTCTCAACAAAACTAGCAAGCCAGGCTCGATCTCCAACATCAGCATCCAATCTCTTATATTTAAGAATGGAAGCAAATCCCATCCAATAATGTTCCAACAATGTTCCTGTTGGAAAACATTTTCCAGTAGTTTAGAGGGTAAATAATGTTTCAGCATCAAAGAGAGGACCAAGTAGTGTTGTTGAGTCTAGACCACAGACCCATGGTCTATACTGTTTTAACCCCTCTGCTCAGTAAATCTTTAGTCTCTTCTTTATCCTTCTCCCCATTTCTCCTCTATGTATTGACAGAGCAAGGGGCAATGTCCATGGTATAAGCATATAAAGCCAGATTATTTGGTGAGCATGATGGCCCACTGACTCCTGGGTCCACGTGGGATTTTCTTGGTTCCCTGGTGGGCCAGTTGTAGACATGAAAGCCAAAAGATCCCAATCCATAAAAATACACTCACCATGGGTAATAGTGGGTTCAGGTGTACATGCCCCAGACCTTCAGCTAAGGGGAGTGATCACACAACCATATACTCTACGGGGCCGATTCACTAAGGGTCGAATATCGAGGGTTAATTAACCCTCGATATTCGACTAGGAATTAAAATCCTTCGACTTCGAATATCGAAGTCGAAGGATTTAGCGCAGATAGTTCGATCGAATGATTAAATCCTTCTAAACGAACGATTCGAAGGATTTTAATCCAACGATCGAAGGAATATCCTTCGATCAAAAAAAGTTAGCCAAGCCTATGGGGACCTTCCCCATAGGCTAACATTGACTTCGTAGCTTTTAGATGGCGAACTAGGGGGTCGAAGTTTTTTTTAAAGAGACAGTACTTCGACTATCAAATGGTCGAATAGTCGTACGATTTTTACTTCGAATCCTTCATCGTATTTGATGGTCGAAGTAGCCCAAAAAAAACCTTCGAAATTCTAAGTTTTTTAACTTCGAATCCTTCACTCGAAGTTAGTGAATCGGCCCCTACATGTTCGTGCGATTACCCTGGTGGGCCAGCTCAACACCAGGACCAAGTTCATATAAACACCTTTGGTTTGGGAATGAGATGTTGGAAAGGCAGGTGTACCCATACTTTTGGCAATATAGTGTAGATTAACAAATGGTTCCTTACATTGTATTTGAACACTAAAAACTTACATAAGGAGAAACAACACCTCAGATTGCTAGGTGTACCATACAGCGCCGTTTCTGGGGAAGGAGCCGCCTGAGGCGGCTCCTGCATTGCCGCCCCCCGCACCGACTTACCTGTCGGCGAGGGGAGGCAGGAACACGATTGCGGAGAGCGAAATTGCGCTCTCTCGCAATATCGCAGCCGAATTTCCGGTTTAAAAACCGGAAATTCGGCTCTTAAAGGTGCAGGAGCGGCTTTTTGCCGCCCCTGGAATCCTGTCTGGCGCTGCCGCCTGAGGCGAGCGGCTCAGCTCGCCTCATTGGCGGAGCGCCCCTGGTACCATATGTCAAACCACTGAAAATACTGAGCAAATTATTACTTTTTGTTTCTGCCTCTTTCTTTGTTTCTCAACATAGAATGGAGATGTATTCCTATAAGACCACATAATATTCAAGATGTTATTTTCCTTTTCCAGTGTATCTGGATATCAATTTTTTTCACCCCAGGGGAAAAATACATCACTTCATCCTTTTTGTAATTACATTTCTTGCACCGTCTCCTAGCTGCTGCATTTGACTGATGATTGCAGCACAAGCCCTATTAATGACAGGCCGGACACACGTTGCCAGTGTCAGATTTTTCTGGCATCTCTTCAATAAAATCAGAGAATGGTCATGGTTAGTTCAAGAGAATATTAGGAGATGATCAAGATGTTTGTAAGCTTATGGATTCCCGATTGATGGCAATTTTTGTTTTTCAAGTGCCATAGAAGTATCTGAAAGGCTTAGAATATTTGAAAAAGACCATGTTGAGCTTTATATCTCTAAAGTTCTTGGGTTTCCTGATGATGATTTTGGTCCCATTAGTAGGGATGTAGCGAACTGTTCTGCGGCGAACTTGTTCGCGCGAACATCGGCTGTTCGCGTCCGCCGCAAGTTCGCGAACGTCGCGCGACGTTCGCCAATAGGCGGTCGCGTCAAAATCGTTCGATCATTCGACCATTCGATCGCTAAAATCGAACGATTTTCGTTCGATTCGAACGAAAATCGTTCGATCGAACGATTAAAAATCCTTCGATCGTTCGAATCGAACGATTTTCGGATGTTCGAAGTTCGCAAACTGTTCGCGAACTGTTTGCATTTTTTGCCGGTGTTCGCGAACGGCGTTCGCGAACACATACTCGGCGGTTCGCTACATCCCTACCCATTAGCACAGCTCAGCTGCCATATTGGTTAACAGGTCTTGGATGAGCTATAATAGATTTCTCAATAATTATACCGCCATGTGTACTTATACTTTTAACCTTGCTATGAGCTAAGGGTGGCATGACCAATTGTTGAAGGCCAAACGAGGTTTCTGAACCTTCAAATAATTTTGCTATATGTGATGGCACCATCAACTCAATTACTCTTCCAGATTTGGAATGAGTTTATCCCACCTCATACCACAAAGCCCTCCTCATCGGTAATCGTGTTATCCTACCTCATTCTTTCCCTCTTGGGTTCATAATTTCTCTTGGAATTATAAAAAATTATGGTTGCAAGAGATTCTTATAACAAGACTGGCATCAAGAATCATAATTACTGCCAAGGCCTTTAAAGAACGGACCAAGTGGCAAACTTATAGCAGATCTAATGATCAAATCATCCTTCTCAATTAAAATGTATATAACATAACTAAGGGTCCAAGACATGTCATGCTAATAGACCACTTTCTCAGAAGTTTTTATGCTTTGATACTACTCCTTTTTTTTGAACCTCTGACTTGACTGATTGCCCCATGACATATACTAGGGTGTTATTAAAGGTTGATTGAATAATCCTAACCAGAAAACTTGAATCAAATTTGAATCGAGTTTTCCCCTGGAAAAAAACTAGACTTTTGCTTATCAATTTTTTTTTGCTGCACACATTTTTTTTCTTCCATTGGCAAAAACTTGGAAAAAATTTAGCTCATCACTACTATTAACATCTTCAAATTGTCCTCTGCCATTGACTTCTACATGAGCTTGGCAAGTTTTAGGTGGAGAATAGTCGAATTAGAACTGTTTCCAGGGTCTTTTGATAAATCTCACATTCGAATTCAAATTTGAGTTGGTGGTTTTAAATTCGAATATGTGAGTTTTGACCCAAAAACAAAAAAATTCAAACCTTCAATCTGCCCCTAGGTATGTGGAAGCCTATTTTGAGTTTGTGTAGTATCATTCTTGTTTATTTTCCCTTTAATTAAGAGTTTCTTTTTGAACAAGACTGAACTGAGTGGCCTGGGACAACCAAAGGGTTACTTTTCAATGTCAAGCCATTGTGCCTCCCCACTACAGATCCATTCAGTGAACAAAACTTTATCTAACACCAGGTTAAAGACTTGTACAGATGCTCGAAGTCATATCAATTTCAAGCCCCAGTGATGAACCCAGCTGGCTGCGTTGTCCATTGGGGATGTAAAAAAGCCCTTTTCCATTCACATAGCCCAAACAGGTTACTGATACATCGGACCACCGCCCTCCCTGAGAGACACCAGCAGTGTGAAATGATATTAACTCTGTTTAATGATCTGTAAATGTGTCAGGACAATGCCACCTAGTGACTTCAATGGCTCCTTCTTTGTGTGAAGTCTCAATGGCTGATCCCCAGCAAGCTAAACTATAATTACTGCTAATGTGTTTTTGTTCTTTTTCTTTTTTCCAGGGAAAACTGAACGCGACTCGCACTACTCTCAGAATTGTGTTAAGTGCTTTTTCCCTGAGTGTTTGTACCATCGTAAATGTTACCGCCAGGGTTCTTAACGCTTTAACCATTTTGCCTCCCTAATAAGGAATCCAAAGCCATTGCTACCTGCAAGTTGCCAAGGAATCTCTTAGTAATTGTTGTGTTGTGTTGGCTGTTAAATGGTTGTTATAGTGGCCGATTATTAGTTTAATAGTTTAATGAGTTTGAATGAGGTCCCACTGATTAAAAGTATAGTATGCCCATAAATAACATTATCCAATATGTGTTATAAGGGATAATGCATCCACTACTTTCAATTATAAGGATATTAGTGACCATATAAAGGCATTAGAAAATGGAGTTATACAGGGAACTCTGAGTATCACTCATGTATTATAAGGGATAATGTACCCCCTACTGTAAATGATAAGGATATTAGAAGTCACTGAGGGGTTGTTCTGTGACCATATAAAGGCACAAGGCTGCAGGCTGAGTTATACAGGGAACTCTGAGTATCACTCATGTATTATAAGGATAATGTACCCCCTACTGTAAATGATAAGGATATTAGAAGTCACTGAGGGGTTGTTCTGTGACCATATAAAGGCACAAGGCTGCAGGCTGAGTTATACAGGGAACTCTGAGTATCACTCATGTATTATAAGAGATAATGTACCCCCTACTGTAAATGATAAGGATATTAGAAGTCACTGAGGGGTTGTTCTGTGACCATATAAAGGCACAAGGCTGCAGGCTGAGTTATACAGGGATCTCTGAGTATCACTCATGTATTATAAGGGATTATGTACCCCCTACTGTAAATGATAAGGATATCAGAAGTCACTGAGGGGTTGTTCTGTGACCATATAAAGGCACAAGGCTGCAGGCTGAGTTATACAGGGAACTCTGAGTATCACTCATGTATTATAAGGGATAATGTACCCCCTACTGTAAATGATAAGGATATTAGAAGTCACTGAGGGGTTGTTCTGTGACCATATAAAGGCACAAGGCTGCAGGCTGAGTTATACAGGGATCTCTGAGTATCACTCATGTATTATAAGGGATTATGTACCCCCTACTGTAAATGATAAGGATATTAGAAGTCACTGAGGGGTTGTTCTGTGACCATATAAAGGCACAAGACTGCAGGCTGAGTTATACAGGGAACTCTGAGTATCACTCATGTATTATAAGGGATAATGTACCCCCCCTACTGTAAATGATAAGGATATTAGAAGTCACTGAGGGGTTGTTCTGTGACCATATAAAGGCACAAGGCTGCAGGCTGAGTTATACAGGGATCTCTGAGTATCACTCATGTATTATAAGGGATTATGTACCCCCTACTGTAAATGATAAGGATATTAGAAGTCACTGAGGGGTTGTTCTGTGACCATATAAAGGCACAAGGCTGCAGGCTGAGTTATACAGGGAACTCTGAGTATCACTCATGTATTATAAGGGATAATATACCCCCTACTGTAAATGATAAGGATATTAGAAGTCACTGAGGGGTTGTTCTGTGACCATATAAAGGCACAAGGCTGCAGGCTGAGTTATACAGGGATCTCTGAGTATCACTCATGTATTATAAGGGATTATGTACCCCCTACTGTAAATGATAAGGATATCAGAAGTCACTGAGGGGTTGTTCTGTGACCATATAAAGGCACAAGGCTGCAGGCTGAGTTATACAGGGAACTCTGAGTATCACTCCTGTATTATAAGGGATAATGTACCCCCTACTGTAAATGATAAGGATATCAGAAGTCACTGAGGGGTTGTTCTGTGACCATATAAAGGCACAAGGCTGCAGGCTGAGTTATACAGGGAACTCTGGGTATCACTCATGTATTATAAGGGATAATGTACCCCCTACTGTAAATGATAAGGATATTAGAAGTCACTGAGGGGTTGTTCTGTGACCATATAAAGGCACAAGGCACAAGGCTGAGTTATACAGGGAACTCTGAGTATCACTCATGTATTATAAGGGATAATGTACCCCTTACTGTAAATGATAAGGATATTAGAAGTCACTGAGGGGTTGTTCTGTGACCATATAAAGGCACAAGGCTGCAGGCTGAGTTATACAGGGAACTCTGAGTATCACTCATGTATTATAAGGGATAATGTACCCCCTACTGTAAATGATAAGGATATTAGAAGTCACTGAGGGGTTGTTCTGTGACCATATAAAGGCACAAGGCAGCAGGCTAAATTATACAGGGAACTCTGAGTATCACTCATGTATTATAAGGGATAATGTACCCCCTACTGTCAATTCTAAGGATATGAGAAATGAATGACAATATCTGTGAGTTATATAAGTAAATGAATTCTACAGCAACATATGATATCCATATTTTTTTAACTAGATTGTGCATATGTTTTATAATATAGGGCTCTTATACAGTGACCTATTATTCAGTGAGCTCTGAAATACAGAATGTCTTTAAATTTATTTTAAAGGGGGGGGGGTAACTATAGGCTTCTTTTCTCATACCCAAAGCTTTTTAAAGCCATCTGTCTGCCAATAAATGGACCATATTGTTTACATGTATATTTTGGTGTTCCACTTTCCCTTTTAACCATTTTTTTTTTATCTATAATATAAAATTGAAACAAAGCAAAATTATTTGAGAAGTTTATATGAACCCTTGGCCATACAGCATAACCATCTCTGAAATATAAAAGTGAGGAATATTCCAATGAATCTGCCTGCCTACTTACACCCCTGCAAGAGCTAATCTGACAAATTGCATTGAGAATAATGTTCTTTCATTTGTTAGGATTAATTTTAAAAGAAACAGCCCCCAAAGAGATAAAAAATCAATTTAATGCATGTTCCCAAATTGTGTTAAAGGCACCAGATTGCTTGATCTTATTGCTGCTTCTGCTTTATGAATATCAAACCGTGTGCCTCCCATTATAGCCATTTGCCGGTTATTTAAATCAAGTTATTCTTTTAGATGCATTAGAAATACAGGGCAAATGCAATATCTTTTACAACTTAAGGATCCTAAGCAATATTTTATAGTTTATATCCTTAAATGAAAGTTGTAATCCTTAATTCCTTCAATTACTAGGTTCTGAAAAAAAATTATATATATATTTATTTATATATATATATATACACACATACACTAAATGGCCAAAAGTATGTTGACACCTCTTCTAATTACTGCTGGAACTGGCTATATAAACCATACCCATATAATATCTGGCACAGATACCTTTAAGCCATATAATTACATTCTTGACAATTACATTTTTCTTACTAAGTGACAACAATTTCTCTTTCCTGTATCAGCACACTAATGTTGCACATAAATAAAGTCAGGTCCTAACCCAGTGGATTGGAACAAATGAGAGCGGGAGAACCTGGATGGCCTGCATAGACCCCTGACCTCCACCCAACTTAACCCCTTTGAGAGGAATTGGAATGATGAGCCAGGTCTGATGTCCACAACTGGAGTCCAACTTCACTAATGCTTTTGTGGTCAATGGAAGCAAATTCCACTAACAAAGTTCCAAAATTTAGTAGGCACCTTCCCAGAAGAGTAGAGGGTAAAAACTATTTTGCCAGCAAAAAGAGGAGCAACTTCTAATAAATCTCCTTGGAACTAGATTGGGGTGTTGGACAGCCATGTGTCCACATTCTTTTAGCCTTATATTGTATATATTTATTGAGTTCTCAAACTAAAGCAAACTTGGTTTAATCCATTCCTCCTGCCCAACTTATAATTTTCCTTCACCTTTTCCTTACACAACTTTCAGCGACTTAATTCAACAAGACTTCATTGATGTGTTCATATAGTTGAATAACCATAAAACCATGCTACTTCCTATAAATATCTGTTTTACAGTGTTTACTGTGCATCAGTGGAGGAAGCATCATGGAAGCACTAACAATGTTCCAACATCTAGAGGGAACCTTCCCAGAAAAGTAGAGGGTACAAACTGTTTTAGCAGCAAAGAGAGGAGCAACTTTAAATAAATACCCTTGGAAATGGATTGAGGTGTTGGGCAGCCATGTGTCCACATTCCTTTGGCCATATAGTGTACTTTTATTGAGTTCTCAAGCACAAGCAAAAGTGGTCTTATCATTTTTATCTTCTAAAAATAGTCACCTATCCAATAATTTTCAACCTTCAGTCACTTCTTTCAACAAGACTTCAATGATGTGCTCATATAGTTATAACCATGAAACCATGTCCCTACATAGCTGTTTCATAGTGTTTACTGGGCATCACTTGAGGAAGTATCATGGAAGCATCTAAGAGCTAATTTACCCCTACACCCCTTAACTGTACCTTGAACGTGTGCTTCACACTTTGAAGCCTCTGATCCATTATCTTTCTGGAAACCCAACTTGAGGGTCAGCTACAATGACCATCCAACTTCTTCTAAGACTACTAAAAATGTAATGGCAGGTACAGCAATATTTTCAATATTTATCTATTTGGTAAGTGGTAATGGGGCCCCTGATCAAAGGTTAAACAACAAACAGGAGAATGGATCCCCTATTCCAGACTTTATGCCCAAGAACAAAGAAAATAAGTAGTATGGTCATATCCAGCCAAATATCTGTCTTGCTGACCCTGACTACATATACATGTGCTCTAACACAATGCTCATATTGGGAGGCCCATTTATCAAAATTCACGTGCTTTTTTTTTTACCCTAATAAATTCGAATACACTCACAATTCGACTGGGAGATTATTTAAGAAAAAATGTGAATGTCTAAAACTCAAACTAATATTTCTGACCTGAAAACTCGAATCGAATTAGAAACTAATTCGACTAAACTCGAATCAGGAGCTGGTTAGGAAGGCTATTAACATTTTCAGTGGGTCACTGGACCTCTGCCATTGAATTCTACATGAACTCGGCAGGTTTTAGGTGGGGAATGGTTGAATTTGATTTTGCGTTTATATTATTCCCAATACAAATTTGTGAGTTTTGACCAAAAATCCAGCTCTAAAATTCGAATTTGAATTTCCAATATGAACCTTAATAAATCCCCCCCTAAATGTTTGTGTTCTGCAGAACCTTACTTGCCCCTGACCCTCTAATGTAAATCTGCTGAGTATGATAAACTATTTTAAATGAAACTAAAAAAAAAAATCAACATTTGACACTTTGATTAATAAAAAACTCATGCAAGTGGTAAGGGCAATTTGAGAGTGTAAATAACAAAAACTTGTAACTATTGGAAAAGCCATTACCGTGGTGCTTTGCCCCATATGGAGAAGTGTCGAAGTTTTCAGATCATGCCTGTTGACATGCCCCAAGGTGCAGTTGCGCTACACTGTGTGGCTAAATGTAATACAGAGCATGAGTATAAAAGTAGACGAGGATGCTACAGGCAGTTCTCTCTTGTGTGTCTGTCCCCTACTGCTCTTCCAACGTCTTGAAACTTTTCTTCTAAACAGTTTAATTACCAGTTCTTCTGCTCCTTCTTCACCCCCATCCCGAATTAGACATTTTTATATGTTGATAAAATGTAGAGTAGACAAATTGATCTAAACCCTTCAAACAGAATAAGAAAAGCAAACAAGACCATGAAACCAAGAACTTTTACTCTGTGCTTAAGGGTTTCAGATGACATTACAATAAGATTGACTGAGAGTCAAAAACTCAAGGGTAAAGAGCAGGTCTGAGTGGTAAGTTGCAAAGGTTTATGCACAATACATAAAAGCAGTTGCTCTGTGCCCCAATGTGTCAGTTCAGTTTGTTTTAAAGGATAAGTAAACCTTTAAAATAAGAGAATAGAAAATTGATGAGGGGACTATTCTAAGCACTTCTGCAATGTACATTCATTATTTATTTTATTTTCATTCCAAGATATTAAGGGATACATGTACTGTTAATATGAATGAATTTTGTTACAACAGCGCCACCTGCTGGTCATTTTCCCACCAGTCTGACCAGCAAGTAGTCAAGGAAGTTGTCAGGAGAAAGAAAGAGGCTGATGTTCTTCTGCTTAGGAAAGACGTGAGAAAAGTTATCTGAGGTTTCTCCTTTTTTCCCTAAGCAGAAGAACATCAGCCTCTTTCTTTCTCCTGACAACTTCCTTGACTACTTGCTGGTCAGACTGGTGGGAAAATGACCAGCAGGTGGCGCTATTGTAACAAAATTCATTCATATTAACAGTACATGTATCCCTTAATATCTTGGAATTAAAAGAAAATAAATAATGACTGTACATCACAGAAGTGCTTAAAATAGCCCCCTCGTCAATTTTACATTCACTTATTTTTAAGGTTTACTTATCCTTTAATGAACCATGTGTAGTTGCACACAAAGGGCAAAAAAACGAAGCAAGTTGGCACAAGAAAGTCTTGGAACGACCACTGGCCTTGAGGAGATGTTACTTGCAGAATTTCTGTTGAGTCAGGAATGCTAAGCACACAATTTAATTGCACCAAGTGAAGAGCACATGAATGCCACTTTTGCTTTGAGTGTGAAGCCATTCCTTCAAAACACTACACACCTCCTATTCCGAATTGACGCAGGGGAACCCTGGCGCCTAAAGAACCAGCTACAAACATAATTTTGATTCCGAGTGATGGAAAAAACACTCTAGGATTCTAGGTAACAAAACATGGCATATTGCATCTGAATTTGCACTTGTGTAAGGGAGCAACCTTTTTTTACTTATCAGATGTGAGGGCTGCCTCTTGATCTAATTATAAGAAGAATAACCCATGCTCACCTCATGGCCAGTTCCACGGAATTTAAGGGCCACCATTTCCAACTTATAACACAAATAGCAAATGTGGGTGTTTTTCTGCAAAAAACATCTTGCATTGCCCATTCCATTGCAGCCCATGTAGGTGTTTTTTGGGTTGACCTTACTCGAATGTCCCCATTTTTTTACAAGTTAGCCATAAACAGCAATGGGGACAATAGGGCACATTGGGCAGTAGGCTTATTACAAGAAGTCTTTATTGCCCTCGTTATCACATATATGGGTTTGTCTTTGAATCCTGTGTAACTTGGGGCCACATTTTGGATGAGCATTAGGAATGCAGTCAGTCTTTACAGCTGTGAAGTTGTAACGTGTCTTTCGCTTTTTCTCCTCCTCAGTTTGGCTGTAGGCACTAAATTTTATGCTGCCTAACTGAAGTTAATTTATGAACGTTCTGTCACATATATATTACAGGAACGGCTCATGTGAGACCACCCCTCCTAAATTATTTTTACAGAATCACAACCCCTTAATACAGTAAGCCCTGTGACATATTATTGCTAAGCATGAGAGGCCTGTCTGTGCCAGATTTATGCCAAGTACAGTAACCGCTCTTTATGGCCTTGTTTAAAATCCGGCCAAGTTGTAATACCATTTTATTCAGTTTTATGGCCGTCAAATTGCGCCCGCTGACAATCTTTCTTGTCTTCTAATAATGACATCAAATGTTAGCAGATTAGGAGGAAAATATGTTCCCTGTTTGTTGGGCAAAATTCCAGTTTATCCAATTTAACAGTTTATAATTCTTTCTAAATGAAACAATATCATTGGGCAAATATCTGTCACTTGCTTCTTGTGGGCTGTGTGCTGTACAGGATTGCCAAACTGGGCCAGTTTTATATGTGGTTCTGGTCTTGTGCCCTGGGTCTTTTTGTAACCCCAACAACATGTCTGGTCTCCCCACGTCCTGTCTGATCAATATTGGTCACAAGGACTTTACAACTGGGTTCCAGAGCCAGTACTTGTTTAAGCACACAAAGTACATACCCTTGATCCATTTGGGGGTTGAGCCAACAGTGGGCTGTGGGGGTTTGTGTGGTCCAATCAGTGGCAGCGATGTAAGGATGGGATTGTTGAGTAGACCAAGTGGGGGTTGGTGGGCATGGATGGGAGTGGGTGTGGGTCAGCAGACAGGTTCCCAGCTCAAGTATTATTGCCATGCCACCAAAACTACGTGGCCCAGCTCTGCTGCCTTCACAATCTGGACACACCAATGTATAGTCAGCATATTGATACACATAAGGTTTTTGGTCCTAAGGCAGAGGTGCCCAAAATGTAGACCAGGATCTAGCAGTAGACCTTTAGCTGGTGATCAGTAGATCTCAAGACACTGTAGTCTTGAGATCTATAGCTCTAAACCACCCTTCTGTTTAATTCAGATATTTATTCTGTTAAGGTTACATAAGAAATAATAATAATAATAATAATAATAATAATATTAATATTAATATTAATATTAATAATATTCATAATAATAATAATAATAATAATAATACATAATAATACATAATAATACATAATAAATAATACAATTCTTAAATATAGCAATATAATATTTATACAATACAAAATGCTAACAATGCTATTATGGTGGATGTACTGTAGATCATAATGGGACAAAATCACATTAGTAAAGTAAGGGCACTCCTGTCCTAAGAGCAAATGTTTTGCTGCCTGTTGGCGAATTAAAATTTTTTTTTTTTGCTGTTTCACAAATTTTTCGGCGAAGTGAAATGGGAAGGATTTGTCCTTCACTATTGATTTGCCTTCTTCTGCTGACTCTTTCCATCTTTCATATGGGGGTCACTGACCTCATCTACAAAACAACAACAAATGACCCCTTTGGAGTGTTAACTAGAGGAGAGGCTTCTGCTAAAATATGTTAAGAGTCAGAACCAGCACTGCAGCGAATATAAATGGGGGAGACCAAGGTTGATTTCAACAGCGATAACATTGGCAAATAACCATTGGAAATTGTGTCATTGGAAAGTCGCTTCATTGGAAAGTCGCTTCAAATTATACTTTTTTTCTTTAAGTATGGGACTTGTTATCCAGAATGCTCAGGACCTGGAACTTTCCAGATAGCAGATCTTTCCATAGTTTGGATCGTCATACCTTAAAGGGATCCTGTCATCGGAAAACATGTTTTTTTCAAAACGCATCAGTTAATAGTGCTACTCCAGCAGAATTCTGCACTGAAATCCATTTCTCAAAAGAGCAAACAGATTTTTTTATATTCAATTTTGAAATCTGACATGGGGCTAGACATATTGTCAATTTCCCAGCTGCCCCTGGTCATGTGACTTGTGCCTGCACTTTAGGAGAGAAATGCTTTCTGGCAGGCTGCTGTTTTTCCTTCTCAATGTAACTGAATGTGTCTCAGTGGGACCTGGATTTTACTATTGAGTGTTGTTCTTAGATCTACCAGGCAGCTGTTATCTTGTGTTAGGGAGCTGTTATCTGGTTACCTTCCCATTGTTCTTTGTTTGGCTGCTGGGGGGGGGGAAGGGAGGGGGTGATATCACTCCAACTTGCAGTACAGCAGTAAAGAGTGATTGAAGTTTATCAGAGCACAAGTCACATGACTTGGGACAGCTGGGAAATTGACAAAATGGCTAGCCCCATGTCAGATTTCAAAATTGAACATAAAAAAATCTGTTTGCTCTTTTGAGAAATGAATTTCAGTGCAGAATTCTGCTGGAGCAGCTCTATTAACTGATTAATTTTGAAAAAAAATCTTTTTCCCATGACAGTATCCCTTTAAGTCTACTAGAAAGTCATATAAATATTAAATAAACCAAATAGGCTGGTTTTGCTTCCAATAAGGATTAATTGTATCTTAGTTGGGATCAAGTACAAGCCACTGTTTTATTATTACACAGAAAAAGAAAGTAAGTTTTAATAATTTGGATTATTTGGAAAAAATAGAGTCTATGGGAGACGGTAATTCTCAGCTTTCATGGTTTCCAGACAACGGAACTGTACAGATAAAAATGGGTTGGTATTTCCTTTTAACCTTTTAAGTGCCTGAGTCTTTTGTTTTAACTGTTACCAGTAACGACGGTGCAGAATAGTTTGAAGCATTAAAAGGTCCAATGGATCTTTGTTTTATTAGGTTGGTGCCGTAGAGTCTCCTCTGCGTGCAAATGAAAGGGTTAAAGAAACCCATAAGCCGATTGACTAAATCTTTGAAAATATTACGAACATTTGTGCTACTTACAGAGATATTTTGGCAAGAGCGTTTAATCCGAGATGTTCCATTCTAATCAGCCTGAACTATGGACTGTCCTTTGCTGAACCGAAAGCCGCTAATCAATTTCCCTCTGTCTCCTTCTTCTGTTTTTCTTACCCAAGGCAATGCCTTTTGATAAAGGGTATTTATTTTTAATGGATTTTTTAATGAATTTTTCAGGCGAGCTATTAATAATGCCATTAATTATGGCCATCTTGCATTAAAGTGCATAGTGGCCTCTTAATCCTCACCCCCAGCTATTGGTTTGAAGCTAATCCAGGCTGGTGCTTCGACGGTGAAGGGGGGAAACGGATAGAAAAGAGACCAGTAAAGGATAAAGAGAAATGTATTTAGTATGTGTGTTGCCAGAGGGCTTGCAGTTTTAAGCCAGATGAAGTGTTGGTGTTGTTGGGATAATCCAACAAGATGCAGCCCAGGCAATAAGACATCACATCCCAGAAGAAAAGCTTTCCATTGCCTGGAAGGGCTGGTCTGTTTGATAAACCCACAGGAGCGGGGCATTGTCTCACCTGGGGCAGTTACATGCGACTGCTGTTTGGCTTCAGTTTGACTATCGTGAAAATTTAAATTTAATATAAGCTTCCTCATACTGAAATACTGAGAAACTTTTAAATACAATCAATTTAATATTCTACATTGCTTCTTAAATAATCAAGTTTATATTCACGATCCCTCTCTCGGCATCTGTTTCTCTTCATTCTCTCTTCATGCAGCAGTTGGGTGTCAGATAATCGTTGACAGTTAGATCCAATATATCTTATAGGCGGGCTCCTTTTGCCTAGAAGATGTATTAGAGCTCACTCAAATAACTGATTCCAGTACAAAAAAAATCTAACAAAATAACTGCCTTTTGCACAAATCCTGCATGTAGAGAGACATGATGTCTGGTGATTTTAGTGAGCTCTAATACTTCTTCTTTTCTTAAAATCTCATTTTCGAGATAGTTCCCCTTTAAAAATCATGAAAAAAAAATGCTTCTACAGATACAGGACTTGTTATCCAGAATGCTCGGGACATGTTTTTTTCCGAATAACAGACCTTTCTGTAATTTGTGTTTCTACTAGAAAATCATATAAACATTAAACAAACCCAATAGGCTGGTTTTGCTTCCAATAAGGATTAATTATATCTTAGTTGGGATTAAGTACAAGCTACAGTTGTATTATTAGAGGAGAAAAAGGAAATCATTTTTTAAAACTTGGATTTTTTGGATGAAATTGATAAAATTGAGTCAATGGAATAAGAGGGTTCCAGATAACGGATCCCATACCTGTATTATATATTCGACTGTCTGTCTGATAAACAGCTGAGCTGATGGTGTCTGCATTGGCTAATTGTGGTGCACTGTACAAAGTAGACACCTACAGTTATGCTGGAATTCTGGGAAAATGTTGGATTGTGGGTAAAAACGTGGTGATTTGCCTCAGCTTTGCACATTGCACTTGTGTTGGAAAATTCTCCCTTTCTAGTTACATTTCCAGTGACAAATTGGTGCAGAAAAATTTGCAAAAAACATGGCAGATTGCACCCATTTTTTGCACTTTGCACTTAGTTAATGACCCCCACTGTATATTACCTAAGGATTTCATAAAAATCTAGGACAGAAAATTTGCATTCACTTTAAATTTCACCCCAAGTGTCCTTTTGGCTAAAACATCCCTCCATACCCAAGGAAGATAATAGCACTATATGTTGGTGCACCACGAGAAGTAGAAACTCTAACATCCATAGATTTAGGCAAAAATGCTTGTGTTTCAGATGTGCGGCTCAGGTTGAAATGATAATATTTAGTCCGATGTTTTGGCATTTTTATTAGGGTTAAGGTTGGTGTGAGCATTAACACAATCTGAGTTTTAGCTTTGTGGTTCTTGAAGTTGGTGAGTCCAGACAAAGCTGGCAGGGCTACTCCAGCTTGTAATCAAGCATATGCCTTTTTAATGCTCATCATCATAATAATAAAGTAATTTTCATCCAATGTTCTCAACCTTAATTTCCCATGCAGTAGCCGTGACCACTATATATTGTTCCTTTTAGGGAAAGCCCAATATAACTACTCACAAACATCTTAGAAATGGCAACTGCCGTGTAAGCTTTTCCAAAATATTTTCAGAATAACATAATATTTTCTTATCGAAGAACTGGTATGGTATATAGAGTATATTCATCATTTCTCTGTGGTTTCATGTCCTATTTTTTTTGGGGTGGTGTCAGCATGGGGTAAATTGTTGGGTAAATTGTAAATTTTTATTTTAATACTAAACTCACCAAAATTGGTGGTATTTCTCTTCAAAAAGCCATGAAACAATCAGCCCACACTGACCAATATTTGTACTATCTGGTAATGATGGGTGAATTTCTCCCGTTTCGCTGTGATGCCAGCTTTAAAGTCAATGGGCGTCCGAATAGTGTTAACGCACGGCGGTTTTGTCGCGGGCGTCCACGGTTTTTGAATTTTCGCAGGAGTTTTGTGAATTTATTTGCCAGTGGTGAAACAGGAAATTAGTTTTGAATTCGCACCAGGCGAATTTATTTGCCCATCACTACTAACTGGCCACCCATGGGGATGGTCCTTTAGAAAAACCATTTTCCTTGGCCATTGACCTAAATGTTGGGTCATGAGTTTTCTCCTTTTTCTTTTGAGGTAGATATTGTACCCCAATCTCATAGGGCAAAATATTCGTAATGAGATAAACACAGAAAACTGTCCATGTGGTCAAACAAAAAATGACCAAACTCAGTGAAAAAATGTTCCATGTGTGGTAACACTTAGGCTGCACCAAGGGCCGGGCCAGGCTGGCTAGGCGCCCTAGGCAACCTGGGTGTTCTGATGCCTGCTGGCCGGACTATTGCACAAACTGGCGTTTTCGTGTGTCGCACATGCGCATCACTGCGTATATGCGCATCGCCGTGCACGCATGCGCTCAATCAAAAATACACGGCCAAATAGAAGAGATTGTTGGAGATAAGGGTTCGGACATGGGGTAGGCGACAGAGAAGCTACGTGCCTGGCACCCCCCTAGCTTTTCTGAGCCCTAGGCATGTGCCTACTCTGCCTACCCCTAGTTCTGGCCCTGGCTGCACCATGTATAGATATTGAGTATGACTTATTTCTAGTTCTATATGCCTTCAGTATCCAATAGTCTTAAGGGTTTTGAAGGACACATAACTCTTGGACACAGTCCAGCAACCAGTAGCAATCAAGTTTTTTTTTTGTGGTCTAGTGAAGTTAGAATACTATAAATACTTATCTGATTATAGAATATTGCTCTAGGAGCTTATTTGTAGCTTTTCTTTAGCATTCATGCCCTAAATCCCACGTCTGAGCATTCTAAAGGGCAAGTTGTGGGCTGTGCTAAATCAAGGATTAAACATCTCCACGGCCACAAAGATCTTTAGAGCAGGACTTTTCAGTTCATGGGTGAACTCTCTTTACTCTCAGCATTTTATGAAGTCATTTGGATTTTTTTGCACCTGTTATAAAAACATTCCAGAAATGTCACACAGAAAGACAAGCTCTAAAATTAAAGCTGAGGCAGGAATTTTCTGTTTCTGCATGTGGATACATTGTGGTGTAAATCTCTCAAACCCTGACTAATAAAATCACTGACATTGTCAGGTATGGTGATAAATCTTGGGAATATATAATCCTTTGCTTCATATTTCAGGTCATTGTAGAACGGCGTGAGAGAAGGGAGATCCATAGACTTGCGCTTATCAAAATCACATTGATATGAATCAGAAGCGATTCTCTCTCTGTTTTCACAGCAAAGCCCCCGAGATGTTTTCGGCTCATTAAAAAGCTTTACAGCAAGGGAGTCAAGTGCTAATATATGTTTGCTTGCTCCTTGCACTGTTTACAGAGTAACACAAGATACCTTTCCTATCATTAATGCTTTAAAAAGATTTCTGCACAGAGGCTTTGTCTTCTGTCATTATTATATCATTTACCCTCATTATACCCAACACATAAACACTTTTAGGACAGGGCAACTTGGATATAGGGTTGCTGTGGCATTTCCCAAAGCAAGTAGCTACCTGCTCCCTACAACTACCTTTCATTATCCTCTGGCATGATCCTTCTACTTTGAGGGACCTGAGACAGCTATGATAAGTATGGTAACTCTTCTGGAAGTGGCCATGTGAGCCAAGTACCCTGCATTTTTGACTTGAAGGAGGAGGACCATGCCAGATGATCAATGAAAGAAGGTTTCAGAAGGTTTAAACTGCATTCTATTAGTCAACTCCCTTCCTAGATGTGTATGTGCTGAATTCCAATTCAGATATTGAACGTCCCAGAGGAAAGTCCTATCACTCAAAGATAATTAGTCAAGAGGCTGGGTTTGCACATTAAACTGACTTGTTCAGAGTAAATCCTTGATTTCGAGGTTCAGCCTTCATTGACCTCTGCTGGAATTGAGAAAGACAGGTTATACGCCAAAATCATCAGGAACCTCCTTGCCTAGTGGTTAGAAAAAGACATCTAGACTAAAGTTGCTGGGATTTTAAGCACTAATTGGTCAAAACTCACCTTAGGGAAAGGTTTCAAGAAAACAGGAGGCCACTGGTTTCAGCATGGCCAAGAGAGACGTACAGATCTGCACAGGCCCTATTGATGATCTCATGATGGGCCCATGAGCTAAAACAAATTAGACCTACTTGGCCCTCCAACTTGATGATCAAATTAGACAAAGAATAACCCTTTTGGTGACATGGATCTTTCTGTGTATGGCTGCCTTTAAAAGTTGAGGGAGGCATTACATATCTGTCCTTTACAAAGAACCCAGTGAAGGTGCTTAAGAAGAAATAGTGGTACACAAGAGTTGGGTTCTGCATTCTTTTGAGAACTGCAATGTTAACAACCTAGAAAGGTGGACCAAGATGAGGTGTCAAACTGTACATTATACAGCTTAAACTGTTTTCCATTATCATTTCTCTCACTGTGCTTAACGTGTCATATATCCCCTTGTGTGTCCAGTTGTTAGATTTTCTGGAAAAAAAATACACAATAACACATTTTTTTTTAAATGAGATCTTGCAATACTGGGAAATACAACTATTGGGAAGAAGGTCTTTCATTATTTGATATCTGTCCTTGCGAACAGAGATAGGATTTTTCTTGCACTATTTCTCAATATTTTAATCAGGAAACCGTTCTTGTACTTCTCCAACATTCTGATACCAGTCCCCTTTGGCAGCAATATTTTATGCCTGATAATGATGTGAAATTTTAAAGTGTAAGTTGTTGAGTGCCACAGGCAACTGTCAAGCACAGTGACAGACATGGACCCCAAGCTATATTTCTCCTCACCAGCTACAAAATCCCAACAATTGCAGCCTGATTTGAGACTACTAATAGGAACTCCATTCTACACTGGTGTGATGAGTTTTTACATGTTGTCCTATGTCTCTTGGCCCCAGAATATCATTAATGGTTCAAAGAGGTTTCCTTTTTAGAGGGCAGTCGTTTGACGCTAGTTATCTCCTCGCACGACACGAGATTTGCTGGATGCATTTTCATATATTGAATAGTTCTATGATATTCCCTGATACTTTAAATAGAACATTATCAGATTCCTTGAAATCCCTCTGTGGCTTCTCTTATATATTCAACCATAATATCCCAACATGAGTCTGTATTAAAATTGCATGTGATATATACTAGATAAATATTTTTTTAATTTCCCTTTTTTTGGTGAAATTCCAAGGCTTATTAAATCCAATAAAATTCTTCTGTTTATCACAATTGGGACATTAAGGTGTTTCAGACAGACTGTAGGGAATGTAAATGTTCTCCATTCACGTTGAACACACAAGGGTGTATATACTGTATAAACATTAAGTATGTGAAAGGGAATAAAATAATGTAGTAGCAGCAATGACTGGTCTGTGATTGCATTTCGGTTTGTGGGGTTTGAGGGGGATAGAAGGGGAAAATAAAAAAAAATCCTAGTTTTTAGTGATGGGTGAATTTATTCGCCAGGCGTTAATTCACGGCGAATTTGGGCGATTCTCGAAACGGCTGAGAAAATTCCACAGCGTCAAAAAAAATGTCGCCGGCGTCCAAAATGGCGCAAATTCACCCATCACTACTAGTTTTATAATTTACAGGATACCCTTTGTTGTTGGACACCATAATCTTGCTTATAGTAAGATCTGTTGAGTAGACCCATAAGAATATAAGTGAAGCTAAATAATCAAGGCACCTTCTTCTCCCTGGGCCCTTGTGATAGTGTTGAAAGAAGGACGATAGAAGATGAACATTAATTCTTGGAGGGTAAAAACAAATGCTGAGGCAATATAGAATGGGTGGTTTTGTAATAGTTAATAGTAAATAGTTAAGCAAGTTAAGCAAGTAAGGAGGTTCAACAACCATTACTTGTGAAGGGTTATTCTTATCAGTAGACAGGCATCTTTAGAGACATGGATGCCCTTCTTTGAAGGCCTGTATGGATTATCAGATGAATGTCCCAAGGAATCAATACCGACCACTTTACTACTCAAAACTCCTATGAATGTGATTAGATTCTACTAGATTAGAATTTATAATCCACTGCCTTTACCTTGTTTGTTGGGTCCATATTCAATAATACAACAAACAAAAATTGTGAGTTTTTCTCCAAAAAGTAAAGACTCAAGTCATTTATTAGGACATACAGGTGAAGGCCTGACGTGTTTCGTGCCTACTGGGGCACTTACTCATAGGCCTATTCCCTAACCTTTCTAGGGCTTGGGTTACCTTAGGGCTCAACTTAAACTCTTTGATGAGGCCTATCTCAACCTCAGGCCCTATAGTAGATCCACTTCCTCCTAGGTGGAGAGAGACAAAGTCAGGTGACCCCACTCATTATATAGATGGAAAGGCAGGATGTAGTCAACACATCCATGTGTATCTGGGGAAACCCTCCTTCCACAAGAAATGACAGAATTGGTTCTTCCAGAGCCAGAAGGGGAATTAACTTCATGGTTCCCCACAATCATTTTGATGATACAATAGGGAAAAAGACAACTAAATAATGAGTTCTAATTAAAACATTGATAGAAGTGTGACTCCTAATGTAGAGCTTGGGCTGCCGTGTGCTGCATCTAAGCTAGAGACAATGGCAAGGTGACAGCAAAGCTGGTCCATTGGAGGTGGAATCCCAATTAACAGTTGGGAACTATGAGATCTTCTGAATACAGTTTAAAATGTTATTGAATAACTTACCTGCAAACCTTGGTCTACACTACAGTATTGCATAGAACACAGTGCATCATGCACACACAGTCTATATTCTCCAGCCATTTGGGGAGTATTGTAACGGTATATTTCTATAGATTCACTTGTATACGGAACACTGTACATTAGGCAAAAAATATATTTTTTTTAACCTAGAAGCTCCATAAGCAAACAATAGGGAACAATGAAAAATGTGAATGTATGTGGAGTTCATAGCTTAGCTATAGTACCTCAATTAAAGGAACAGTAACACCAGAAAAATGAAAGTTCTTTAAATAAATGACAATATAATGTACTGTTACCTTGGGGGGCAACTGGGGGGTTAACTTTAGAAACACATCTATAGTTCATATAACAAACTGCTGTGGAACAGCCCATCAAGCACAAGAGACACAATAGATAACAGATAAGTATTGAAAATCCACTACAGAGCTTATTTGTTATCTGCTGTGTATCCTGTGCCTTTTCTCCATTCTCCTCTCCATTCTAGCTTGAATGGCTGCCCCCATGGGAATACATCAGATTGTTTATATAAACTATAGTAGTACTTATCTGTTATCTACTGTGTATCCTGTGCTTGAATGGCTGCCCCCATGGGAATACATCAGCTTGTTTATATAAATATAGTAGTACTTATCTGTTATCTACTGTGTATCCTGTGCTTGAATGGCTGCCCCCATGGCTACACAGCAGCTTGTTTATATAAACGATAGTAGTACTTATCTGTTATCTACTGTGTATCCTGTGCTTGAATGGCTGCCCCCATGGCTACACAGCAGCTTGTTTATATAAACTTTAGTAGTACTTATCTGTTATCTACTGTGTATCCTGTGCTTGAATGGCTGCCCCCATGGCTACACAGCAGCTTGTTTATATAAACTATAGTAGTACTTATCTGTTATCTGCTGTGTATCCTGTGCTTGAATGGCTGCCCCCATGGTTACACAGCAGCTTGTTTATATAAACTTTAGTAGTACTTATCTGTTATCTACTGTGTATCCTGTGCTTGAATGGCTGCCCCCATGGCTACACAGCAGCTTGTTTATATAAACTATAGTAGTACTTATCTGTTATCTGCTGTGTATCCTGTGCTTGAATGGCTGCCCCCATGGCTACACAGCAGCTTGTTTATATAAACTATAGTAGTACTTATCTGTTATCTACTGTGTATCCTGTGCTTGAATGGCTGCCCCCATGGCTACACAGCAGCTTGTTTATATAAACTATAGTAGTACTTATCTGTTATCTGCTGTGTATCCTGTGCTTGAATGGCTGCCCCCATGGCTACACAGCAGCTTGTTTATATAAACTATAGTAGTACTTATCTGTTATCTACTGTGTATCCTGTGCTTGAATGGCTGCCCCCATGGCTACACAGCAGCTTGTTTATTTACTATAGTAGAGTTTCTGAAGCAAACACACCATTTTTACCAGTGCAGGGCAACACTATATTATATTTATATTACTTTAGAACACTTTCATTTTTTGGTATTACAGTTCCTTTAATTACATACAAAGGACACACTGAGGGGGCACAAAAGTCACAATCGAATACGTTTAGACAGAGATAAAATTTTATGTAATTTTTGAAAGTAAAAGATTAAGGATACAATGGCGACAGTTCTCCGTTTTTTTGGGCCTGGAAACATCAATACATTACAACATGGTTTGCAGTACAAAGCATTTAGGCAGTTGACACTGTGCCATCTAGGTGCCTTAAGCCTTAAAATCAAAATACAGGATCACAGGTAAAAGTTTTATTATACGGCCACAATTCATTTTGAAGACTTGCAGCAGGTACCTGCTTCCAAACACTTTCCTTAAAGGGATACTGTCACGGGAAAAAAATTTTTTCAAAATGAATCAATTAATAGTGCTGCCCCAGCAGAATTCTGCACTGAAATCCATTTCTCAAAAGAACAGATTTTTTTATATTCAATTTTGAAATCTGACATGGGGCTAGACATATTGTCAGTTTCCCAGCTGCCCCTGGTCATGTGACTTGTGCTCTGATAAACTTCAGTCACTCTTTACTGCTGTACTGCAAGTTAGAGTGATATCACCCCCCTCCCTTTTCCCCCCCAGCAGCCAAACAAAAGAACAATGGGAAGGTAACCAGATAGCAGCTCCCTAACACAAGATAACAGCTGCCTGGTAGATCTAAGAACAACACTCAATAGTAAAAACCCATGTCCCATTGAGACACATTCAGTTACAAGGAAAAACAGCAGCCTGCCAGAAAGCATTTCTCTCCTAAAGTGCAGGCACAAGTCACATGACCAGGGGCAGCTGGGAAATTGACAAAATGTCTAGCCCCATGTCAGATTTCAAAATTGAATATAAAAAAATCTGTTTGCTCTTTTGAGAAATGGATTTCAGTGCAGAATTCTGCTGGAGCAGCACTATTAACTGATTCATTTTGAAAAAAATTTTTTTCCCATGACAGTATCTCTTTAAAATCCTGTATATTTGCACTAAGCGCTATTGCATCTGTCCTTTGTCTTCTAAAGAATCTTCGCAAGTGCATCAACTGACAGTGGGGAACCTTGGGGCTAAAAGTACAATTGTCCTTTTTGGAAGTTGGGGTATGATAGGATATTTGTACAGAGACAAAAAGCATCACTGATTAATGTTATTGAGTTTTGAGGAACGTTTTTAGTTGCCTAAGCCTCCATGGTGTCATGTTTGACACTTTCTAAAGCCAACTGTCAGAACAAGAATCCAAAAGAGAGCATGGTCTAGCAGCCTAAGGGTCAACATCAGTGGGGATGTAGCTTGCTCATGTTCATAGGGTTCTACACTGGTATTGGGGCCCAGGCTTTATGAGCTTTTCCAAAAAGTAAACTCTGACCATAGGTTCATCCCCAAGAGAAAGAAATAATATGGAGGGGACAAAATGAGCAGCCAGTTTGTTTATACCCCAGGGTCATATGGTTGTTTTATATACAGTTAATGAGTAGGTTAATGAGAAAGCTTCCATTTAAGGTTTTTCATGCAAATAAAATGCCTTTTTTCAGTCAAAGTCATATTTCATTTAGTCTAGGCACGATCTTCTCTTCTCCAAGCATTCCTATGAGTCAAAAACAGCAAATTATTCACCCGTCGTCCTATCTAAGCAATATATGCAAATGAATTCCAAATTTTGCATGGATTAATAAAAAAAAAACTTTTCAACCTCATTGACCTATGAGAAAATCCTGAGTTACTTGAACAGAAATATAACCTAGAGGTGAGCATATATTTTTTCTTTCTTTTAAACCCAACTTTCATCCAGGTGATTTGCCATTTCTCCGCGCAGCTCTGGGGGTCAAACTCTATTCCCACCTCTTTCAATAAGAACTTAACTTTCAACTCCACTTCATACTCGACGCACAGTATTTTCAGCCGCCTGGGATTTGGGAACAGAAGTCAAATTTCTTATATGTTTTGGTTTCTTGGGTCTTTTGTCTGTTGATCTTATAGACTTTTCAGCTGAACATTTCATGGCATGAATTTGACTTGTTTAAGCTACTAAATATTACGTGATGAAATCTTATCATGGGAATATTTTTGTTAAAAAAACTAAATAAACACTTTTAGAACAGTTACACTGCTTATAGGCACCATCTCTCCCTACTATACCTGCTATCCCACAGTCACACTCCCTTCCCAGAGACTATTATCCACTGTTACTATAGGCACCATCTCTCCCTACTATACCTGCTATCCCACAGTCACACTCCCTTCCCAGAGACTATTATCCCACTGTTACTATAGACACCATCTCTCCCTACTATACCTGCTATCCCACAGTCACACTCCCTTCCCAGAGACTATTATCCACTGTTACTATAGACACCATCTCTCCCTACTATACCTGCTATCCCACAGTCACACTCCCTTCCCAGAGACTATTATCCACTGTTACTATAGGCACCATCTCTCCCTACTATACCTGCTATCCCACAGTCACACTCCCTTCCCAGAGACTATTATCCACTGTTACTATAGACAACACTCAATAGTAAAAACCCATGTCCCATTGAGACACATTCAGTTACAAGGAAAAACAGCAGCCTGCCAGAAAGCATTTCTCTCCTAAAGTGCAGGCACAAGTCACATGACCAGGGGCAGCTGGGAAATTGACAAAATGTCTAGCCCCATGTCAGATTTCAAAATTGAATATAAAAAAATCTGTTTGCTCTTTTGAGAAATGGATTTCAGTGCAGAATTCTGCTGGAGCAGCACTATTAACTGATTCATTTTGAAAAAAAATTTTTTTCCCATGACAGTATCTCTTTAAAATCCTGTATATTTGCACTAAGCGCTATTGCATCTGTCCTTTGTCTTCTAAAGAATCTTCGCAAGTGCATCAACTGACAGTGGGGAACCTTGGGGCTAAAAGTACAATTGTCCTTTTTGGAAGTTGGGGTATGATAGGATATTTGTACAGAGACAAAAAGCATCACTGATTAATGTTATTGAGTTTTGAGGAACGTTTTTAGTTGCCTAAGCCTCCATGGTGTCATGTTTGACACTTTCTAAAGCCAACTGTCAGAACAAGAATCCAAAAGAGAGCATGGTCTAGCAGCCTAAGGGTCAACATCAGTGGGGATGTAGCTTGCTCATGTTCATAGGGTTCTACACTGGTATTGGGGCCCAGGCTTTATGAGCTTTTCCAAAAAGTAAACTCTGACCATAGGTTCATCCCCAAGAGAAAGAAATAATATGGAGGGGACAAAATGAGCAGCCAGTTTGTTTATACCCCAGGGTCATATGGTTGTTTTATATACAGTTAATGAGTAGGTTAATGAGAAAGCTTCCATTTAAGGTTTTTCATGCAAATAAAATGCCTTTTTTCAGTCAAAGTCATATTTCATTTAGTCTAGGCACGATCTTCTCTTCTCCAAGCATTCCTATGAGTCAAAAACAGCAAATTATTCACCCGTCGTCCTATCTAAGCAATATATGCAAATGAATTCCAAATTTTGCATGGATTAATAAAAAAAAACTTTTCAACCTCATTGACCTATGAGAAAATCCTGAGTTACTTGAACAGAAATATAACCTAGAGGTGAGCATATATTTTTTCTTTCTTTTAAACCCAACTTTCATCCAGGTGATTTGCCATTTCTCCGCGCAGCTCTGGGGGTCAAACTCTATTCCCACCTCTTTCAATAAGAACTTAACTTTCAACTCCACTTCATACTCGACGCACAGTATTTTCAGCCGCCTGGGATTTGGGAACAGAAGTCAAATTTCTTATATGTTTGGTTTCTTGGGTCTTTTGTCTGTTGATCTTATAGACTTTTCAGCTGAACATTTCATGGCATGAATTTGACTTGTTTAAGCTACTAAATATTACGTGATGAAATCTTATCATGGGAATATTTTTGTTAAAAAAACTAAATAAACACTTTTAGAACAGTTACACTGCTTATAGGCACCATCTCTCCCTACTATACCTGCTATCCCACAGTCACACTCCCTTCCCAGAGACTATTATCCACTGTTACTATAGGCACCATCTCTCCCTACTATACCTGCTATCCCACAGTCACACTCCCTTCCCAGAGACTATTATCCCACTGTTACTATAGACACCATCTCTCCCTACTATACCTGCTATCCCACAGTCACACTCCCTTCCCAGAGACTATTATCCACTGTTACTATAGACACCATCTCTCCCTACTATACCTGCTATCCCACAGTCACACTCCCTTCCCAGAGACTATTATCCACTGTTACTATAGGCACCATCTCTCCCTACTATACCTGCTATCCCACAGTCACACTCCCTTCCCAGCGACTATTATCCACTGTTACTATAGACACCATCTCTCCCTACTATACCTGCTATCCCACAGTCACACTCCCTTCCAGAGACTATTATCCACTGTTACTATAGGCACCATCTCTCCCTACTATACCTGCTATCCCACAGTCACACTCCCTTCCCAGAGACTATTATCCACTGTTACTATAGGCACCATCTCTCCCTACTATACCTGCTATCCCACAGTCACACTCCCTTCCCAGAGACTATTATCCCACTGTTACTATAGACACCATCTCTCCCTACTATACCTGCTATCCCACAGTCACACTCCCTTCCCAGAGACTATTATCCCACTGTTACTATAGACACCATCTCTCCCTACTATACCTGCTATCCCACAGTCACACTCCCTTCCCAGAGACTATTATCCCACTGTTACTATAGACACCATCTCTCCCTACTATACCTGCTATCCCACAGTCACACTCCCTTCCCAGAGACTATTATCCCACTGTTACTATAGACACCATCTCTCCCTACTATACCTGCTATCCCACAGTCACACTCCCTTCCCAGAGACTATTATCCCACTGTTACTATAGACACCATCTCTCCCTACTATACCTGCTATCCCACAGTCACACTCCCTTCCCAGATACTATTATCCACTGTTACTATAAACACCATCTCTCCCTACTATACCTGCTATCCCACAGTCACACTCCCTTCCCAGAGACTATTATCCACTGTTACTATAGGCACCATCTCTCCCTACTATACCTGCTATCCCACAGTCACACTCCCTTCCCAGAGACTATTATCCCACTGTTACTATAGGCACCATCTCTCCCTACTATACCTGCTATCCCACAGTCACACTCCCTTCCCAGAGACTATTATCCACTGTTACTATAGGCACCATCTCTCCCTACTATACCTGCTATCCCACAGTCACACTCCCTTCCCAGAGACTATTATCCACTGTTACTATAGGCACCATCTCTCCCTACTATACCTGCTATCCCACAGTCACACTCCCTTCCCAGAGACTATTATCCACTGTTACTATAGGCACCATCTCTCCCTACTATACCTGCTATCCCACAGTCACACTCCCTTCCCAGAGACTATTATCCACTGTTACTATAGGCACCATCTCTCCCTACTATACCTGCTATCCCACAGTCACACTCCCTTCCCAGATACTATTATCCACTGTTACTATAAACACCATCTCTCCCTACTATACCTGCTATCCCACAGTCACACTCCCTTCCCAGAGACTATTATCCCACTGTTACTATAGACACCATCTCTCCCTACTATACCTGCTATCCCACAGTCACACTCCCTTCCCAGAGACTATTATCCCACTTTTACTATAGACACCATCTCTCCCTACTATACCTGCTATCCCACAGTCACACTCCCTTCCCAGAGATTACTATCCTCAATGCTACAATAATCATGAAGGCCAGGGAAGAACATAACAAATTCATTAAAACTTCTGTTTAAAACTGAGCTTTTCTTCATTGATACAAAGAGAAACTAAAATAAATTCTCTATTATATAATTAGTCGAGAATAAGTTGTTTGTTATAATTTTATTTACCTTCATTGTTTCCATTCAATGTTTAAGCCAGTGTTACTTTATTAAACTGAATTAACCACAAATCAAACATCTACACGAATATGAGAAAAGAAAAAGTTTAGTTAGAGGTAAAAATAATAAAAAAAAGTACAAATAAATGATTTGTCAAAAAAAGTCCCACAATACAAACTTTGCTAAGATTTATTTCCTGGAATTTATTGTAACCGATATTTGTTTTCAGCTCTGGAACCGTTCATTAATGTTGAAGAATTAAATGTAGGGTTTGAGCTAATTAATTATGGTTTGATCATTTTGACAAGTCGTAAATGACTCAGCCACATACCTTGAAGCTTTATCAACTCAATTGCATCTTTATGGGTTTTTTTTTTCTTTTGCCGTTAACCAACAATGAAGACTAATGCCGCTCTTTCTAGTTTTCAATCACCTTTACAGAAGTGCTCCCCTGGCGATGTGCAAGGACAGAGCCAATTAATCGCTCATCTGCCCCGCGTTGCGTCTATACATCACACTGGCACTTGCAACTGCTGCTTGTTTTAAGGCGATTGCACGAAAGAAACACTCATCTGTTTTTCAATAATTTCACCACAGGTGGTGATTTGTAATTAGGAAAAGCAATGAATCCAATTTTTTTTATATATTTTTTTACCCCCCTTCCAACTTGTTTACAAAATGCAATAAAGAACAGGTGAGAATTTTTGTCAGTTATATCCATATCAACATTTCATATCATTACATTTTATTTTATATGTATGAATAAATATATAGTGAATAAAGTATCCCCTCTTGTAAAATATAAGGATATTATGAGTTACCGTGGAGTTTCATGACCATATAAAAGTACGAGGTCATGGAACTCCGAGGTAACTTCTAATATCCTCATATTTTACAACTGGGGGTACTTTATTTATTATAATACACAAATCTCAGTGAGTCATGTGACAGAAATGACATCAGAACTCACCGTTTATAACTGATGACATCAGAACTCACCGTTTATAAGGATATCATTTACAGGATATTTATGGCTTTTCTGTATTATATTTATATAAAGGAAAAATAGCTGCACTCACTCACTGGAGAAAAGTCATAAAGAATAAATGGCACTCACAGGTCTTAAAGTATAGTAAAAAACGTACCCACTTACTGATTCGTGTAACTTCTTTCAAAGTGAAAACCTAAATAATGTAAAACTTGTGTCTATATCTTCATATGAAAATTCTACAAGTAAAAATATTTTAAAATAGAGTAAAAAAAGAGATAAAGTGTATTTGTTATTCCAACGTTTCGGGGAAGACCGAAACGTTCGAATAACAAATACACTTTATCTCTTTTTCACCATATTTTAAGACCTGTAAGTGTCTTGCTTTACATTATATATATATATAAACAGCAAAAAGGGTCCGCACTCTCAGGTCTTAAAAATGTAAAAAAGTTTTATTGTTAATGCCAGACTAACGTTTCGGCCTCCTCCGAGGCCTTTCTCAAAGTGTCTAGTGGATTACATAAATGCCTTAAATACAAGAGTTGGTGGGAACATAGACAAATTGGACAAATTGGAACTGACGTGTTATTGCATCATTGAAACGTAGCAGCCATACAGATGCCTGCATATAAATGTGTTAAAAATATCTAGTACATACACAAAAAGCATTTATACATAATTTCAACTTTTTAAACAATAAAACCAAAGTATTGCTAAAAGCACAAACTAAAGTAACAGTTGCTAGTGTTCATTTCCTTATCTCAGAATAAAACAATGTTGCAAAAATGTTACACAAGATGCGTCAAAAATTGAGTTAAGGTGACAGGCCTGCTCTGAAGTTCTGTCCATCTGTTATAATGATCTATATATCAAATATGTGCCGTGTGTAAAAACTACCTCTCAATTAACGGTAAGTGGCAACCTGTAGAATATCGTATGTTCCTCGAATTCAACTAAGTGGGCCCCTTCTACTATTCCTATCCTCGGAATGTTAAATCCAAGCTCAGCCTCTGAGGGAGGGGCGTTCAAATGTAATATCATATTTTACTGTTGGTATGATGTTCTTTTTCTGAAATGCTGTGTTACTTTTACGCCAGATGTAACGGGACGCGCACCTTCCAAAAAGTTCAACTTTTGTCTCGTCGGTCCACAAGGTATTTTCCCAAAAGTCTTGGCAATCATTGAGATGTTTTTTAGCAAAATTGAGACAAGCCTTAATGTTCTTTTTGCTTAAAAGTGGTTTGCGCCTTGGAAATGTGCCATACAGGCCGTTTTTGCCCAGTCTCTTTCTTATGGTGGAGTCGTGAACACTGACCTTAATTGAGGCAAGTGAGGCCTGCAGTTCTTTAGATGTTGTCCTGGGGTCTTTTGTGGCCTCTCGGATGAGTTGTCTCTGCGCTCTTGGGGTCATTTTGGTCGGCCGGCCACTCCTGGGAAGGTTCACCACTGTTCCATGTTTTTGCCATTTGTGGATAATGGCTCTCACTGTGGTTCGCTGGAGTCCCAAAGCTTTAGAAATTGCTTTATAACTAGGGATGTAGCGAACTGCCGATTTGGTGTTCGCGTACGCCGTTCGCGAACACCGTCAAAAAATGCGAACGTTCGCGAACAGTTCGCGAACTTCGAACACCCGCTAAAATCGTTCGATTCGAACGATCGAAGGATTTTAATCGTTCGATCGAACGATTTTCATTCGAATCGAACGATCGAAGCATTCGATCAAATGCTTTTCATTCGATCGAATGCTTACAACCGTTCGAACGAATGGAAATCGTTCGATTTTTAGCGGTCGAAGGAATTCGAATGGTCGAATGGTCGAACGATTTGTATTCGAATCGAACGCGAACGCAAAATGCGAACGTCGCGCGACGTTCGCGAACATTCGGCGGACGCGAACGGTCGAACAAGTTCGCCGGCGAACAGTTCGCTACATCCCTATTTATAACCTTTGAAATTGAACTCAGGTGTGATAAACCACAGTTAAGTTAATTTTTAACAAGGGGGGCAATCACTTTTTCACACAGGCCCATGTAGATTTGGAGTTTTTTTTCTCCCTTAATAACGTAAACCTTCATTTAAAAACTGCATTTTGTGTTCAATTATGTTATCTTTGACTAATAGTTAACGGTTTTTGATGAGCAGAAACATTTAAGTGTGACAAACATGCAAAAGAGTAAGAAATCAGGAAGGGGGCAAATAGTTTTTCACACCACTGTATATATATATATATATATATATATATATATATATATATATATATATATATATATATTTATATATATATATATATATATATATATAATACATACATATACATACATATATATATATATATATATATATATATATATATATATATATATATATATATATATATATATATATAGTGAATAAAGCACCCCCTCTGTAAAATATAAGGATATTATAAGTTACCGAGGAGTTTCATGACCATATAAAAGTACGAGGCCGAAGGTTACTTCTAATATCCTCATATTTTGCAACTGGGGGTACTTTATTTATTATAATACACAAATTTCAGTGAGTCATGTGACAGAAATGACATCAGAACTCACCGTTTATAACTGATGACATCAGAACTCACCGTTTATAACTGATAACATCAGAACTCACCGTTTAAAAGGATATAATTTACAAGATATTCATGGCTTTTGTGTATTATATATATATATTGAGTCCAAAGAGGTTCACTCTATTTATCTTGGAAAAAATGCAGGGGGGCCAGTAAAAATTGAGAGTATAGGGTGACAGGTACAGTAGTCACTATTTATTTTTTTAATTCAAAAATGTATTAAAAGTTCATAAGAAAGTCCAATAGATATGGGAGTATGGGGCCTGTTATCCAGAATCCTAGGGACCTGGGGTTTTCAGGATAAGGGATCTTTTCATAGTTTGGATCTTCATACCTTAAGTCTGTTTAAAAAATAATTTAAACATTAATAATAATTGTTTGGCACCAATCGCTGGCGGCGAATACATTTGCAAATCTCCTATGAAAAGTCACCCGCTAAAATTTCCCTGTGTCTAAATTTTTGACGCGCGTTCGAAAATTCGCTTGTGTCAAAATCGCTGCGTGTCAACACTTTTCGGATACCCGTTAACTTTAACACCTGCGTCAAAATCTACACAAGCGATTTTTTCAGACGTGCGTCCAAAATCGTCAATTTTGATTTTCAAGTTTTTTTTCACAAATGTTACGATGTTTCTCGAATTTTGCAGGAAATTCACAATTTTTTCGCCGAAGCAAAACGGGAGAAATTCGCCCATCACCGGCCACCAATCAGGTATAAGCAGGGTTGGACTGGGCTTGAGGGACACTTGTAAAAAACCTGGTGGGCAATAGCCCTCTTGGGCCCCGCCGGCCTAGACCTGATCCCCACCTGACCTGCACCGTAGCTCCCCCCCTCCTCTGATCATGGAAAATGTAAGTTAAGTGCATGTGCAGGGGAAGAAGGGCTGGAGGTGGGTGAGTGGGCAACAGGGGCCCCAGAGGGGGTGTGTGGGCCCCTGGGGTAGCAGCCTGTCAGGCCTTGCGCTGTGATCCTTATTATAAGGTACCGTTTTATTATTACAGAGAAAAGGAAATATATATATATATATATATATATATATATATATATATATATATACTGTATATATATATATATATAATGTAATTATAACACCTAGGGGGTTATTTATTAAAGTCCTATTCTTTTCTCATTGCACGTTTTAAGGAAAAACATACATTTTTTCAGAGAAAAAAAAACTAGATATTTTTGCATTGCATTAAACTCTGATGTTAAAAATCCGACTAAAAAAAGTACTCTAGCTCAGACCGGCTGAGATCATGTAGATGTCAACGGCAGATGTCCCGTTAACAATTCAAACATATCCGCTTGGGTTTCGCACATTAATCTGAAGATTTTCTTGTTTTAGGGTGATAATCCAAAAAAGTCCTTAGCCTATTGGGTTTAATTAATGTTTATATGATTTTCTATTAGACTTAAGATATGAAGATCCAAATTACCGAAAGATTTAGTATCCGGAAAACCCCATAGCATTCTGTATATAAATATTGTATTTGATTGTGTTTTTAGGCATAAGTTATGTGTAGGCCTCACAAAAAGTTATGGGCGAATTTCTCCAGAAAAATTTGCGAATTTCCAGCAAAATGTGTGAAATTTGCGAAACGTAGAAAATTTTGCGAAAAAATTACGAAATCGGAAAGTTTCACAAAATATTGTGAAATTCAGACATTTTCGCAAAAAAATCGTGAAATTCAGACATTTTCGTGAAAAAAACATGAAATTCTGACATTATCGCGAAAATTGGACATTTTTCGAAAAATCTTGGAAATTGGAAATTGGCGCCCGCGTCCAAGCTGAAGCTGACAGTAAAGTCAATGGGCATCTTTATAGTTTTGACGCGAGCAACTTTTTTGCCAAAATTCACCGCAAATTCGTGGCAGGCAAATGTATTCATCCATCACTACTCACAAAAGAATCCTGCCCAAGGCTTCATGGTTTATGTCAGCATGCCATCAGAACATACATGCTACTGGTACATACAGTACCTACAGACTGTTATAGGGACATACATGTATTTTAGGGCAATACATAGCAGAAAAGACTTTGAGCTCTGCTGGAGAGACAAGGACACTGCTTAAAGGGAACCAGTATTTGGCCGTGCTACTCTTTTAACTAAACAATATGGTGGGCTATACATCCTTGTCCCTTTTCCTCTTTTATGAGAAAAGAGTAGCTTGTACTTGATGGTAATGAAGCCTTTCCGGATAATAGATCTCATACCTGTATCTCCTGTGATCCCTGATCCTGACCCTTTCCCCCGTGCAAAGGTACAACTGTGGCCACTAAAGGAATAGAGGGCTGCACCTTCCTATGAGAGAAGTGATGCCTGTGTTTGGCCGCACTGTATTCATTAGGAGTGGACGTCCCTTGCAGTCCTTGGGATTCACAATGTGCAAACAATGGCTACATGTTTGAAACATGGACGCAGGATTTTGCTCCAGAATTCATTGCAAATAGCTACACTGTATACAAATATAGCGCTGCTGTCATCCCCTATCCCACCACCTACCTGCCTTAGACTTAGACGCCATTCAGATGCACAAACGATACAAGGGGGTTGAGCAATCTAATGGCAGGAGTAAAGACAGGGCCAACTTGCACCCCCAGCCCTGCACTCTTCATCTCATGCTACAGTAGATTATTAAGGTGCAAGTCTTAGTGAATGAGCACTTACCCCTATTTGCAATAAAAGGCACTTAGTTTGCCCAAGAGCAGTAACCGAAAGTAGGGATGCACCGAACCCACTATTTGGGATTTGGCCGAATCCTTTGTAAACGATTCGGCCAAATACAGAACCGAATCCAAATCTTAATTTGGGAAAAAACATTTTTTACTTCCTAGTTTTGTGACAAAAATTAGCCTTCCATTTCCTAATTTGCATATGCAAATTAGGATTCAGTTTCCACAGAATCTGAATCCTGCTGAAAAAGGCACATTCCTGGCCGAATCCCGCATTAAATCCTGGATTCGGTGCATCCCTAACCCATAGTAATCAATAGGTCTTCTTCTTTTAAACAAGTGATCAATAAATGTTACCAGCTGATGGTTTACTATTGAGTATGAGTATATGAGTTATTACTCCTGGGCAAATTTTGTGCATTTAATGACAAAACCAAGACCTTTATAAACGATCCTTAGCTTGGTGCCTGACTAGGGCAGACTATGCGCCAGACACACCTGCACTCGCACCTTGAGCAACATCAGACTGGGGCACTGGGGGTCCACTGGGGTTGTGACACTAAGGGCCTTTCTCCTGACATCTACCCCCATGTGTAAGACTGTGCTCCACCACCCAATGTGTCACGTATCTACGTCTTCTATATTTCCCCTAACTAAACTCAGGCTGCCTTTTGTGAGAACAGGCCTGGATTAGTGGGGCCTATTAAAGGTCAAGGAAAGTTAAACTAAAGAAGTAGCTAGAAACGTTGTATATGATGTTTTGTGCTTCTGTACCAGCCCAAGGCAACCACAGCCCTTTAGCAGTAAAGATCTGTGTCTCCAAAGATGCCCCAGTAGCTCCCCATCTTCTTTTCTGCTGTGCTCTGTGCTGCTGTCTCTTACTGAGCTTAGGGACTCACTCACAATATACAGTACACATAGGGGCACATTTACAAAGCTCGAGTGAAGGATTCGAATAAAAAAAACTTCGAATTTCGAAGTGTTTTTTTGGCTACTTCGACCATCGAATGGGCTAGTTCGACCTTCGACTACGACTTCGACTTCGAATCGAACGATTCGAACTAAAAATCGCTCGACTATTCGATCGTTCGATAATCGAAGTACTGTCTCTTTAAGAAAAACTTTGACCCCCTAGTTCGGCAGCTAAAAGCTACCGAACTCAATGTTAGCCTATGGGGAAGGTCCCCATAGGCTTGCCTATGTTTTTTGGATCAAAGGATATTCGTTCGATCGATGAATTAAAATCCTTCGAATCGTTCGATTCGAAGGATTTAATCGTTCGATCGAAGTATTAGCGCTAAATCGTTCGACTTTGATATTCGAAGTCGAACGATTTTACTGCGATGGTCGAATATCGAGGGTTAATTAATCCTCGATATTAGACCCTTAGTAAATGTGCCCCATAGAATAGAAATGTCACAATATAAGGCTAATTAGTAATTAATACACATAATTACTACATGGCAGCACAGAAACCAGTGCAATTAGCATCAGAATTGAATAATCAGCAAACCTGTAGCATCAGCTTATATTACAGCCAGGGAAGCTCATTTTCTGCTGGATAATTAGTGACGAGCCCTAAGCTTAGCTTCTCAACAGCCAATCAGAGCCCACTGAGCATGTGAGTGTCACAGACACTTTCCAAGATGGTGACCCCCTGTGACAAGTTTGAAGTCCTGGATCATTGCTGCTATTGACAAGCTCAAACTTTAGCCTCCTGCAATAAGTTCACTATATAAAACATGGCAGTTTTAGCCACATTCATTTTTAGGGTTTAGTTCTCCTTTAAGGGGTGACATTTTTCCAGTGTACGGATTACTTAACAAGGCCCATGGGGTAAACAGTCCTTCTTATTACTTTACTCCTCCAATATAAATTATTAAAGTATATTTGTGGTGTTTATACAAATGGCCTGTAAATGTCACTGTGCTCATACTTATACTGTGCATACTTCCTGCTTAAAAGTGAAAGTTACTGTTGTGTAATGCCTGCATGACTCTGCTAATAAAGTACTATTATACTCTCCTCATCCTCGTCTACCCAAAACGTAACAGTATGTTAGTAATATATGAGCAATGTATAAATACACACAAGAAAAGAATAACGTTTTTTTCCATACATGGGATTTTAGGCTCTTTCAGGTGACATTATTTTGCCAGTATTTTATCTCCTCTACGTTCTATAGAAAATATCCAAGCACCAGCAGCGGCGGAATCACATTGAGACGTAAGTATATGAGTTACAGACTTCATTCCAGTGTTGATTGTAGAGAAACATGAGCAGCCTCTGGACAAGATGGATTCTAAGAAGTCTCTAGTAATTCTATGCCGAAACCCCACCGTACGTGACACCCTGTTGGGACCAAAACATGAAGAATTAGAAATGATTTCCGTGCTGAAAGCCGACTTGTCTTTCCTTATACAATGTCCCGAGTGGTCGGGGCTGGCACGGGGGGCCGCTTATACTACATGTCATAACAAACTGCCTGTTGAAAGAACTGGCTGTGCGGTTGAGTGCGGTGACTACTGAGCTATGACAGATCTTGTCAGGCAGTCACTACTGCGGCTCCTACGTGTAAGGCTGACCTATTCCTCTGAATAGGAACTGACAAAAGAGATTTCTGCATCGTGCAACGGAGAGCTGACAAGGAACCCGGTGACGTCTGAGGGGCCAGAGTGGACGCAACACCGATCTGTCACATAACATAACAGGCAGGGAAACCAGGACAAGATTTGCTCAATGCCAATAGAATTTTCATTTAGATCAGACATTCAGCACAAATGAATTTACAGCTTTGATGATCCTACAAAAGTCCCATTGCACATTTTGACTTCTTCCGATGGAATAGAGAAATACGACCCCCATCCCCATTTTTAACTAGTGCTAAATCTGAATCCGGGCCAGTCATTATTATTTTATCTTATTGTCTTATTGTCTTTTCCTAAAACCCTATGATTTTCATTTCTGAATTTAAAACTGCTGATTTTTACACTTTTTTCATTCATTCAAAAAAAGATCTTCAAAAAATATTTCTATTGAATTACTTATTTAAAATGGACACACTTTTCATTCTTCAAGATTTTATTTAAAAATACATTTTCTAAAAATATTTCTATGGAATTACTTATTTAGAATTGTCTATTTTTTACACTTTTTTCGTTCTTCAAGATTTTAGTCAAAAATTGATTTTCAAAAAAATTCTATTGAATTATTTATTTAAAATTGACACACTTTTCATTCTTCCAGATTTTATTTAAAAATAGATTTTTGAAAAATATTTCTATTGAATTAATTATTTAAAATGGACCCATTTTTCATTCTTCAAGATTTTATTCAAAAATTGATTTTCGGAAAAACATTTCTATTGAATTATTTATTTAAAATGGAGACACTTTTCATTCTTCAAGATTTTGTTTAAAAATAGATTTTCAAAAAATATTTCTATGGATTTACTTATTTCGAATTATCTATTTTTGACACTTTTTTCGTTCTTCAAGATTTTTGTCACAAATTGATTTTCAAAAAAATGCTATCGAATTGTCTATTTCCGACAATAATTACATTCTTCAAGATTATATTCAAAAATGTATTTACCAAAAAATATTTCTATTGAATTACAGGTATGGGATATGTTATTCAGAAATCCATTATCCAGAAAGCTTCAAATTACTGAAAGGCCGTCTCCCAACTAATCTAAAATTTTAAAATTTTCTTTTTCTCTGTAAAATAAAACAGTAGCTTGTACTTGATCCCAACTAAGATATGATTAATCCTTATTGGAAGCAAATCCAGCCTATTGGGTTTATTTAATGTTTAAATGATTTTTAAGTATTTGAATTATTTTTCCTATCATTTAGTCTTTATTTCCTCTTCGTTTGAAATATAAATATTTATATGAAATAAAATATAAAATACATAAAAATATATATCATCTTCCATTATTTCTGTTTTGACTTTATTGGGTCACGCTAATTTATTTACAGAGAATTTCATTAGACTTTTGATTAAGTTTGTTTTATGTATTTTCATCAAAATTATTCATTGATTTTTTTTTTTGACATTTTTTCTCTAATGACAAATGGAGCAGAAAATGTGTCCAGAGTTCTTACTTTTTTGTAATTCTCATTTTCAAGTACAGTATTTTTCAGATTGCTCGAGTTTCTTTCATTGTAGTTTTATCCCATATCACCATCGATATATTGGTTCTGTTCTGCCTGTCTCATTAGATCCAAGTTATTTTTTTGTCCTTCCATAGTTGAAAGCGTTCCTTAGAGGAGTCCATGTTTCTTAAAAGAACCATAACTAGTGATGAGCTGATGAGCTGAAACGTTGGGAAAATACAGAAAACAATGAAAAATTCCCAATCTCGGTTTTGTCACAGGAAAAATGTTGCTGTGCAACAAATGTTTTCTTCACACGTAATTTTTGTAGAAAACTGTATTAGAGTCTATTGTTGGGCAAATTTGGGGCGTTTTGCCCCAAAATTTGAGAATTTCCTGCGAAATTCGAGAAACAGTGAAAATTTTGATGCCGGCATCCGGTTTTTGGACACATTTGCCGGCGAAAGTGTGTCCATTTTTTTTACGCCGGTGAATTGTCGCTGGCACATTTTTGCGGCGGTTTCGTGAATTTATTCGCCGGCGGCAAATCGCGGGAATTTGCAGTGAATTTGCGCCTGGCGAATAAATTCGCCCATCACTTTTAGAGTCTATGGGCGTTTTTTTTTCTTGGCTTTAAGGCCACTAGTGAAAATTGGGAGGGCAAAATCACATGTATTTTTTTAATGCCGGCGTCCGATTTTTGGACACATTTGCCGGCGAAAGTGCGCGGGCGTCCAAAGAAACGGACGCCGACGTCCATTTTTTGGACGCTGGTGAATTTTCGCTGGCAAATTTTTGCGGCGGTTTCACGAGTTTATTCACCGGTGGCGAATCTCGGGAATTTACGCCTGGCGAATAAATTCGCCCATCACTATTGGAGTCTATGGGCGTTTTTTTTCTTGGCTTTGAGGCCACTAGTAAAAATTGGGAGGGCAAAATCACATGTATTTTTTCACTACTACACACCTCTACATTGTTAGACAAACTCTTATCCACTTGGCTCCCATGTTGCCAATATCTTAAAAATGTGTCTGTGATTTTTTTACATTATGTCTGGTCGACTGTTAATGGTATCTACTACTACACTATGTTGTTGTTTAAGCAAAAACTGCCATCTATAGATGATATACAGTACAGGATTACAACTATCTTATTGACACAGGCACAGCTAATTAGAAATTGTTGGTGCCGTTGGTTGATGTGGAAGGAGAGGGGAAAGGATAAAATGACATATTCGCCTTTTTGTTTTGTTGCTTGTCAATTTTTTTGTCACACAAATGAAAACGATCCTCGTTGCAAATTTTTTTCGCACTTTGCAACTATTTTCACTGACTGTGAAACCCGGAGGTTTGCGGCAAATCTGTAAATGACGAAATTTTTGGATCATCACTAACCATGACTCAAAAGGTTTTAAGGTTGATGAAATGCTGTATGTTCCTCACTTTAGGTGCCTTAGTCTGACCAACTAAAGGTTCGATAAGACAAGCAGTATTTTCTTGCCTATGGACATGGTAATTATAAAGACAATTGGTTGGTATGAACATTGGGAGTTTTCATTTTCTATTCCTCACTCCATGCTGCAAAGAGTAGCTTTGCATTGATGTATATGGAAAGAGGTTGTTCCATGAAGAGGTTGCGTCAACTTCAATTCACTCCCTCATTCCTTGGCATGTACTGTGCATGCTACTAAGGGTGTCTACACTTTGGCACAGCTATAGAGAGTGTTAGGATGAGCATTTCTCAAGTTCATGAGTTTATGGGACGTCACATGACAATCTACACTGAATGTCCTTCTCTAGATGTCTCGTTGTGTTATAGAAGGGCATTTCTTGAGTGAATAATGCACCCAGTCAGCTGACAATCATCATCATTTGTCTATAGAAACAGCTTCACTCATTCAGCTTGGAGTCTCTTCTTTTAAAATCACATTTTTACATTTCTGCTTCCTTTCTCAAGGACAAGGGTATTCAGTGCCAAGGTGATATATGTCATGGAATAAATGTGTTAATCAGGTCAGTGTGTGAGTTTTATTTATCGAAGATCTGATATAGTTTATAAACATCTCTAGATTCAACTTAGAATTGTGGAGCTGGCCTCCTCAGGATGCCAGAATGCTCAGGACCTGGGACTTTCTGGACAGTAGATCTTAATGTAATTTTGATCTTCATACCTTAAGTCTACTAGAAAATCATATAAACATTAAATAAACCCAATAGGCTGGTTTTGCCTCCAATAAGGATTAATTATATCTTAGTTGGGATCAAGTACAAGTTACTGTTTTATTATTACACAGAAAAAGGAAATAGCTAAAATAGTTTTAATTTATATGGAATGTATTATGATGCAACTTTAAATTTGTAGTTGTAAGATTCTTATGAAGATACAATATATAGGAAGTCGTGATAAGTGAATCTAAAATTTGTGAAATGGCGAAAAATTCACGAAATACACAAAAAAATTTGGGCTGCAAAAAATGTTCAGCTTGTGTCAAAGAAAAAAATGTTTCCGCAAAGTGCAAAGGGTCCGATTCGTCCATCATTACTGAACTAATTATAGACTAATAAGCATTGAATTACACCAATACATGTATCGGACCTGTTATCCAGAATGCTCAGGACCTGGGGTTTCAGAAGGACAATGGATCTTCATGCCTTAAAGGGATACTGTCATGGGAAAAATACATTTTTCACAATGAATCAGTTAATAGTGCTGCTCCAGCAGAATTCTGCACTGAAATCCATTTCTCAAAAGAGCAAACAGATTTTTTTATATTCAAATTTGAAATCTGACATGGGGCTAGACATATTGTCAATTTCCCAGCTGCCCCAATTCATGTGACTTGTGCTTTGATAAACTTCAGTCACTCTTTACTGCTGTACTGCAAGTTGGAGTGATATCACCCCTCCCTTTCCCCCCAGCAGCCTAACAAAAGAACAATGGGAAGGTAACCAGATAGCAGCTCCCTAACACAAGATAACAGCTGCCTGGTAGATCTAAGAACAACACTCAATAGTAAAAACCCATGTCCCACTGAGACACATTCAGTTACATTGAGAAGGAAAAACAGCAGCCTGCCAGAAAGCATTTCTCTCCCAAAGTGCAGGCACAAGTCACATGACTGGGGGCACCTGGGAAACTGATAATATGTCTAGCTCCATGTCAGATTTTAAAATTGAATATAAAAAAATCTGTTTGCTCTTTTGAGAATTTAGTGCAGAATACTGCTGGAGTAGCACTATTAACTGATTCATTTTGTAAAAAAAAAATTTTCCCATGACAGCATCCCTTTAAATCTACTAGAAAATCAATTAAAACATGAAAACCCCAATAGACTTCCAATAAGGATTAAATCTGGATCAAGTACAAGCTACTGTTTTATTATTACAGTGAAAACATTTTTAAACATTTGGATTATTTGGATAAGATGGAGTCTATGGGAGGCGGCCTTTCTGTAATTCAGAGCTTTCTGGATAATGGGTTTCTGGAAAACTGATCCCATACCCGCATATTGCCTTTATTCTTGGATAATGCAGTGACCCCTCTTACTTTTACCTTTCAATTAATATTGATAAGCTTTTTTTTTATGATACCATATATTTTAGGGAATGTAAAGGCAAAAAATAAAATCTCATTTTTACTTTTTTTAATAAAAAAGAAATTTCTAATATACTTTGATTAAAAAATGTGTACCGTTTTTATAATAAACCTGACTGTATGCAGTGAAATTTCCCTTTCATTTACTTGCTCTGACTGCTGTGGATAGGAACCTTCAGACGGTCCCTAACTGCTCTGCAGGGAAACAAAACTATAACATTTGTACATTATTTTGCATTGTCTTGACAAAATCTTAACATGTTCAAACATGATATATTTTACAGTGGTTTAGGCTGAAAAATAAACTCACAACATTTTGGCCAAAACCTTTATTTAATGATGAGTCTAATCCTCTCCTGTGGCTGTTTGCTGGATTTGAAGTAGATTCTTTTTTTTCCTTTAAGCAAAGCCTTATTTTAGAAAGGAAATTTGAAGGAAAACAATTTATCTTGTTGATTGTTTCCCAGAGTTTTCCAGTATATCCCATGGCGAATGCTTCCTGCTTTGTAGATCTGTATAACAGCCACAATAAACTGTCCCAGTTCCCATCCATTAAAACCTCGTACACAACAAAATTGTTAACTGTAGCTTTTTTATTTTTGTAGGAAATGTTTTATATTATTTATAGCAGGAAACTCCAAGTCCATTACCGCTTGTTTAACGTTTTTATGAAGAATTTTTGTTCTATTTAAAGGACGATGAACAGTGACTTTTGTATATAATCGTGGTGCAAAACAAAAATAAATGACTGTGCCTGAATTATTGCTGCATAAGCCCCAGTGCCTGAAGACTGGTGGCGCTGACTGTTGATTCTAGTTAGTCTTCCGGTCTCTTGTAAAAAATGATATTTCTGATTTATTTCGTATCATTGCTAGAAAAAATGACCTCTTCACACACACAGGGAGGCGCTTATTAAGAAACAATTTGAGTAGAAAAATTGTTAAAAATTTGCCAGTTTTTACAAATACTCTTGTTAATAATTTTTTAATTTTTAAAAAAATATTTTAGAAATGACACATATATAATTATATCTGTTCCAAATACCGGTGTGTTTGTTACACATTCTGGATAACAGGTCCCATACCTGTACAATGAATTTTTGCAGAAGCGTATCAATGACTTTTGGAAAAATTAAATGTAACATTTTGATGATTTTGGCGAAATTCTTTCTTGCACGTTTTACAATTAGATCTTCAAATGTGACATGAAGCAACTTTTTAAAGGAGAACTAAACGCCTCCTCCTAAAGAGAAAGTCCCCATCCCTGCTTATGCCACTATTTTAAAAAGTGCCTCCGAATGTTGCACAGAGACCTCTCCATACTCAGATTTGTCCATCACTATCAGCAACTTCACAGTCATGTATAACAATGATGCAAAGTAAAAAAACCTTATCATCGGTGGCCTACAATAATCATGGGTGGGTCGGAAAAATATGACCCACGCCCAACCCTAATTCCTTCCAACCTGAACGCTACTCAACCCAGAGTGGTAGGTCTATTTATAGACTTATGCCCAACCCGAACCATCTCTGACGCCATGAAAGGGGTGGAGTGGGGCAGGCACGTACCTATATATAGAGGCTACCAGAAGCCAACAGAGTAAGGTTAAGATCTTCTGCTACCTCAAACTTTTGTGGTGTGCAATCTTCTGCAGAGTTTGGGACGAACCCCGCCCGATCTACAGGTCCCATGGGTTTTGGGCCAGCCACACATCATTAGTCTACAACCTATTTCTTGCTGATTCTAATAGAATTTTGCAGTGTCTTTAAGTTAAACGGACGCCGGTGTCAAAAACGAGACGCTGGCGCAGTTTTGTGAATTTTTTGTCGTTTTGTGAATTTCGCACGAAATTCGCAAATTTTTTCGCAAAGCAAAATGGCGCAAATTCGCCCATCACTAATTGCGGATCATTTTTAAAAATGCAAATTAAATATCTATTATAGAGACAATATATAGAAGAAGGATCGGGTTTATCTGACCATATATTAGGATGATTGTAGGCTATTGTATCCATTGCACTGCTGTTTATGCCTGGCTAGCTGCATTGTGACAATTCTCCAGAAATAATTCTTTATTACTGGCCAATGTGCAAACTGGAGAGGATCAAAGTGATACGAGGACAACAGGGGTTTCATTAAAATGTTCTGTTCTCTGCCCGAGGATAGATCAGCGAGTACAGGGTGAAAAAAAAATCATCTGGTCCAAACAAGCTGAACTGGAAAAAAGAAAAAGGCAAGCGAACCACCTGTGGTCTCCTTGGAAACAAGCAAGCAGACCCTCCAGCCACCTTTTAATGAAACCCCAGAGCCCTTTTATTAATTTATAAAAAGAACCTATTTTCCGAAGATTCATAAAATGCACACAATGCGTATTCTTAACATGGCTCTGCAATGCTAATAGCACGCATGTCGATGAATAATTAATTATTTAATTAACAATCATTTCAAGGGCTTTTTTTGTGTAGGTCAACTTCCTGGAATGACATTGTGCTGTTGTTAATCTGTTATTTGTGTGAAGTCTTCTGAAGGAAAAAACTAGGGTCTTAAAGGAGAAGGAAAGTCTGTTTGCACTTGGGGGTGCCAAATGTTAGGCAGCCCCAAGTGACTGTATTTACTTACCTGAAACCTCGGGCCGGTGCTCCTATCAATCCTATGGTTATACCAGAGAGCACCACGGGGAGATCTTCTTCCACTTCTTCTTTCTTCCGGGGCAAACGCATGCGCAGTAAAACGGAATAGCCGACTTTTTACTTAAAGTTCGGCTTTTCATTCTACTGCGCATGCGCAACTGCGAGAAGGAAGAAGAAGCAGCAAGAAGATCGCTCCATGGTGCTCACTGCTATAACCTCGGGCTGGTGCAGATTTCTGCCGATAGGAGCACCGGCCTGGGGTTTCAGGTAAGTAAATACAATCACTTGGGTTGCCTAACATTTGGTACCACCAAGTGTGACTTTCCTTGAAGAAATCCTGTTGAGTACATACTCAACAGGATTTGCTAAGACCCTAGTTCATCCTTCAGAAACAATTGCAAACAATGTACAATAGTATTGAATGCCACCAAACTCAATTGCTTCTAACATTGAAATAAAATCCAAAGTTTTTTTTCCAATTTGCCACAGAATGGGAATAGTCAATTGGTATTATGTAATAAAAGACAATACAGAGCCAATTTATGAAAGTTCATAGAACATTCGTTTCTCTGAATCCTACTTTTTCCTTTCATTTGTAGGGATGGGCGAATTTTTTCGACTTGTTTCGCCACGGAATTGACGTCCATAGCGTCATGCCGCAAAAAAAAAGACGCGTGGCAAAAAAGTTTGCCGCTTGACAAAAATTTTTTGACGCCCATAGACTTTAATGGGCGTCTGCGACATTTCGCCAGTGGCGAATTTTTGGTGAAACGGGTCAAATTTGCCCATCCCTATTCATTTATGGACCTAGAGATTTATTTTTTTTGCCATTTTTTGAAAGCTATTTTCATTTGTACTATTTGTATTCAGCTCTTTTAATGAATTACAAGGCATTGCTGATTTTAGAGAAATACAATTGGTAAAAATGCTTTTCCAGGCCCAGTTTACAACCTGCTTGAAAATGATCTCACTTTAAAGGGGTGGTTCACCTTTAAGTTAACTTTTAGTATGTTATAGAATGGCGAATTTTAAGCAACTTTTCAAGTGGTCTTCATTATTTATTTTTTATAGTTTTTGAATTGTTTGCCTTATTCTCGTGACTCTTTCCAGCTTTCAAATGGGGGTCACAGACCCCATCTAAAAATCATATGCTTTGTAAGGCTACACATGTATTGTTTTTACACTCATCTTTCTATTCACACACTCACCTACTCATGGTTTCTATGGTAATTTGGACCCTAGCAACTAGATGCTGAAATTGCAAACTGGAGAGCTGCTCAATAAAAAGCTAAATGACTCAAATCCACAAATGATAAAAAATGAAAACCAATTGCAAATTGTCTCAGAATGTCCCTCTCTACATCATACTAACAGTTAACTCAAAGGTGAACAATCCCTTTAAAGAGTATTTTATGCTTAAGTCACGCAAGGGGGGTAGTAGCTACCATTAAACGCAGGCTAGAAATGGGTTTCATTCGTTTTTAAGGCAAGTGACGATCTATGCTCCCATGGAAAAAAATTGGACATATTCCTTAACCACTTAAAACAGCTACCACTAGTGATGGGCAAATTTGCGCCGTTTCGCTTCGCCGAAAAATTCTCGAATTTTGCGCAAAATTTGCGAAACGGCGTATATTTCGCGAAGCAGAGCCGACGTCTCGTTTTTGACGTGGCGCCCATTTTTGACGCAGGCTCCCGTTTTTGGCGCTGGCGGCGAATCGCGCAAATTCACTGCGAATTCGCGCCTGGTGAATAAATTTGCCCATCACTAGCTACCACTAAAGCTGGTGTAACGAGCGCCAGGCGACGCGTCCTTACTCGACAAAGAACCAAGATGGCGGCGCCCATCCGTCCCACGTGGGTTGCAACGTCGGGGCCAAATTCAAAATAAAAGGACGCCCAAGACGCCAGTTCGATGCCCGTGTATATGATTTGTTTGTTTAACGTTCCTGGGTGCTATTATTCCTGACTTATTGATTATTAGACTTTGACCTCTGCCTGGACCTGGATTTTGCATTCTTTCTGCCTGCCTTTGGACTCTTGCCTGAATTTGGATTTCGTCTTTGCCTGAACCCTCCTGTACTGCGATCTTGGACTTTTAACCCTAAGGCTTCCTCCTTGGTCCTGACTACTCCCGGCTGGGATCCGATAGGCCCCCTGACAGCTGGCAACTCATGTGGCAATCCACTCTTTTAAAAAGAGTTAAAGGGCTTTCTTCAAAAATCACGGTCAGATAAGGAGGATTCATAATTGATTTTTTAGTAGTTAATTGGGAAATCTATTTAGTGCATTGATTAAACAGTAAATGTATCTCATAAATAAAATAATTTAATAGAGTAACATATATGCTGCAGTCTTTCATTGGAAATGCCTAATTCATTGTTCCCTGACATATTGCAATATGTATAGAAATGCACAAAGTCATAGGATTTCTTGTAGGGTACAACCACCTTTTTGTGTTTCAAACATTTGTTCAGGATTTTTCCCATTCTGAGTATCTAGGAGAAAATGTCTCCCGTTACCTTATTAACCTTGAGCCTGGGCTTTCAAAATTATCTAGGAGTATCTTGGAGAAATTCTAACCCTCCCCCCATTAACATTCAGACTGGCCATCCATGATTATCTAGGAAAAATTTCACCCTTTGCCTTATTAACTGAGAGGCTGGGCTTTCATTAGTATCTAGGAGTATCTTGTAGACATTCTCCCCCTTTCCTTATTAATCTTGAGACTGGGATTTCATGAGCATCTAGGAGTAATTCTCACCCTCAGCCTATTGACCTTCAGTCTGGGCTTCTATGAGTATTTAGCATCTTTTCTAACCCAAACTAATTTAGTTTAGGCCCCATATTCTGCTTTTGGCCCCCTTAAGTGAGACGGGCTCATAGTTTGGAAACCTCTACTAATTTATGGCTCCCTTGTGGCTCATTTATCCACCTTGAAGGCACATGCATTACATGGGGTAGGTGCAGGAAAATGTTCTCAAGGTCAGATGCAAGTTAAGCAATATACATGGGGAGTATGGATTTCATGAAAAGCTTGTGGCTATGTAAAAGTATGACGGCTACAGTGGGGAGGGGGTTGACATAAGAAAGGAGAAATCATGTTGGGAGCAAAATGGTAGGGCTGGAAAATGTAGATATTAATAGAACATATAGCAGCTTGTGTGAATTAAAGGGTGGAAGATGAGTATATATGTTCTACTTGTTTGACATTTCTATATTATAATTGCATTTTGGGTCTTTTTTATATACTCTTTCTTTTTTGGCGGGGTATTGGGGTCATCAGCAGGTTTGTACTCTATCAGCATCAGAAATCTATGAGGATTACACCCCTACATTAACACTCCCTATATCCATAAATCCCTACATTGCTAAGAGCAAACAACACGTTGCTTACCTTCCCTTCTAAAGCCTCCTATATACCAAGTATATACCAAGTACTGGGATGTATAAATAAGGTTTCTCCCAAACTTAGAACCATTTTAAGGGCTAGAAATAGAATATTGTTCTGTTCAATTTTCGCCTCTATGTAAATGGATATAATTTGGATGCAAATTCAGGATTATGCAAATGTTGTTTATATTTGCAACCAAACATGAAAATAATTCTCACAAATATTTTGCATTATCTCTGCTCTTTAATCTTCTGCTTCAAAGCAAATCCCTTTAGTTATGGTGCCTTTGGATCCTTGCCATTGAATTGCGCATTTCATTATCGTGCAGCAATTAAGAGATTAGGACTAATAAATTATTTTGGGCAATCGTTTACAAGTAACAGGTAGGAAAATACATGAATAAAACATATCTATGCATTTCAGGCAAGGATTAACCTAAAGGGGTAGCTCACCTTCAAATTAACTTTTACTTCATTCTTTATTGGTTCTCATTTTTTTAGTGGTTTTAAAATTATTTAACTTTTTTGTTTTGCATTTCTCTAAAATTTTGCAGATTACGAGGTAGCTAAAATCCCAATGTCTTTAGCAACTAGGCATCAGTATAGAAGTTACAATAGAAGACTCTAAAGAAAGATAAGCATTGACAGATAATAATAACAATAATAAAAAATAATAATAATAATAAAAATTTTGCCTTGCTTATTTGGTTGCTAAGAAGGAAAAAGCATTTCAGGCATTTGAAAACATATGAATTTACATATTTCTCTTATTATCTTGTTCTGAGGCCTTAGCTTGTTTTTTCCATGGTCTTGGTCTTCTTCTACCTTGTCTTTTGCCTACCACTTGGATGGACTTGGGCTTCACACACTATGGTTCGTCCACTTCTTCATGGTTTCTGTCTGCTTGTAATGTGGCATTTGTCGCCTTCCTACATGGACTTCACTCAATGTCTATTTCTAGATATTGGTCTACTTGTATCATGACATTAGCCTCTTTCTTATATGGCATTGGGCTTTGCACACTATGGGCTATGTCTTCTATAGTCTTGGTTTATGTGCAGACTGGCCTTTACTGCTACTTACATGGATGTGGCCAACTGGTAGCAAGGTCTTAGTCTTCTTATTACTTGTCTTGGTATCTCCTTCTTTTATACTTACTACTGTCAAGTCAATATCCTCCATGAAAACCCTTTACATTTATTGCAATAGACCAGCCTTGCAGAATATATTGATGCTTTATCAATCAAGGAGAATGGCACTGAATAATGTAACTCTGTGATCTCAGGAAAGTTGGGGGTTCCAACCTACTTCACCCTGATGGTTCTTCTCAATGGAGAAAAAGTGAATTTCATGTGCTCTGACACATGAAAACATATTTTCCCATACTATGGTGATGGAAATGGGCCCAACAAGTATACACAGGGAAGACAAATCACATAATAAATATATATAGAATCATATCAGGACAAGAAGCATAAGTGCTATGTGTTAAAAGACATAGTGGGAAGGAGGTCCCTGCCCCGTATAGCTTACAGTCTAAGTGGATGGGAGGCTAACATACAGGCACAAATTGGAGATGAAAAAGTGCACAAGATAAGGCATAGTCAGTAGGCACAGGACTAGGCTAATGTTATAGTGCTCCAAAAGGTAGGCTCTTAGTTTTTTCTTGAAGAGATTAAGAGAGGTTTCCTTATGGAGGGATGGAATTCCAGAGGTAAGGAGCAGCAAGGTAGAAGGGTTTGTGACGAGAGGTGGCAGTGGATGTGGATGGTGTGAAGAGAAGGTGACTCTGAGAAAATGGAGAAGACTACCAGGAATGTATAGCGAGACTAGAGAAGGAATGTAATGAGGAGCAGAGGAGTGAAGGGCTTTGAATGTTAGTAGAAGGACTTTATATGCTATCTTTTGCTTAACAGGCAGCCACGCTAAGGATTTTAGTTGGGGTTAAGCAGGTTCCCCTTTTAGGAGAGAGACTATAAGGATCCTGGTAGCAGATTGATAAGAAAAGGGTATAATTAGGAAAAACAAAACAGAGTCCTTTAAAAAACGTTTTCTTGGCGATCATTTAGGGAATAGTGATCATAACATGGTCTCCTTTGAGATTCTGTTGCAGAAGCAATTCTATAAGGGAGTAACTAAAACACTAAATTTCAGACGTGCAAACTTTGACAGTATAAGGGCAACATATTAAGTGGGAAATGTTTTTCAGTATATTCCCCTTGTAAGCAAGAAACGTCATTGCAAAAGCAAAAACTTTTTGGTTCAATAGCATGTTAATGTTGAGATGGGTAAGGGTAAGACATGCCTTTATGGCTTTCAGGTTAGCTGGGACAGCCGAATCATTTATAAGGTACAAGAAGGCCAATAAATCATGCAAAGAAGCTATAAGGCAAGCTAAAATTGCTATGGGAAAGGATATTGCAGCAAGCAGTAAAAAGAATCCAAAATTATTTTTTAAATATTTTAATAGTAAAAAAATTAAGCAGGAAGGAGTGGGACCTTTAGTATCAGAGGGGGGTCAGCTGGTTGATGAAAACAAAAAAAAGCGCAGATTCTGAACTCATATTTTTCGTCTGTCTACACAAATGAGCAACCAGTAAGTGAAGGTTTCCTTCTTGATAGTCCCAATTCTAGTAATACAACTAATGATGCATGGTTCACACATGAAGAAATTCAAAAGACACTAGAACATGTTAAGACAAACAATGGTCCCGGCCAGATGGTATTCATCCCAGGGTAATTAGCGAGTTTAGCTCTGTGATTTCCAAACTACTCAATTTTTCAGGATTCATTGAGATCTGGCACAGTGCTGAGAGACTGGCGAATTGCTAATATGGTGCCTCTATTCAAAAAGGGATCCTGTTCTCAGCCTCAAAACTGTAGGCCAGTTAGTCTGACGTCAGTGGTAGGAAAGTTTTTTTAAGAGTTAATAAAGGATAAGATACTGGACTTCATAGCAAATCATAATACTATGAGTTTGTGCCAGCATGGTTTTATGTGTAATAGATCTTGCCAGACTAACTTAATTTCTTTTTATGAAAAGGTAAGTAGGGACCTCGATTCTGGGATGACAGTGGATGTGATTTACTTAGACTTTGCTAAAGCATTTGATACAGTGCCACACAAAAGGTTACTGGTTAAATTAAGGAATGTTGGCCTGGAACATAGTATTTGTACCTGGATAGAGAACTGGCTAAAAGATAGACTACAAAGAGTGGTGGTAAATGGAACATTTTCTAATTGGACCAGTGTTGTTAGTGGAGTACCGCAGGGCTCTGTACTAGGTCCCTTGCTTTTCAACTTGTTTATTAATGACCTGGAGGTGGCCATTGAAAGTACTGTTTCTATTTTTGCAGATGATACTAAATTGTGCAGAACTATAGGTTCCATGCAGGATGCTGCCACTTTGCACAGTGATTTGTCTAAGTTGGGAAACTGGGCAGAAAACTGGAAAATGAGGTTCAATGTTGATAAATGCAGGTTATGCACTTTGGCAAAAATAATATAAATGCAAGTTATACACTAAATGGCAGTGTGTTGGGAGTTTGCTTAAATGAGAAGGATCTGGGTTTTTTATAGATATCAAGTTGTCTAATTCTGGTCAGTGTCATTCTGTGGCTACTAAAGCAAATAAAATTCTGTCTTGTATAAAAAAACTCAAGGGATGAAAACATAATTATGTCTCTTTATAGGTCCCTGGTGAGGCCTCATCTGGAGTATGGGGGCAGTTTTGGACTCCAGTCCTTAAGAGGGATATAAATGAGCTGGAGAGAGTGCAGAGACTAAGTGCAATTAAACTGGTTAGAGGGAGGGAAGAGTTAAATTATGAGGGGAGACTGTCAAGGTTGGGGTTGTTTTCTCTGGAAAAAAGGCGCTTGTGAGGGGACACGATTAGACTTTACAAGTACATTAGAGGACATTATAGACAAATAGCAGGGGACCTTTTTACCCATAAAGAGAATCACCGTACCAGAGGCCTCCCCTTCAGACTAGAGGAAAAGAACTTTCATTTGAAGGAACAGAGTAGGGGGTTCATCACAGTGAGGACAGTGAGGTTGGGGAATGCACTGCCGGGTGATGTTGTGATGCTGATTGTTTTAATGCCTTCAAGAATGGCTTGGATGATTTCTTGGACAGACATAATATCAAATGCTATTGTGATACTAAGCTCTATAGTTAGTATAGATATGGGTATATAGCATTTATCTAAGAGTAGGGAGAGGTGTGTGTATGGATGCTGGGTTTTTATTTAAAGGGGTTGAACTTGATGGACTTGATGTCTTTTTTCAACCTGATTTAACTATGTAACTATGTAAAAGCTGAAGATAAGTCCAGGAGGATGAAAATAGAGTAGAGAGACACCTGTGTCTGTGCATATTAATATCCGTACCCAATGAGAGGAGCAAGGTTTCATCAAAGTGTAATTTTATTGGCAAAAAAGTGCATATTGAAAGGTCTCTCCATAACCAATGAAAACTTCCCCTTAATTCATGTTCTTGGGCTTCTGCTGGAATATTCCAGTTTCAAGGTTTGGAGGTCTTTCCTTCCATGGGATATGCAGAGCAGAAGACAATATCAGTCCCTCCAAGAAGGCCACACTATTTGCCTCTCCCAAAATTGCCAAAGCAGTTGTGTTCTAAACACCATTGCTCAGAGTTTTCCAACTGGAGATATGCCTGAAATGATAGCGCAAGCACCAGACCTCACAAGAATTTCATAGACCTTTCTGCATAGCAACAACCAAGTGGGAGTGCCGTAATGTGCATATCACAAACCCACCAAATGTATATTGAATCTTGAGAAATGTTATGTGTGTGTGTGGTCCAACAAACCTACCAAATATATAGGAGACTGAGCTCTCCGAAATCTATTACAGCAAACTTCAAAATCCTTGTTATGTAAGTTTCTTGTTCTTTTAAATAAAGACAACACAGCCAAAAGCAAATCATAAATAATTCCAAAGCTTCTTTTGCTCTTCATTACAGGAAAAAACTGCACTGATCCATCTTGCTTTTTATACCTTTAAAAAGCCATATGAATATATAAAGATGCTATGTTATGCGGTGTATTGTTAGAGCCACGTTATGTCTGCAGGACAAGTTGAAGAGCTGTGCTTACAAAAAGGAACATTAAGGGAAGCTGGAAGAGAAATAAATAACCCATCTTCAAAACTAAACTCATATTCTAAGTTGGAGAGCGTCTGGGCTATACAATATTTGTGTATTTAGCAGTCTGTTTGTGTTTGTACATTATTACCTATTTTCTCTGTAGCCACTCGTTATGATAAAGTGGAGAGGCAGCAATGACTGAGATAATAGATTCAGCAGTATTCTTACCGGCAGTTTAATGTTGAATCTCACCACAGGTGTCAGCCCCAGAGTACGGGATACTTTTAGTGGTGCTCCAAGGTGGAATACTGTACCCTGAGCCCTACCACACTGAAGTTCTAACCCCACTACATTTCCTTGGTGGGGCATAAAATCACCCACAGCTTCACCAAAGAAGGATAACCTTCTCTGATATTGAGGCCTACCTTCACCTCAGACCCTCTGGCAGATTCACCTCCTACTATGGTGCAGTAAAAAAAGAGTCTGATCACATGTTCTTTACCCTTTTATACACAAAACATATACCCACAACTTCACCAAAAAATGATAACCTTAGGGTCTGACCTCTTCTCCTCTGATATTGAGGCTTACCTCCACCTCAGACCCTCTGGCAGATCCACCTCCTACTATGGTGGAGTCAAGAAAGAGGCTGACCACATGTTCTCTACCCTTTTACACACAAAACACATACCCCCAGCTTCATCAAAGAATGATAGCCTTAGGGTCTCACCGTCACTCTTCTTCTCTGATATTGAGGCCTACCTTCACCTCAGACCCTCTGGCAGATCCACCTCCTACTATGGTGGAGTCAAGAAAGAGGCTAATCCCATGTGCTTTACCCTTTTATACACAAGGAATAGCAGCTGGTATGTTAGCCTTGGTCCAAGTCTAGCAAGCAAGCAGTCAGCATGATCGTTATCACTCCTTGAGAGAAACGGTGCACGTTCTTCAGTGGCCACTTTTCACTGATATCACAATAGAAAATGTTTTTAGGACAGCACCAGACTTAAATCTTCTTATTAAAGAGCCTTTATTTTTTGCTTTAGGGCATCACAGCAACGTTGCTGTGATGCCCTAAAGCAGGGGTCCCCAACCTTTTTTTACCCGGGAGCCACATTCAAATGTAAAAAGAGTTGGAGAGCAACACAAGCATATAATAGTCCCTTAGGTGCCAAAATAAGGGCTGTGATTGGCTATTTGGTTGCCCCTATGTGGACTGGCAGCCTACAAGAGGCTCTACTTGGTACTATACTTAGTTTTTATGCAATTAAAACTTGCTTCCAAGCCTGGAATTCAAAAATAAGCATCTGCTCTGAGGACCCAGAGAGCAACATCCAAGGGGTTGGAGAGCAACATGTTGCTCGCGAGCTACTGGTTGGGGATCACTGCCCTAAAGTAAAAAATAAAGGCTTTTTAATAAGAAGATTAAAGTCTGGTGCTGTCCTAAAAATGTTTTCTAGCCTTGGGCCAAGGCCAAAATTGTCCTATATATATATATATATATAAACAACAGTCCATGGAAGCACTCACGGCCACGATCATCAAGCATATATCAATATATCAATATATATATATATATACTATAGAAGTATGTCTGAAACACATTGACCAGTACAGGGCAACAGTTTATTATGTTTTAATTACTTTAAGTAACTTTCATTTTTTATTTTACTGTTCCCCAGGGAAGTTTTTTTTTTTATATAAATGAGGTGCTGTAGAAATGGCACATGGGCCAGAGGCAAAACATTAGCGTTTTTTCTTACTTGGCTGTTCTTTAATTCAGATAGACAAAAAGACATCCATCCTTTACATGTTGAATTATGAGATTCCTTCTCCATGTGTCATTTCTAATGGCTATATCAATTTCCATGAACTCTTCATGAAATCAAACATCCAAGCTTGACTCAAACTCAAAAATGTTGAGTTGCTTTGTGTACTCTCCACCCCATAACGTCTCACCTTGTTACGTGTCAGGGCTAAATATCTAACCACAGATAAAATACTGTTCCAAACAAAGGCAGAGGTGCTCAGGTGTCTAGAGTGATAGGTCTTTTTTGCAGATATCAAGGTATATTCGGTATCTTAGCGTGAAAGAGCATGAGAGGCTGACTCTTTCCCCTCTGGCACCAGGAATAGTGCTGACATCAGATCTACGAGACCTTCAGCTGAAAGTAATCACTGCAGTAGCTACAATTTCAGGTTTAAGTTTCATGCTAAGTATGAGGCTGATGCACTTGTGACAATATTAGAGCAATGTTTTTGTCTCTTGCCTTTTATTCTGTTACTAATCACAGCTAGCCCAGGTGTATTGCCCCTGGCTAGGGCGGCTAAAAAAAAAAAAACCTCTTGTAGAATACCAGAGTTTCTTTTGTTGCACATTATCTTGTTAGTGAAACTGTTATGAAAGTAACTTTTAACACATTTAACCCTCTTCTCATTCCACTAAGATTTTCCCTATTTTCCCAGTTGCAGGCAAATAAACTATGTAAGGAATAAGAGCATTGGAAGAATAGGGACATATTGCTCTCCAACCCCTTGGATGTTGCTCTCAGTATCCTCAAAGCAGGGGCTTATTTTTGAATTCCAGGCTTGGAAGCGAGTTTTAATTGCATAAAAACTAAGTATAGTGCCAAGTAGAGCCTCCTGTAGGCTGCCAGTCCACATAGGAGCTAACACATAGCCAATCACAGCCCTTATTTGGCACCCCAAGGGACTTTTTCATGCTTGTGTTGCTCCCCAATTCATTTTACATTTGAATGTAGTTCACAGGTAAAAAAGGTTGGGGACCCTTGACATAGAAGGAACCCAAGGATACCTGTCTTGACCTGTAATTAGGGGAAAATGGGAAGATTTAGGAGTGTTACTGAGTTTATAGTAGCCCCTCAAACATGGTCAGCCTCCTCTGGCCTCTATACCAAACCAAAAGGAAGTCTAAGTCTCTTATAAATGTCTTAAAGCTACACATGTGCCATTGCCTTTGCCAAACCATGTTGTTGTCCTCCCTCTAGTATCTTGGAGCAGTGTCAGAGGCTCAATCTGAAAGCCAATTAGGGTGAGATTTGGGAAGAATGACCATTTGCCCTGCTACATGCACCAGAAATCACAGCATGAAGGATAGTTAAGGCCTATTAGGGTGAGATTTAGGAAGAATGACCATTCACCCTTCTACATACACCAGAAATCCCAGCCTGAAGGCCAGCTAAGGTGTATTTATGGGAAACTGTGAAGTTTTGCGGGGTTTTGGGGGAGTTTTATTTTAGAAGTCAGTAAAAGCATGGTCAAAACAGTCAGCCTCCTCTTGCCTCTATAACAAACCACCAGAAAGTCTAAGCCTCCAATAAATGTCTGAAAGCTAAACATGTGTCATTGTACTAAAGCCTTGCTTTCCTTCCATGTTGCTCTCTTCCCTATAGTGGCTTTGGAGCAGTGATGGGGGCTCAGTATAAAGGCCCATTAAGGTGAGATTTGAGAAGAAAAACCATTTGCTTTCCGACAAACACTAGAAATCCCAGTCTGAAGGCCAGTTAAGGTGAGATTTGGCAATAAAGTATATTTGCTGTACTATATATCCATGAAAGCCCAGCCTGCAGGCCAGTTAGGATGAGAACTGGGGAGAATGATAAATGCCATCCAACAGACACATCTGGACCTTCTTTAAAGGGGAACTATCAAGAAAACGGAAAATTTAACATAAGCAGCATACTGAAATAAGAAACTTTCTAAATAAAATCAATTGAAAATTCTGTACAGTTTCTGAAATAATAATGTTCATCTTCACTATTCCTCTCTCTCAGCATCTGTTTCTCTTTATTCTCTCTTCATGCAGCAGTTGGGTGTCAGATATTCACTGACAGTTAGATCCAATATATCTTATAGGGGGGCTAATTTTGCCTAGAAGATGTATTAGAGCTCACTCTATTAAACTCACCAGACATCATGTCTCTCTACATGCAGGATTTGTGCAAAAGGCAGTTATTTTGTTAGATTTTGTTTGTACTGGAATCAGTTATTTGAGTGAGCTCTAATACATCTGCTAGGAAAGGAGCCCCCCTATAAGATATATTGGATCTAACTGTCAGTGAATATCTGACACCCAACTGCTGCATGAAGAGAGAATGAAGAGAAACAGATGCTGAGAGTGGAATAGTAAAGACGATAAACTTGATATAAACGGTACAGAATTTTTTTTGCTCATGCGACAATTTTTTCTCACTCCAAACACAATGGGAGTTTTTTTGGTGGCAACTTTTTTGTCCAAGTGTATTAAAGTCAATGGGCGCTTCTTTCTTATGGTGACTTTTATGTCTCAGAGGAAATTTTGTCCTTGCAACTTTTTCGGTGCAGCAAATTATTTTGTGACTGATTTTTGCAGCTGATTTTTGCGGCAGTTTCGTGAAAAAAAAATTGCAGATGGCGAAGTGAGGAATTTTGCTGCGGATCCATGCCTGGCGAAAACATTTGCTCATGGCCACAGCTCACATCTATAGCACATAAAGGGTTAAATAACCAACACGGTTTCCATACGGAGTTATTTCTGTGCAGCAGTACAAAAAAGCAAAGCTGTTGGTTTATTAACAAAAAAAGCTTCTCCTCCTCCTGCATCAAACGAGATGATTCTATTCTATGTTGGCAACGTGTCAGCTTGATCCAATGTTTGTGGGAATTAAAGAGTAGTGATGGGCGAATTTGCGCGATTCGCCGCCAGCGAATAAATTCGCGAAAATTTGCGGCAAAAATCCACCGGCGTCAATAAAACAGGCGCCAGCATCAAAAAAGAGACGCTGCCGTTTCGCAAATTTTTCGCCGTTTCGCGAATTTCGCGCAAATTCGCCCATCACTATTAAAGAGCAAATCTGCTCAGATACAAATGTATAAAGTCATATATATTGACACAGATGGTAAACTTTACTGATATTTTTGTTCACGGTGGAAAGCGCACAGTACAATCCATTATGACAGATCCTAGACGGAAACACTTCGAGAAGAAGAAACATAATCATGAAAAGTATCACTTTAAATCTTCAGCTTGAGCTTTGAATTCTCTGAGCTTTGAATCTGACGGAGCACACGCAGCACATATCTGCTCCGGGATAACGTCTTGCCACTTACAACTCGATGGAACACACCGGTACTACTTACACTTAATAGATACAAATAACTCTGGACTGCTATAGATATTTAGGGAAATGGAAACGGCACAGTTTTGTTTAAAAATAATTATTTATACTAACAGTTGAGCTTCAATAATGTCATGGAAGTAGGTATTTTTCCAAAAAAATGTATAGAGTTCATGAACGATACCCACATTTCCTTGAACCCTTGTAACACAACTGTCAGTCTTTTGCTTTTAAATAGTCACAGACCCCCTCAGTGACTTCTGATATCCTTATCATTTACAGTAGGGGGTACATTATCCCTTATAATACATGAGTGATACTCAGAGTTCCCTGTATAACTCAGCCTGCAGCCTTGTGCCTTTATATGGTCACAGAACAACCCCTCAGTGACTTCTAATATCCTTATCATTTACAGTAGGGGGTACATTATCCCTTATAATACATGAGTGATACTCAGAGTTCCCTGTATAACTCAGCCTGCAGCCTTGTGCCTTTATATAGTCACAGAACAACCCCTCAGTGACTTCTAATATCCCTATCATTTACAGTAGGGGGTACATTATCCCTTATAATACATGAGTGATACTCAGAGTTCCCTGTATAACTCAGCCTGCAGCCTTGTGCCTTTATATGGTCACAGAACAACCCCTCAGTGACTTCTAATATCCTTATCATTTACAGTAGGGGGTACATTATCCCTTATAATACATGAGTGATACTCAGAGTTCCCTGTATAACTCAGCCTGCAGCCTTGTGCCTTTATATGGTCACAGAACAACCCCTCAGTGACTTCTAATATCCTTATCATTTACAGTAGGGGGTACATTATCCCTTATAATACATGAGTGATACTCAGAGTTCCCTGTATAACTCAGCCTGCAGCCTTGTGCCTTTATATGGTCACAGAACAACCCCTCAGTGACTTCTAATATCCTTATCATTTACAGTAGGGGGTACATTATCCCTTATAATACATGAGTGATACTCAGAGTTCCCTGTATAACTCAGCCTGCAGCCTTGTGCCTTTATATGGTCACAGAACAACCCCTCAGTGACTTCTAATATCCTTATCATTTACAGTAGGGGGTACATTATCCCTTATAATACATGAGTGATACTCAGAGTTCCCTGTATAACTCAGCCTGCAGCCTTGTGCCTTTATATTGTCACAGAACAACCCCTCAGTGACTTCTATTATCCTTATCATTTACAGTAGGGGGTACATTATCCCTTATAATACATGAGTGATACTCAGAGTTCCCTGTATAACTCAGCCTGCAGCCTTGTGCCTTTATATGGTCACAGAACAACCCCTCAGTGACTTCTAATATCCTTATCATTTACAGTAGGGGGTACATTATCCCTTATAATACATGAGTGATACTCAGAGTTCCCTGTATAACTCAGCCTGAAGCCTTGTGCCTTTATATGGTCACAGAACCTCTCAGTGACTTCTAATTATTATTATTAAGCCTTAATATTGTACATAGGATATTTATATAGGATATTGATATAGGAGTTTTTCTGCTATAATAAGTTCTCTGCTGTTGGGGAAGACATTGCGGTATAACAGATGCTGGGAGTTCTTTAGTGCAGTTGACATTATCCGCTGATATTTATCCTTTTGTAGCAATTTAAGGAAACGGTGTTGGTATTAAAGCCTGTGCTGTTCACCCGATAGCTGAGAGGTGGCTAATGGCTTTCCCTTTGTTAAGTCTGTAACAATCAGGATCATCTAAATGGACATTTGAAATGTCCTGACAAACACGTATAAAGGGTGAAGGGATTAGAGTCAAGAGAGTGAGATAGAAAACAGACAGAGCTGTAATGTAGAGACTGACAGTGTGGGAAAGTGACAGTCATTGTTTTCTGCTAAAGGACAATATGTAGGAAATGCAGAGAAAAGAATCACTGGTCTGAGACAGATGAAAGAAAAAAAACTGACTTTACATAATGTACAGATATGTGATCTGTTATCCAGAAACCTCCCATACGTTTCTAATTAAGCAAAGAGTTATTCACATTTTTATTCAGCAGCTCTCTAGTTTGAAATTTCGGCAAACTGGTTGCTAGGGTCCAAATTCCCCTAGCAACCATGCATTGATGTGAATAAGAGACTGGAATATGAATAGGAGAGGCCTGAATAGAAAGAGGAGTAATAAAAAGTAACAATAACAATAAATGGGTAGCCTTACAGAGCAATTGTTTTTTTGGATGGGGTCAGCGACCCCCATTTGAAAGCTGGAAAGAGTCAGAAGAAGAAGAAGGCAAATTAAAAAACGATAAAATCATAAATAATGAAGACTAAATGAAAAGTTGCTTAGAACTGACCATTCTATAACATCTCAGGGGGAAATGTAATACAATTTCTACTTTTGTCTCTTTCTCATTTCCCCTGTTTGTAAAAATCTTCAATATCTTTTTTTTTTGCAGCAAAAATATCAATAGAAGTAGTTTTTTAGCGAAGAGCAAAACATTGCGGATAGTGGTGGGCGAAAAATTTGTGAAACATCGATTTTATAGTCAATGGGCATCCGGTAATGGTCGCCGACGTCTGAATTGACGCCGGCGTCGGTTCGGTCGCCAGCGTCAATGTTTTGTAATTCGCCTGCGGCGAAACGCGGAGATTCGCCACAAATTCACGCCTGCCGAATAAATTTGCCCATCACTAATTGTGGATAAAAATTCTCAGGTCACAATGTAATATTCTTCATTAGGCTTTTATTGCATTGAGAATATTAATTGCGCATTGCGAACTTTTAACACAAGTTTCCTTAAATATTTTGTGGTTTGTGATTGCGAACTATAAAATCTGTAATCTATATTTTACTGTTGTGTGAGGGCCAAAGGGTTCCAAAGGCAACATTTATTTGCGTTGCGATTGAATTGCGAATGATTTTTGCGCTGGCGATCAAAATTACACCCCTCCCCTAAATTTGAAGCTAAAGGTGAATTTAAACGGACACCACAAGGCTGCTGAAATTCTAGTATTGCAATTGTCTTGTGAGGCTGGGGAAATTCTGACAGGTTCTTATTTATCATTTTGCCAAAAAAAAGAGTTTTATTCTCTCATAGGAAATCACATGATTCCACCAGGTCTGAGCTAAACAAACTACTTCTATTGATATTTTTGCTACAAAAAAAAAAAGAAGAAGATATTGAAGATTTTTACAAACAGGGGAAATGAGAGAGAGACAAAAGTAGAAATGTGTCGGAACAAAACATTTCCATCACGGAGAACTTTTGTAAAAGTTGGAAAAATCAGAGAAACACAGAATCTTTCGACATAGACTTAGGGGCAGATTCGCTAAAGGGCGAATTGTCGGGCACATCACACCACACATTCGCCAGGCGCAAATTCGCTACCGCTATGCTAATTCACGAAGTTGCGTCCTGGGCGACTTTTCACTAGCGTTACTTCGACAGTGCGAGCATTTTATGGCAAAGATGCGCCAGCGTTCGTTTGTGCCTAGCAATTCCGCTAGTGATCTTGCGCTTAGGTCAATTTGCATACGGCGGGTAATTTAAAGTTGTATGGACGTCTTTATTATAAATATTGGTGCAAACTCTTGAAGTTACCACTTTTTATCACACAAGTCCAGGGAACCTTAATAAAGACAAAATAGTTAATATAATGCCCTACACATGAGCCCACTGTAAAATGAATGTTCCATATGTTATAAAATGTCTGGAGAAAACTGGTTAATGAAAAAAAGTGCGTTAGTAGCGATGGGCTAATTTGCGCAGTTTCGCTTTGCCGAAAAATTAGCGAATTTCGCACGAAATTCATGAAATGCCGAAAAATTCACAAAACGGTGCCGGCATCTCGATATGAGGTTACTGGAATAAATAACGAAGACAAACACTCTGGGGCCGTATTTATCAAAATCCGAGTTTTTCTGAGTTTTTTTAAATAAAAAAAAAGTCAAACCAAACTAGAATCCATGATTGGACCTTCTTTATTATTAAAAAAGCTAAATTGAATCGGATCGGGGACAAACTTCATAAAATAGAGGGGAAACCCAAATTGTATGATTTTTTTTCAGAGATTTTTCCCGAATCGCACAACTTTATTCTGTCTTTTTCCCGAAAAGCCTGAATTTTTCGGATTTTAGCCCGAAAAGTCAGAAATAGTCAGATTTTCAAGCTAATTCCACCGCAGACCACAGAAACTTCCAAATGCAAATATATATATATATATATATATATATACAGGTATAGGATCCCTTATCCGGAAACAAGATATCCAGAAAGCTCCAAATTACAGAATGTCTCCCATAGACTCCATTTTATCCAAATAATCCAAATTTTTAAACCAGATTTCCCTTTTCTGTGTAATAATAAAACAGTAGTTTGTACTTGATCCCAACTAAGATATAATTAATCCTTATTGTAAGTAAAACCAGCCTATTGGGTTTATTTAATGTTTAAATGATTTTCTAGTAGACAAGGCATCAAGACCCAAATTACAGAAAGATCTGTTATCTGGAAAACCCCAGGTCCCGAGCATTCTGGATAACAGGTCACATACCTGTACAACTTTGGGAAGTTCTGAGATGACAGATTCTCGGATTCAGACTTTGTGCATCATTGGTCATAAATAAATCCCTACAAATGAATTTTTTTTGCGTTTTTAATATTTGGACGTTAATAAATAACCTTAAGTTAACTTAAATGTGAACAACCCCTTTAAGTGCAGTGCTGGAGCAAGGTGGAATGCAGTAATTGGTATTCAATGGTGAAAGTGTTGGGTGGTGGACTGGAAGGGACCCTTATTGGGTGGTGGACTTACGGCATGTCACAGCATTCAATTCAATGGATAAAGGCGTGATCATGACTTATTTCAATGGAGGAACATGGTAAGCCATCTGAGACAATTGTCTATGTCCTCCATCTGTACAATAAATGTCAGCTTTTGGGCCTAGTTAGTAATATAACCTGCCAATGTTATATTACTGGCAACGTTTCTGCTGTTACTGACACCCTGTCTATTGGTGGAGCTCTGCTTCGTTCCTCCAGTCTCTGGGTTGGTGTGTCAGTAACAGTTGAAAGTCTACAGCACACAAGGTGGTCACACACTAAGGGGATCTCTGGGGAACTGCAATGGTCAACAACATGCCACTCCCCAAATCCAGTGCAATGGGCTTAACTATAGCCTTACTTACAGCTTACTTACATCTCTTTTTAGTTTACTCATGCTGAATTCCTCACAATATACACTGCCTGCCATTTGCTTTCATTTTCTCTCTCTGTAGGTGGAACCAGTTAATGGGGAACAGTAGTACGGGTCCTTTCTTTCTCTATAGGTATGAGAACCCTTATATACTCAAGGAATTGGTTTTTCGGGATGTTTTTCTGTATTCAGAAAAGAACCCCAAACTACTGTACCCCACTGAGTTTCTAGGACTGACTATAGCTACAGAGAGAAAATAGCCCCACATGTGCCCTACTGCATATAAGGACTCACTATTAATGAAGTCAGCACTTCAGGGGGACAGTTTTTTTTTGGCACGAGCAATCTTTAAGGAACCCCTGCATGAGTTTCCTATAAAAAAAATCACAAAAAAAGCAAAATTTTCATAATTTTCATAATTTAACGTTAACATGCTTTCAGGACAAAGAAACACTTCTGCATCTTTTAGATTAGACGTTTTTCTTTGTTCCAAAAACCTATTTGGGTAAATTTATGGAAACCCAGCTTTAGTTAGGAAACTCACATGGGGTTTACTTAAAGCAGGACTGGAACTACGGAGGAGGCAGAAGAGGCTCCTGCCTAGGGCACAATGATAGGGGGTGCTGCGCAGGTACCTGGTCTTCTGCCTTCCCCTAGTCCAAGTTCGCTTCCCTCCCTTGGTCACTCTCCTTCAATCCCTCCCCTCCCCTCCCTCGCTCTCCCCTCTCTCCTCTGTCCATCCTTCGTCTACAGGGCCCACTTGTGCAGGGTTTGTGGTTGGGGTGTGCACGCGCACAGTTGTGGTTGGGGGGGAGTGTAGTGGACAACCTGGTCACCTAGGGTCAGGCCCGGATCTCGGGCTTCAACACCCCTAGGCTTCTGGGTCCTAGTGCCCAGTGGCCTCGTGAGTGCACCACCCTCCCGTTCATGCGTAGGATCTCGAGAGGCTGAGGATTCCCCAGTGCTCTTTAGGTTATGGCCAGATGGCATGCTGCCCCTACAATCCTGACACTCTAGGCCCGCGACCTTGTGGCCTCGCCACAAATCTGGGCCTGCCTAGGGAGCCCGGTCGATTTGGCCTGGCACTGCTTTAAAGATTGCTTATGGCAAAAAGCACAAGCAAATAAATGGGCCCCAGTGTTGGGGACTCTCCTCCAGGGCACAAACTAATTGTAGGGAGAACAGGCACTTGTCTAGGGCGCAAAGGTAAAGGGTGCCAGGCACATACCCCTTCTGCCGCCTTCCCGTAGTACAGACCCTTTTGTCCCCCACAATTCCTGTATCATCAATGCATGCATGCATTCTCCCATGCATGGGCACAAGAACATCCTCGGCATATGCACTCTTGGAGTAGTCAACTTGTTGTCCAGGCCACCTGGCTGACTTTGCCCAGCACTGCTCTACACACTCTTCACTATAGTCCTAATCAGTGCCAGTTCAGGTTGTCTAGGGCACCAGCCAGCAACTTTACTCCACTCGCCACCCCCAAGCGCACACATGATGATGATGGAAGTGAGCATCTGGGAGCAGTGAGGAGCAGGCAGAATTTGAGGGACCTGAGGGCTTGGACTAGGGGTGTACATACAAGAGGAGCCCTGCATAGCGCTCCCCAGCATTTTGCCATAGGCTTGTGCCTCCTCTGCTTACCTGTAGTTCTGGCCCTGGTCCTAATACTCAGGGTGGCCGGTTGTTTGGGGCTTTTCTCTATAAATAAGTAGTCAGCCTAGTGCTCAATAGGATTTAGGCTGATGGCACACAAAATCGACTTTTGCTCAGTTGTGCATTTGTTTTTTTTTTCTCTATCACTAGGAGATTTATATATATATTTAAAAAAAATCATATTTTAGTTGCCACATTTTTTCATTCCAGTTGTCCAGAATTTATTTGTATGGTCAAATCTTAAAAATTCAAGTTTGGAAAACTAAAATTTCGAAAAAGAAAAAAAAATTCAAGATGGTATTTTTATTTTTGTTCCACAGCTGTTTTCCCCTTGAATCACAGAAAAAAACCCCCCACCATCTTCAAATTGAATAAATGTTTCTCTTGTACTAACCTCCCAAAATAAGGTAAAAAAAGCTTCAATGTGTTGAACAATCTCAAATTAATTTATCCCACAAAGTCTTATTAAATATGGCAAACTTCTTCTATTTCCCCGTTGCAAGTTTCAGACTGACAGATATAATCCATAAATACAAATCATTTCAAGGCAGTTTACAGCTTTAAAGCTTTATCTTCTCGTGTCCCCGAGGGAACCAGAACTATTCTTGCCAAAAGCTGTTTTTCAAACTCCTTCAGTCGACTTGTTCCCTGTTCCCTCTCAGATAGTGTGTATGCATGAGATTTACTCATTTAAACCTTTATGGAAATCGTGTTTACGTTTATGATTTGAATTACAGAATTCTGCATTAGAACGGGGGCATCTTGGATGAGAAATGCAGAGGCTCCATGGAGAGAGTTTGCATTTTATTATGGTACAGATTATTCTACACCTCATTTCTCTGGGAACTGGAAACTGTTTGATGGTGCAACTTATTGTTCAAATAGAAGCTATGTTAATGCATCTATCCTAATATAAATGTATGTGTGAGATTGTTTTCACCCCCACTGTAAATAATAAGGATTTTAGAAGTCACTGAGTGTTTGTTTTATGACCATATAAAGGCACAAGGCTGCAGGCTGAGTTATACAGGGAACTCTGAGTATCACTCATGTATTATAAGGGATAATGTACCCCTACTGGAAATGATAAGGATAATAGAAGTCACTGAGGGGTTGTTCTGTGACCATATAAAGGCACAAGGCTGCAGGGTGAGTTATACAGGGAACTCTGAGTATCACTCATGTATTATAAGGGATAATGTACCCCCTACTGTAAATGATAAGGATATTAGAAGTCATTGAGGGTTTGTTCTGTGACCATATAAAGGCACAAGGCTGCAGGCTGAGTTATACAGGGAACTCTGAGTATCACTCATGTATTATAAGGGACAATGTACCCCCTACTGTAAATGATAAGGATATTAGAAGTCACTGAGGGGTTGTTCTGTGACCATATAAAAACACAAGGCTGCAGGCTGAGTTATACAGGGAACTCTGAGTATCACTCATGTATTATAAGGGACAATGTACCCCCTACTGTAAATGATAAGGATATTAGAAGTCACTGAGGGGTTGTTCTGTGACCATATAAAAACACAAGGCTGCAGGCTGAGTTATACAGGGAACTCTGAGTATCACTCATGTATTATAAGGGATAATGTACCCCCTACAGTAAATGATAAGGATATTAGAACTCACTGAGGGGTTGTTCTGTGACCATATAAAGGCACAAGGCTGCAGGCTGAGTTATACAGGGAACTCTGAGTATCACTCATATATTATAAGGGACAATGTACCCCCTACTGTAAATGATAAGGATATTAGAAGTCACTGAGGGGTTGTTCTGTGACCATATAAAGGCACAAGGCTGCAGGCTGAGTTATACAGGGAACTCTGAGTATCACTCATGTATTATAAGGGATAATGTACCCCCTACTGTAAATGATAAGGATATTAGAAGTTAGGTGGTCTGCAGGCCTTGATTTACAAACTGGCTGCCCCTAGGCCAGCACTGCTCATAGTCACCCTCATCTGCCGATGCGTCCCCTCGCTTCCCCCGGCAGTTACCCAGCTCTGTCCAATTCCCTTCCCCCTGCCAGGCGCCATTCCCTTCCTCCTTTGCTTCGCTGTCCCCTCCCTACTTGCCAGATGCCATCCTCTTCCTGTGCATGTCTGGGCATACAAGTACAAGTTTTAATAGTCCAGAATAGGACTGGAGACTGACGTGTGTCTCCAGTGCTAGTAGCTTGTCCTGATGCGGCTGGGCGGCATGCCTCCCCTCAAATTCTGCTGCCCTAGGCCCAGGCCTTTGTGGCCTTGCCACAAATCCGGGCCTGGTGGTCTGTGACCATTTGAAAGCAAAAGACTGAGTTTTGTGTCAGAAGGGTTCATGGAAATGTGGGTATCATTCATGAATTCTAATATTTTTTGGAAAAATACCTACTTCCATGACATTATTGAACCTCAACTGTTTAAATAATTATTTTTAAACAAAACTGAGTGAGTTATAATTTGGATCTTCATACCTTAAGTCTACTAAAAAAAATCATTCAAACATGAAATAAACCCAATAGGCTGGTTTTGCCTCCAATAAGGATTAATTATATCTTAGTTGGGATCAAGTACAATCTACTGTTTTATTATTACACAGAAAAAGAAAATCACTGTTTAAAATTTATTACTAAATTACTACTGCCAATGTTACTTCTAAGTGCACACACGAGTGATGGGCGAATAAATTCGCCAGGCTTAAATTCGCTGCAAATTTCCACGTTTTTCCGTTGGTGAATAAATTTGCGAAACTGCATTGAAAATTCACCAGCAAAAAATCAAAATCGACGCACGCATAAAAATTGTTGTGCATCAAAATTATTCAAACGACTATTGAATTGTATGCAATTTCAACATTTGGGGGCACATTTACTTAGCTCGAGTGAAGGATTAGAAGGAAAAAAAACTTCGAAATTCGAAGGTTTTTTTTGGCTACTTCGACCAGCGAATTGGCTACTTTGACCTTAGACTACGACTTCGACTTCGAATCGAACGATTCAAACTAAAAATCGTTCGAGTATTCGACCATTCGATAGTCGAAGTACTGTCTCTTTAAAAAAAACTTCGACCACCTTCTTCGCCACCTAAAACCTACCGAGCATCAATTTTAGCCTATGGGGAAGGTCCCCATAGGCTTTCCTAGCAATTTGTGATCGAAGGAAAATCATTCGATCGATGAATTAAAATCCTTTGAATCGTTCGATCAAACGAATTGCGGTAAATCCTTCGCCTTCAATATTCGAAGTCGAAGGATTTAACTTCGATGGTCGAATATCAAGGGTTAATTAACCCTCAATATTCGACCCATAGTAAATGTGCCCCTTGGTTTCGAAATTGACAAGCGTCAAAATAATTTTAATGATCATTGACTTCAATGGGGCAAATTCACTAAGAGTCGAAGTTGCGCCAGGTGCAACTTCACCGCTCTTCGCCGCACTTGCCGCACTTCGCCAGGCGAATTTTCGCCAGCGCTACGCAAATTCACTAAAATGCGAAGTTGCGCACAGGGGTAGCGAAAGGTTGCGGAGTTGCGCTAGCGTTGTTTCGCTATATAAAGCGAAGTTGCGCTAGCGAAGGCTAATTTGCAAACGGCGCCAAATTCAAATTTCAATGGAGGAATACGTATCTGCACTACAAATGCCTAGAAAACCTTCAAATCAGCCAATAAAAATTTTATTTTGCCCTACACATGTGCCCACTGTCTAGGTAAGTTGCCATGAGTCAGGAAATGTAGGGGGGAGGAAGGGGAGCCCCAAAAAATTTTCAATCTTGTTCAGCCTGTCACCCGTCATGTAAAAAACACGCCAGCGTTTTTTGGGACTTAGAAAAAATTCTGACTTTTTTTGAAACAATCCCTATCTACTCTATTGCGCTTCGCCAGGTCTGAGGTGGCGAAGGAAGTCTAGCGTAAAAGGTAGCGTTCGCTACACTGCGCAAGTTAGTGAATTTGCGTAGTTTCGTCGCTAGCGAAGATTCGCCTGGCGTAAGGTTGCGAAGTAACACTAGCGAAACTACGCCAGCGTTCGTTAGTGAATTTGCGCAGTAGCGAAAATGGCCAACGCTAGCGAATTAACGCTAGCGTTCGGCGCTTCGCGCTTTAGTGAATTTGCCCCAATGTGTTTTGCGAAATTTTGGGACAAATTTGCCCATCACTAGCACAAACACATGGTCAGGCCAGTGAACACAATAAGTTGTTGTGGGAAACACATACAATTATTCAGACACACCCACCGCAGATCATTTTTGGGCAAATAGACATTAAAGGGACATTCTGTTGGCCGTTGGCGCTGTCCAGCTTGCGGGTTTTGAATCCAGATCTCATTATACTTGTGGCATTAGTATAAATAAACATTCTTTTGAGGTTCCTCTGAATAGGGTAGTGTTCAGGAATGTATTTTTGTTCTCTAAAAGAACTGAGGGTCGAAAAACTTTATTTTAAAATTTAACATTTTAGAGAGAAAAAAAAATATTCAAAGTAAAGCTCTAATGCTACTGAAGAGGATTTGCTTACAAAGGATGCTGGCCCAAGGCACTCAGTGGGAGAGACCCTTTAAAGTCACAACCTCAAATGTTGTCTGTGCTTTTATTTTGCAGATTGTTGGCATTAAAGCCATTTTATATACAACTAGTTTCCATCGCATTATTCTCTCCTTTTGAATAAAAAAAATCATAAATATTTAAGGAAATGGTCTGTTTTTCTATTGCTTTATTAGTGCAGAGTGAAAGGGATACATCACGGTGGAAGATGGAGAAGTAGAGGCTTATTCCAGTGTCTATATCCAAGTGGAGGCCTAGTTATTGAAGGTCTGATGTAGAGAGTGATATTCTGAGACAATTTGCAATTGCTTTTCATTTTTAATTGTTTGGGGTTTTTGAGTCTGTTTTTTATTTAGCAGTTCTCCAGTTTGTAATTTCAGCAATCTGGTTGCTAGAGCCCGAATTCCCCTAGCAACCATGCATTGGTTTGAATAAGAGACTGAAATACTAATAGGAGAGGCCTGAATAGAAACATGAGGAATAAAAAGCAGCAATAACAATACATTTGTAGCCTTACAGAGCATTTGTTTTTAGATGGGGTCAGTGACCTCCATTTGAAAGCTGGAAAGAGAAGAAGATCATTTAAAAACAATAAAAAAATAAATAAGGAAGACTAATTGTAAAGTTGCTTAGAATTTACCATTCTATAACAGACTAAAAGGTAACTTAAAGGTGAACCATCCCTTTAAAAGATCCCAATACAAATGAAAATAGCCGCCGGAAAAATCTGAATTCCCCAAATTTTTCAATGACGAACGAAATTTGTCAGGTTTTATAGTTTTTTTTCGACTTCAAATAAACGCATGATTAAAAAAAATCAAATGTTTGCTCATTGGTTAAAACATCTAAATACAAAATCCTTGATAGAATACAATTGTGGAAAAAAAACTAAATCAAAACCTAGAATTTGTAAGTTTACAAGCTCAAAAAACTTGAAAAAGTTGGAAATCTCGAATAAAAAAATTGCTTGACTTTTGCCTAGAACAACTCCCATTGACTTCTACATGAAGCAGATGCCGAAGCATTAGATGCTGAAGTTCTACATTCGAGTTTTTAGGGTTTTTTTTAAATATAATTTGAATTTGTGAGTTTCTGTGGGAAAAATTGCCCCCTTGATGTCTGAAAACCTATAAAGGTACAAATCAACACTTTGGCACGCACTCCACAGGACTCCAGGTAACGGTAAAAAGGATTTTTCTTTATTACACAAACAAATATCCACCTTTTTACCGTTACCTGGAGTCCTGTGGAGTGCGTGCCAAAGTGTTGATTTGTACCTTGATGTCTCCCCCATGCTGAGGGTTCGGGGCGCAGCACCCGGACCACCGAACAGGAGCGGTGAGTGACCCACTAATTTACTTTATTGGGATATTTAAAGCGGAGGGCTCGGGGCATATGCACCCGAGCCAATTTCAAACAGCGGTGAGCAAAACTGGATTAAATGTATTAGCAGATCGCGAAGTAGAAGAACGTCCCAATATTTAACCTTAACGATACGGCGGGTGGTTAGAGCGCTCCAGTCCCTAACTGTGTAAAAGTATATTGAAAACCTATAAACCCACGAATAAAAGGCAAATCTTTGCAAAAAAAAAAGAAAGGGAACTTTCATTGAATTCTACATAAGCTTGACAGCTTTTACTTGCTGTACTTTTGTATTCGTAGACTTTATGGTTTTTACACTCTATAAATTATGAAATTATGAATTATGATGTTTGTGCTAAAAACAATGATTCGTAGAAACAAAAGCTCCACAAACTTTCATAAATCAGCCCCTTAATGTGGGACTGAGATACAACTGGATAAATTTATAATCCATTTGGCATTTGTTCCCCTAAAATGTCCACATATAATCATAAGATCATCATACAATGTATAAAGGGAACTTTATTCCTTATTGAGACCTTGTTGGCCATTTACAAGGGAATCCCTTGAGAGAGAAAGTACAAGGCTACTGGAAAGAGAGAGAGAACAGTGAGTTGATTCCGCATGGCCATTGGTAAATAACCTTTTATATATAGTACTGAGGAATCCAGGTTTCTTGGGTTTAGCCCAGTTTCTTCATACTCTAGAACAGTGATCCCCAACCAGTAGCTCGTGAGTAACATGTTGCTCTCCAACCCCTTGGATGTTGCTCAAAGTGGCCTCAAAGCAGGAGCTTATTTTTGAATTTCAGGCTTGGAGGCAAGTTTTGGTTGCATAAAAACCAGATGTACTGCCAAACAGACCCTCCTAGAGGCTGCCAGTCCACATAGGGGCTACCAATAGTCAATCACAACCCTTATTTGGCACCACCCAGGAACATTTTCCGTGCTTGTGTTGCTCCCCAACTCTTTTTAAATCTGAATGTTGCTCACGGGTGAAAAAGGTTGGGGACCCCTGCTCTAGAACAAGGGTCCCAACCCTTTTTTTCCAGTGAGCAAAATTCTGATGTAAAAAGAGTTGGGGAGCAAGGAAAGCATAAAAAAATTCCTGGGTTGTGCAAAAAATGTGCTGTGTGTTAGCCCCTATGTGGACTGGCAGCCTACAGAAGGCTCTGTTTCCCAATACACCTGTTTTTTATGCAACCAAAATTTAACTCTAAACCAGGAATCCAAAAATAAGCACTTGATTTGAGGCCACTAGGACCAACATTCAAGGGTTTGGTGAGTAACATGGTGTTTGCGAGCCACTGGTTGGGGATCGCTGCACTAGAACATTAGCCAATAGACACTAGACACCAGACAATAAGCAACAGGACCTCATGAGCAAAAGGTGAAGATTGGTTATAAAAGTATTTTTGATTCATTTAATATTAATAAATCGGCTCTGAAAGGGTTTGTGTAAGCACATAATTATACCCTTTATAATACATGAATTTTCATGATGAGCAGTGCTTGTCAACAGTCCTTTTTTGAAGGAAAAATAAATCTGACAACCATTTCTTAAACTATCATTTATTATTAATTGAAACATTTTTCTGGCACATACATGAGTATACTAGCCTTTCTTTGCTGTAACCCAAAGGTAAGTTCATCTATATAGACTCAACAATATATTTTGGTGGCTGCTGAGGCTCTTTATGGAAAGTGAAGAGACTCTGCTGTGTAGTGGAAGCTACATATGTAGGGTGAAAGCTTTTGGTGTTGTGTTCTAGTTCTTGCTTAAAGAAGAACAAGTGACACACTCATTGAGTAGGGAACGTGTAAAAATTACAAACAGTATACAAAAAACAACACTTTGAGGAATGGGGAAGGAATGGGAAAGGAATGGGTGAAGGGAGTTTGGAAACATGGATGTCCAGGTAGGAGAGAGATGAGCAAGGACTTCAGTGAAGGAACAAATGGGTAGGCAGGTCATGTTTAAGGACTTCCGGGAAGGAATAGATGGGTGGGGAGGGGATATAGAGGTGTAGAGAGCAGAGGGTATTTAAATGGACAAATAAATAGTGGGGTATATTGTTTTGGCCTGATATAGCTTCATATATCATCCTCAAATTGAAAAAAAAAGAAAGCTTTCAATGTTGAGTTCTAGTTCTTGCTTAGAGTAGAACAAGTGACACATTCATTGAGCAGGGGACGTGGGAAATTACAGAGTATACAAAAAACAACACTTTGGGAAATGGGGGAGGAATGGGTGGAGGGGTGTTGGGAACATAGATGTCCAGGTAGGAGAGAGATGATCAATGACTTCAGGGAAGGAACAGATGGACGGGCAAGGGTTGTTTAAATAGACATGTAAATATTGGAGTATATTCTTTTGGCCTCAGCCGTAGCTTCATATATCACCCTCAAACAAAAAAAAAATCACAGAAAAAACAGTACCATAAAGATGAGCTTAGAAAAACCTGATATTACACAAATTCTAATTGATAGGTTAAGCTTACATTTCCCCATTTTATCTAAAAATACAAAGTTACATAAAGGAATCTCAATACAAGATGCTAGCTGACAAAGAGACAGATATCATGTGAGTCGGCTTGCAGTGAGAGAGTGTGTATACTTGAAGGATATTTGCTGTAAATTGTAGCTGGGGTGTAAGATTTGCTCAGAACTGTTTAAATTTCAATATTCACCAAACCGTCCATTTCAACAAATTCTCCATTTAGTTGCCAACAGATAACGACCCCATTGATCCTGGTTCCCTCACTGATGCTTTGTTTCTAATGTCAATGCTTAATTAATTATCCACTTTACATTATTCATCTACAGAGTATTTGCAGTTGCGGTGTTGAATATAATTCTCCGAATATGACAAGGAATGCAAAAGATTTCTCCCACAAGATCCTTAAAGTGTCCTAAAAGACCAATTGAGATTTAAAGCATCACACCATCCTTGTACAGCCAACACCTCCTTAATTATCAGTCTATGAATATTGTTAAAGAATAATAAGAATTGCAATTGGGAAATTCATGCTAATTATGTCAACTAATTAGGACGGCTATGGGATTTAAAAGTGTCATCTTCACAATACAGATATGAAACACTAATATGGCGGTACCGTCACAAGGTATTGAAAGAGGTATTTTCTCTACTCTATTAATGTAACTCCATTCCAACGTACTGTAAAGCACAAAGCAAAATAAAAACCCATCTCATTCCTTAACAACATATGTAAACTATTTCAGTCTTACGTGTGTAGGGACCCATAATTAGGGTTTAGTTTCCCTGTGGCTGGGAAATAACCTACTTAATATTCTCTTTCTTAGTCATTTGGTTGAGATAGTATCCCCATCAGGGCAACTATCAGAAACTTTGGGACTCTGTCCAAATTATTTATATGACAAGTCCACAGGACCAACATGTTTAGCCACACACCAGAACATCATCTCAGACGTGGCTGCACTAACACAACATGCCCCATGTCATGTAACTAAGTATGCTTAACTTTTTATGCTGCCCTCCGCCTTGACACCATGCTGCTTTGCATAGTCTTAAAGGAAAACCAACTACCTTTTATAATTGTCTACAGATGAACATTAATATAACTACATTGCATAAGCAACATGGAAAAATACTTGGGACAATCTACAAATGAGCCAAAGTAACAACCACGTAGAGAGATCCCATCAAATTGCCCCCCCCCCCACATGAGGACTCCTCCAAACCTGACACTGTCAACTTCAAGCTATTGATTACACAGACAAACAGAAAATTCTTGTGGTTTATGGGAAAGTTGGAGAACTCACATTTGAAAACCATCAGTTTTATCTCTTCCAGGACTTTCTGTCCTGGTGACATCCAAACAGAGAGACTTTACTCCCATCTGCAGACATTCACATGATACCGGGAGCAAATTGTCTCTCTTATACCCAGCCAAACTACACTGTCAATATTCAGTACACAATCTATTTTGAAGACCTTCAGAAATCCATGAAATACTTTCAAATGCCTACTAATGAAGGCAACTCCAACAAAAGCCCTAGCTCCTCTCCATAGCAATTGACTACAACCCATATTGTCTCTCCAAGAGCTACCATCCGATGAACTATAAAACTATACCCCGACCACCTGACCCACAGGTGTCATTATTCACTGAACCTTCAATCCCACCCATACAGTCTTGCCTTTACACAGGTGCCACAGACACTGACTGCAACCCTCACCTGTGCACTTGAATGAACTTAAGAGGCCAGATAATCAAATACCACTTGGTTTTGGAATCCCAAATGGGTAGCCATGTCTTTCTACTCCTAACTTCTGATTCGCAATTCTTTCTCAAAATTGTCACCTCAAAGCCTCCACTTTCTAGCATCTTATCAGCATAAAACAAATATGAACGCCAGGGGTCTACTGCCCATAATGCTCAGATTTACCAAATTATGTGGCATACAGAGGCACCCAAATGAAAATAGAGCATATGAATATTCACGGCTGACACTTTACAATAGAAGCACCCGGTGTGTATTATCTGCTACAAGACCCCCTAACAGTTTGAAGACACCAAAAAAACATATATTTTTGGAAAGAACACATAATGAAGAATCCAAAATAGGTAAATACATCTTTCTACTACAAATAACCAAACTGTACAGCTATCCTGAATGTAGCTGTTTTTATGAAAATTCAGAAAATTGTCACAAAACTTGCCCATTATATGGCAGCAGCACCCCTTGCAAAGTTACCCAATTGTCAAAACAATTATGAAATAGTTCAATAAAGATCTGATAATTAGAGAACTCTTCCAGGGCTGGACTACATTTCTTCCCATCTTCCACTGGAGTCATTGCTTCTCTGGATATTTGGCCAGTTACTGGTCTACTTGATTACATGACTCTTTCAAGTTGGAATTACAGAGGATTGTGTTATGTTGAATCCCGATTTGTAAAGTGTGAGCAGAACACAGTTGCCCTCAAGTGATCACACCGGACTTCACTGGATAATGTAGAAAGATGTTACAGTATTTGGGGTGTCTTTATCCAGGGAGAAAAAAAAATTACAGTATTATGACAAATAAAGACTATGGGGGCAATGTAATTAAAGTCAAAAACAAGAGAAAAACAATTCGTACCAGTACGAATAAAAAAAAAATCCACATGTCGCAATGTAATATTGTTCCTTAAACTGTTATTACATTCGAATTTTAATTTCGTATTGCGAATTTTAATTGTGCACTCTTAAGAAGTGCTTGAAGATGTCCTAATCTTTTGGAGCAAACATAACGACTGTTTCAGTAAGAAGTTTTATTACATTTACTGCACATTGGCGCAAACTATAAAATTCGCAAACGGTCTTCCACTGTCAGAAGTGGTCGCTAAACAGTTTCCAGGTTCACAAAAGCTATATTAAATTCACGCAAAGCAAAATTTGTTAGTGAAAAGATGTAACTTTTTCCATTACTGACTTTTATTACATTCCCCTATATGTATTCTTACATTTTATTAGTTTCCCTTCCCTTATCGTTGATATTATCAGTCCTATTTAAACATTAGACCCTCAGCCAAAACAACCACATTTTTTCCACCTGCAGAAAATCTGCCCTGTATTATTGACTTTGGCATTTTAGTCTTTCAGCTATTTTGAAATGTGCCAGAAGAACGTTCTTGCAACAAGAATGAGTAAGAAGCCTTTATCAGAGACATCCTGTACAATACAAACTGTGAGGCTGATTTTTTGGCAATGCTGAGTGGCAGATAGTAACAGGGATATTATTTCCAGGAGATGAAAGAGAAGAATAGGAAATGTTATTTGGGTAACCAGCCACATTACTCTCCAGTCACAATCACCACCAGAGGCATTTTCTCTTATTCCTGTTCAGATATGCACTTCTAGTCATCTGATCCATTGTTCTGTTGCATTCCTGAAGTCTCCAAAGCTTTGTTGACTTGCAGGGCTACTATTTTTTGGAACAGTTAAAGCAATATTTAACCTATGCTAACATAAATGTATACTACTACTGTACAGTAAATGTTTACTACTACCCTACTTAAAAACCATTGGGAAGGTGGTATTAATCTTTTGTCGATGCAGAAAACACCAAGCCCATCGTTTATGTGAGACTCCAGGGAAAAAACACATCCTTTGCCCTTTGACAGCCACTTCTCACTCTTTTGAATAATTATCTCACTGTCTATGTTAGAGGCTGGAGATGTCAAGTATGGATCATTCATGGACCATGACCAAACCAACTTTGGTCATGGTAGGGCATATTGACTATCATGGGCAGAACTGGGCACCTGATACTAGAGATACTTTGCACCTGCATTATAAGGGCATCATGTGGACAGGACACAGATGATGGCAGCTGTTAGATAAAGGTCTTCTTGGAGTAGGCAGTGACTTGCTCTTGAACACCCCCACTAATATCCCAACCAGTTTTAAGGTGAAGATGCATTCAGCTATTGCTTAAGTCCATGAAGCATAATCTAAACAATGGAGGTTTGGTGTTATATAATGCAATTTGCCATTCTAAAGGTGTACAGGCATCAGTGAAAGGCATCGGACCTCTGTTTGTTTATCCAAGCCCTCCTACTTGCGCAGTAAAACACATGCATCTTAAGTGGCTTATTAGTTATTTGTTATTCAGACTGAGCCCTGGAGCCCTGCGTCACAACTACTGGGACCATAAAAGGAGCTTCTTTCTGCTGAAAATATCAATGTTTCCCAAGCAAACACAAAACATTTATACAAACACAGACTGACAATATGTGATAATCAAAGAGCTTTCATATTATGAACTGGATGGTTGAGAGAAGAGAAGAGTTCCCTTACTAGAGACAATAGGGAAACTGGACAGCTCATGTAGGCAACCAAACACTTGGTATATTTAAATATATCTGGGCAGTGCCACATGGTTAATCTTTAGTCACACAAGGGGGCAAGCTCAATATCTGCTACCGTATGAAGTTGGGTTCATCCCACCTTTTAGAATGTGTCCTAGTGTCCCTATAATAACATTCAAATGTTACAATTCAGAATGCCACATGTTTTATGCCCAATCCCCAAGGACCTTCCTTTCATTAATTTAAAATCGAGGAAAATCTACAAACATGGCATAAAGGCATCGCAGGTGGTGAGTCCATTGGTAAAGACCACATTGTGTTCATAGGGAGGCCTTTGGATTTGGCCAGGGGTTGTCAGTAGGCCTTAGCTCCCCTTTTATAGACATGGCTTGAACATTCTTGTGGCCAGTCTAAGGCATAAAAAACAAATGACTACAGGTCTACTAACCAAAGTCAACCAATGAAATACCATTGAAGACCAGTAAATGCTACCCCCAAATCTGTTCTTAAAGCTGGAGGAGAGCTTTGTACTTCTTTGCATTCATTAATTATTTAGAGGTGTAGGAATATTGCAGTGAACTGACATTTAAAAGGGAATTATGGAAGTTGTAGTTCAACAACAGATACAGGGTTTGTTTCACCCTAAGGTGAGGGCTCCTTTCTGCCTACTTTGCTAGGAGCCCCTTTATCTCTGAACCTTACCTAATCAGTTAACAATGTGACAATGTTTTTTTTAATTAACATCTATGTTATTAACCTACAGTTATTTCATAATATAAAATTATTAGAAGATTTCTATTATCAATTTCCCCCTCTTTTTCAAAGTTACCTTTGTTTCTGCAAATAAGTCGCATGGCCTCTTTAAGAAAAATACTGTAATAAAATATGACTTTTACAGCAAAAACTAATAATTGCTAAGGAGCCAATTAAATTCTGAAAGCGAGATGAAACCCTTCTTATTTCCCCTGGTGATTTTATGCTTTAAAAACTGCCTTCCGTGTTGGGGGGGGGGGGTTAGAAGAGAAAGAGAGAGAGAGGGAGAGGAAAAAAATATAATTTCAGAAGCTGACAGAACTCATTGTTCGAGAAATTTTAAATTCAAAAAAGTTAATAAAGCCCCACTATAAGATGAAGGGAATTTGCATTTCACAGATTAACAACATGTACAGCAAGAAAGGCGATCTGCTTTGCCCCAGGTGATAATTTAAGAAACCTTTGCATATTTTATTTAAAACTGGGCCCAGTTTGGCTGGGTAATAAAACAGACAGATAATGATTGGAAGGTCACAGCTCCGGGGCACTCAGCTTGGGCACTAGCAAATACCAAACAATGATCCCACCAGCCTGGCTTGCTGGAGATTAGTCTAATTGCCTGCTGATATTTTATTTTTCTGAAGTTTTTTTCCACTGGCTCTCGAGCACCGAGCAATGTGCAAGTTGGAAATTTGCATTTCTACTCATCTTCCCCTGATAAACAGAAAGTTATCCGTAAAATTCCGTTTTAACCCCCCCACACACACACCACTCCCATAACCTGATATTACTGAGTTTTGTGCGATTACTTAGCGTTAGCGTTTTCCTTATCAATAAGAAATGGAGACATAATGTTTTATGCTATAAAACACACAAAATGGGAAGTTGATAATAAACAATCAGAAATATAAAATCATTAGTGATGGGCAAATTTATTGGGCAGGTGTGAAATTGCGGCGAATTTCCAGGTTCCGCCGCTGGCGAATACATTCGCTAAATCGCAGCGAAAATTCAACTGGCGTCAAAATAATTTTGATGCCGGTGACAATTCTGATGCTGGCAACAATTAATAGGCGCCCATTGACTTTAATGCGTGTCAAAAATGCCTCCGGAATCAAAATTCATGTTTTGCGAATTTCGCAGGAAATTCTCGAATTTTTCGGCAAATTAAAATGGGAGAAATTCGCCCATCACTGAAAATCATGAAAATGAAGGTAAAATTTTAATATCAAATACTAAATGTAAAAATAAATCGGCCTAAAATATATTTTTTGCATTATGGACGTCATGATATTCTGGGACCATTTTTAAACGGATAATCTTTTGGGTGGGAGGGGGTTTGAACTGTTTGCCAAAAAGTGATGTGCTTGAGTGAGGCAGGGGTTGGAGGCAGCAAATAGTTGGTCTGCAAGGACCCAATCCTACCATCTCCCAACTTGACCATTATGTCTGCACCCAACCCAAAAATCCTGATATCACCAGAGGGGAGGACAGGTACAAGTGAACAATGACAGACCAAACCAATGACCAGACCAAAAAGAATGATGAATGCCAAACATTTAGGCCTCTTTAGAGATTGTGGGTGGCTAGGGTCAAAATCCAACCCACAACCTTCCCATGACTGACTAAAAAAGTGTTTCAACTGCCCTAACCCATAGGGACCCACCATGGATCTGTTTGAACCTCAACTTGTTCGTTGAAGTTCAGCCAGGAACCCTCAGATAGTATCTTTCTGGTTATTTACACTATATTTTTGAGGTCTGTTTTCATTGAGTAATATGGAAAATATGCAACTAACTGAAATTATTGTCCAGTATGACACCTTCAGTGGCAGAACGGGTGGGGGAGCAGGGGATTGCACCAGGGCCAAACGGCGGTTATCAGGCATGCAAATCACATCAGGATGCTCGGCTCCACGTCCCGCACCTGTGCCTGGAAATGAGTAGTTATGTTACTGGACACCCAGGGCCGTTTCTAAAGCAGGAGCCACCTGAGGTGGCTCCTGCAATGCCACCCCCACTCACCTGCTTACCTGTCGGGGGGAAGGCTGCAACACTCTCTCACACTAGTAAAGCCTAATTTCTGGTTTAAAAATTCGGTTCTTAAAGGTAACATGAGTGCTTTTTTGCTGTAATCTTTTTGGTGCTGTCGCCAGTTTTTCAACTCGCCTCATTGGTGGAGTGCCCCTGTGGACACCCCTAAGATGCCAAAATGAGCATTCAACACAAATATCACCCGCATTGCTCTTAAAGTGGCCCTTCAGGAATTTCAAGAAGAGCAAACAAAAGAAGACTTCAGGCTTGGCTTTCCTTTTGGCTCATTTATTTATGGAGTGCCCCCAATTTACACAGCACTGACATACCAATAATTTAAAAATAAGCATGGGGGTTTACAATAAATGAATGAACAAGGGCTGCTGAAGGAAACAGTAGGAATAAAGGACTGTGCTCAGAAGAGCCTGAAGAAAAATGAACTCAATTTTTGACCTCTCCTCCCACAATGACTCTTGTCATCAGATACTGACTTCCTGCTCTGTGTGTTGTTCATTAATAACAAAGGGTAAATAAAATAACAAACATATGTTACTCTTCCAGTCTTCCACTCTACGGGATGCAGTTTGTCCCCATTACATTTTGTCTACAAAAATATATTACACATACAAAAATATACATATACTTTGTAAAACCTTTGCTTATAAAAAGTATTTAATCGGCTGACAAGACATTATCAGACTGCCCAGGCTGAGCGGACTATACATGGCCATTGTGTCACCTAATAGAACCTGTCTGTATGTCTCTATAATCAAATCATTCGCCACCTAAGCCAAACGATCATCTTAGATCTTACTACACTTTGACCCACAATTAATGCAATGTTCTGTCTAAAAGAACAAAATACTTTAAAACTTTTATGGAAGCCTATTATGAAATTATACCTAGAAATGGTTTATGCAACACTGAACTGGTTGGATTGCTGGTGGGTAGAAATAATATTTTGAGCTTTGCTTCAAATTATCTTGTTGAGGCTTTCCACTTCCTTGCATGAATACCCTACAGTACTGGAAATTCTTGTTTCATCTTGATACCCTAAGAGCACATTGTGTCCTCTATGTGTCCTGCTAGGGACTAGAATGGGTCTGCTACTTACTTTGCAGGGGCAGATATGGTATAAGTTATTAAGAAACCAATTTTCCAGAAAGCTCTGAATTATGGAAAGGCCACCTCCCATAGACTCCATTTTATACAAATAATCCACATTTTTAATAATGATTTTCTTTTTCTCTGTAATATTAAAACAGTCGCTTGTACTTGATCACAACTAAGATATAATTAATCTTTATTGGAAGCAAAACCAGCCTATTGGGTTTATTTAGGAGGTTATTTTTAAGCTCCACATTTTTCTAAAAGGGGAAAATACTATTTTTTGGGGGGGGAAAACTTGATTTTTCTTTTTAGGATTTTGTCCAATGGTGTTAAAAGTCAGATGAAGAAGATACTCCAAATCAGACCTGCCAAAAACATGTAAAAGTCAATGACAGATGTCCTGTTAACAACTGGAAGATTTGAGAGTTGCTCTGGGTTTCTGAAAAATTCATAGCTTATGGGCAATTTTTTTACGAAAAAAATGTAGGTTCCAAGTGCAGAATCCGAAAAAAAATGGAAGGATTTGGATTTTTAACGATTTTATTGTGACTTTTTCTGCACATGAAAAATTTGTGAAAATGCATTAATAAATAGGGGGACCATTTGTTTGGATTTGGTCAGGAAAAAGTGAGACAATTTCAGAGTTTAATTAATAACCCCCTTCATTTTTTAATCATTTTCTCGTAGGCTAAAGTTATGAAGATGGGGAAAGATCCGTCACCCAGAAAACCCCAGATCCCAAGCATTATAGATAACAGTTCCCATACCTGTGCTTGCTTCCAAACATTGCTCTTCTGCACACAAGTGCACCTATTAATTAATACAAGGGAACCCTGGAGCTACTATCACCTTGAAGGTGGAGAAAAATCTTGTAATAAAACATCTATATGTTCTCAAAAGACAGGAAATTATTCCTCAGTGATCCACCAATTGGTTTAGTCAGATTCTTCCACAGACAAATGGAGTAGCCATCTCCACCTAGGTCTTTAGACTCTCCAGATTTTCTTGTTATTATATGTTCTCAAAAAGACATGATACGCTCTGTTTCATGGAATCACAGAAGAATTTAGAAGGGGGCCTCATAAAACTTTTTTTTTAATAAAAAATACTTTTAAATCAAAAGTGCAGTTAAACATATTTACCAATTCTCCTTTTTCTGTTTATGATATATTCCATTTCAGCCTATCCTGAGCATAAATTTTCCTCTTAAAAAACACATTCTAGGCAGGTTCTTTTGATTTTGTTTACATCTCTGTGACTGTTGCCGCTAAACTTTTAAGATATTTTCTCAAATTCCTTTAGGGTTATTTTTTTCTCCAAACAATAATCCCTGAGGATAAACAGTTCTGTTCTACAAAGTGGAGTTGAAAGAATGATCAGCCCATGCTATTTCCTTAAGCTGTTCAGTTTACCTCTTGAGAGGATAAATCTCCAAAATAATTTTAGTGTAAAACATTAGACATCAAGCAGCTGATAAAAATAACCTGTGTTTTTTTTTTTTTATTAGTTTTAAATTTCTCCCAGGAACGACGTTCTACCTTGTGAACTTAAAACACCGCACAACAAATAATTACTGAGGAAATGGCAGCCCTAAATCGAGGAGATGTTCAGGCAATGATAAACAGAACACCGTATTGTATCTCTAGAACAGAAAATGTGCTGGTGAATGTACATTATCTGTTTCTTATCCAAATAAACTTTTAAGGAATGTGATATTCAATTTCAAAAGCACAGGAATCTACAAAGAGAAAGGAGACATAGAGATCCCTGTATCATTTTTAATAGTGATGTGTAGCATCTTGACTTTGCTTTTAGATCTTTCGTCTCATTCTAGAGCCTCCTTTGGGATATCTCATTAAAACTATAATCTATCATCATTGCCTTTGCCAAGTTTATTCAACAAAAAACATCCAGCTATAAAATCTCTCTGTAGGAACCTACAAACATATATGTTTCGAAAGTATAGAAGAGAGAAGATTTTATTAGCGTTATTGAGTAATTTTGTCTTGTCCTCCAGTCACTTGTGTTTTTTCATGGTGTCAAAATCAGTCCTCAGATTCCATTCTTTAGGAGCATCTTAAACATAGTTACCATCATCATCGACCTTCAAAGGTGTCCAAACCAAGTATTTTCGGTTAAATACTCTTTACGTTCCACTGAATTATCTAACAGTCATAATCATAACTTCTTATTATTACCTCTGTCAATAATTAGCTTCAAAGCTTCTCTAGTCACGTATCTACCTAGTCTTATATTGGCTTCCTGTGTCATCTTCTTCTAATTATATCAATCTCCTAAACAATGCATTTGTAAGAAAGATATGCCTGATTTTTTTTTTAGTTTACCTCCATACATTTCAGTGGTGTAACTACAAACAACCCCCCAAAAAAATCTTCAGGGGGCCCGGCACTTAGCCGCATGTTTGCAAAACCCAGCCAGGTTACCCGCCTGCCACACACTTAAGCTGGCAATACACATGTGTGTGACCTTCTGACGGGCTTCCCTGATCAATATCTGGCCAAAAGTCAGACAGATGGTGATCGGGCAGGATTAACAATCCCACCGGATCGCAGACGCATCTGTTCGTAGATACGGTCCCATGATCCGATCGCTCGTATTGGCAGCACCTCATTGGCACCTCAATGTGGACATATCGGGGAGAGATCCGCTCATTTGGCAAACTCACCAAACGAGCAGATCTCTACGTCTATGGCCACCTTTACTTATGGTGCACAATGATGGATGAGGGGGGACTAGAATACAGCTGTACAGCAGTTTTGTAGTTAAGCCACTGATCCCATCTTATAATAAAGCTGGACATATACAGTCTCCTGTAGGCTGCCTGTCCATATAGGGGTTGCAAAATAGCCAACTATAGCCCATAATTGGCACACCCAGGGATTTGTTTCATAATTGGTTACTTTGCAACCCTCTTTACATTTGAATGTGTCTCACAGGTAGAAAAAGGTTGGGGACCCCTGATATAGAGTATCTGGAGCCAAGTGCAATATCATTAAGGGATGCAAAAGCAAGCCCCTTAGTGATCATTTACAAAGCATGTGGCCTGGCTGTTCATTTTGTGCTGGATATAAAAATCTGGCACTAGGTACAACTCCAGCAGGTGCAAGGTAGCCCTGTACTTGCCATTCACAATAGTATGTGTGGTGAATACAGGACTCTGTTGCAACCAATGTCACCATCATTTAGACATGCAAGTTAGGGGGCAGGAATAGGGGCACCTACACACCTCCCCTCTCTGTCCACCTCTCACAAATACAGCACTACCAAACAAATTTATGGGGCAAACACAGATCTCTGTACTTCAATATGGAGAACCCGGACCTGCACCAATACCCCTACCTGAAAGACAGGGTGAAAATTATGGAAAATGATTGGACTGCATACATTTTGTGTACCCTGCCCTGCAGAAAGTAAATCCTTTTATCCTAATGCCAACTGGCATGCATTATAAGTAGCACCTGTCCCTGCTGTAGTGAAAGTAAGGTGCAAACTAGTACTTGCTGGGGCACAAGGGATCTACAACGGTACCTGGTGGTCTAGTTAAGTGGCCGGGACACCAGTTGTACTCCCTGTGGGCAACTGACATTTTTCTCTTTTGTTGGACGGGCTCTGCGCAAAATTCAAATGTTTAAAGGGGCCGCTACCAAGCACTCTTTGCCCAACATAGGTCTATGTTTGATAGTTCCTGGGTGCTTTCTGTATCTCTTCTTGTGTTCCTGACACTTGCCTGTCTCATGAACACTGCTGTTTCACTGCCTGTACAGACTTTTTCTTGTTTATTGACCATTGTTCGGATCCTGACTCAGATAATGCTTTACTGTTGGTTTTGACCCCAGCCTGTAACCTTGACTACATTTTTGATTTTGTACTGCACTGCCCGATTTATTTTGGGGCGGTTTTTGACCCTGGCCTGACCCTTGACTGCATTCTTTGTTCCAAGTCCTTCTTGTACACATTTGTTTCCCTTGTCTGAACTCTCCCCCTTGGTTTTCTCACTTTAAGACCTTGTGGAATCGGAGCAGTGGAGGGCTCCTCCCAAAGCAAAAGGAGGCTGTTATAGGTGGAAGTGACCAGGACCTTGGAGTTTGTTCTGGTATTTGGGATACCTTACATACAGGGTCCCTGTAGTTCAGGGTACCATTTTTTACCATGAGCCTCATTAAGATGTAAAAAGAGTTGGGGAGCAACTCAAGCATAGAAAATGTTTCTGGGAGTGAAAATAAGTGCTGTGATTTCCCATTTGGTAGCCCCTATGTGGACTGGCAGCCTACAAGAGACTCTGTTTGGCAAAAATAAGCTCTTGCTTTGAGGCCACTGGGAGTTACATTCAAGGGGTTGGTGAGCAACATGGGTTGAGGATCACTGCAGTAGTTCATGCCAGCCACTGGCAGGTGTTAAGTATAAGAATGTACCTTGCATCCACCAATACCAGAAATGTACTATGCTTTGCATGCCAGCATGGTGAATTGTGGGCACAAAAACATGGTGATTTGTGCCTTTTCTGTGCACCATTTTAGTAAATGAGCTCTTTCCATGTGACCCAATCAAGCCATTATTAATGGGCCCTGGGTCCATGTAGACTAAACCTAGATTTTGTTCCTCTTAGTTCAACTGATTACAGTGCTATTATCAAATAAATGCAGGTCGATTTAAACCAGCATGTCAAACATATTTAAGTATGATAAAATCCATTCTTCCCAGGAGAGACAGTAATTAACGAGTTGAAAAAGAAATCCCTCTTTATTCTTCTGCTCACGGGTCTGAGAAAAGAAACCACAACTGAGCCACAGCTGTATCAAAGGTCTGGTCTGCCAGAGACAAAAAAAATGTCTATCTGAACCGAAGACAATGAAATCTTGAAACTGATGAACAAAAGTTTCCAAATGAATATGAAGTAGGTTGGCCTATAGAGTGTTCAACTTTTTTTTTCAAAGGGGATTTTTTTTTTTAACCCCAGGCCACAAGCCTTTGTGTCAGGGAGACTGTCTCTTCTCTGTGCTCAGAACCTGTCAAAGATGAATAAGATCTGAGACACTTTCTGATGTTGCTGAGGTCAAAAGAGGAAGAACTGCTCTCTGTCATTCACTGCTTCGGCACCACCAAGCGTTGGAATCATGTTGGAGATGAGATGGGAACTTATGAGACATGATTTTCTGAGATGGAAACTTATGAGACATGATTTTCTGGAATGTGAGGAGAAGGAAGCAACAAGGTGCAGGGAATTTAGGCATTGGGTCTCATTATTACATCTCAGTAAACAATAATTCATAAAAAAATTGGTCTCAGAGGAGGAACGTGATAAGACAGAGACAGAACTGATAGCAGTCTAGTTTATTAATTCATTATATTCTGCAACCTGTGATCGTGACTGCCACTCATGCGACTCAACCAATCTTGGTTTAATACAAAGAGCAATGCATGTTATTCTTGTCTGACACACAGATTCAATCTGCATATAATGGAAATTAGAAAGAAGAAGATACTCAGTACCTTTAATCACTTTATCTAATAGAGAGTGGACACATTTCGGGCCTCAACTTCCTAGTGCCGAGGTGCATTTTGTTTTTATACATTTGTATGACTGTTAGTTTGGCATTTCCACAATAGGAATTTTGAAGGGCATTTATTAGTTTCTCAGCAATGCCAAGATGTATACAATGAGTTTGGATAACTCCAAACCTGTTGTGTAGGAAATGGCATTAACAAATTACAAACATAAAAGAAAAGATGTTTCAGACTTAGGGCTCAAACCTTCCTTTTTTTTGAAAAAATCTTTGATTAGGCCACTTATGACCGTGTCACAGCTATATAAAGTATTGATGGTCGTGGAAAACGAGTCCACAGATGAGGGTGCTCATATCAATCAATATGTGCACCAGACTTGCACTCAGTGAATTGGATGCTTCAGATGCGATGCTACACCCAATATGAAGGTAGAACTTGCATCCAATTTACATCAAATGCAGATGCAACAATGCCCGTTATGACCAATTACCAGGAGCATGGCAATCCCATAGGTTTTGGAATATTCTGATTAGCAAAACAGAATGCATCCCTTATAAATTTCAGACACATTGCCATTTGGGTTGGACCACTTAACCTTTGCCCCAATTTCCACAGAAAGGCCAGTCACACAATTTGGGAATCTCCAACCCATATATATATAAATATATAGCTTTGTATGTTTGGCTACATAAAAAATTACAACGTCCCACTAATAAATGGCGTCAAAGTTGTGGCTTAACTATGGCAAAGAAGAGACCTTGGGTCTATGTTTTTAGGCACCTAGGCTACAAAAAAAACTCCTTTTCAGATAGAGCCATGACTGGAACTGAACTACTGCATGTTGGTTCTAGGTTCGATTCCAGCTAGGACAATTAATTTATTCTAAGGGATTAATTAATCCCTTAAATAAATGTGCTCCTTTTACATACCTGTAACATCAGTAGTTTTTATTTATTAGTGTGGTTCCTTCATTGCTTTGTTGTCTAATTAGTTCCCTATGGTGAGACCTAGAAAAAAAATATTTTCTGTAGACATTGGACTTATTGTCAAAAGTTCTTTTTACTGCTATTTTTTTTTTTAAGGTTCAGTTATTTTTACTCATGAGTGGACAACTGCACAAAAATATTAATTTAGAAAATTACATTTAAGCAATTTGGAGAATATAAAGGGGATATGGAAAGTTGAGCTGAGAATGGAGCTATGCAAAGTTATTTTATATTCAAGTCATCATAAAGTGTTTTCCTCTTTGCATTTTAGTCCAATGAACTCATATAAAATGCTATGTGTTCGCCAGTCAGAAATATAATTTCAAGCTATAATTCCTTGTCATTTCAATTAGTCTCACACTTTTTTCTGTGTTCTCATTCTCACCAAAGGCTCTCCAGCCCACAGCCATGGGCTGCTAGACAGGAACAAAGCTCTAAATGCTTATGAGAAAGGTGAAACCACAAAAGAGGAAGTTAATGGCCAATTCTCTGCCTTGGGTCTGTCTCATGGAAGAGTTTGAAGGTAAAAGTTGTCCATTAATACTCTATTTGATAGAATACACACTCTGCAGCCATCATCACCATGAATGTAATGAGGAATAAAGATGTATTAGAACAAAACAATATTCAGTTCCTTTGGTAACCAATTACACAATCTGTAGGTTTGGAATAATGAAAACTTTACTAGTTAAAAGAGATTAGGGCTACAATTGTACCGGGCCCGGGCCTAAGCGGTGGCCCAGCTGTGCTGCCCTTTTGAATTAGCTGGGCCTCCCTTGATAGTGCCAAACCAATGAAGTCCAGAAGAACCAAAGATCTAAAGTCCCAAAGATCTGACGTTTTCGAAGTCCTGAAGAGCCGAAGTCCTGAAGAGCAGAAGTCCCAAAGAGCCGAATCTGGAAGACCTGAAGTGCTGAAGATCCGAAGCCGCGAACAGAGCAGAAGCCACGAAAAGACCTGAAGCAACGAAAAGACCCGAAGTTGAAGTCCTGAAGCCATGAAAAGACCGAAAACCACGAAAGTAGCTGAAGCCCTGAAGCTACTAAAAGAAGCAAAGCTACAAAAGAAGTCTAAGGTAAGTTCCACTGAACACCAATGTATTTTAAACCCCCACCAAAGTATTTAAACCCCTGGCCCCCAATGTAATATTTATTACTTTATAGGCTCCTGGCCACCAATGTTTTTTTTTAAATATTCTACGGGGCCCCTGGTGCCAATGTTTTTTTTTAATTTATAGGGGGGTCCAATGTTTTTTTAAAAAACTTTTATGTGGGACCCTGACTGTTTTTTTTTTTAACTTATCCTGAACACTTATGGCTTTTTATAACTTGTGAGTGTGTGAGTGTGTGTGTGTGTGGGGGGGTTTACTGTCTTTGTGGCCTTTTTACTGTGGTGGGGAGTGGGCAGGATCTGGGGTGGGGCTTGGGGGCTGGGCTGGGGTGGGCGGGGACCAGGGAGCCCAGAAAATTTTGGTGTACGGGGCCCCATGATTTCTGATGGCGACCCTGAACATAGGTACTGAATTATTAGACTGCAGTATGAGTGCTACCAATCAGATCTCTGGCTTTCATTTTCTAAGTTGTAGCTAAAACTAATCGCCAATTGATTGCTATATACCTATGTAAGATCATTGATAGAGGATGGTTCTATGTGACAAAATAAATATCTTCTTTTCTGAAAGCAGAATAATGAAGTTATTTATTCTTGTTCTGTGTTGAAATTATGGATTCCGGATTCTTGGATTCTTCTACGTCTGAAGAATTTTGCAGTCCCAGTTTTCATCCCTTAACCCGCAGTTCTGGATAGTTAATGTAATGTTCTTTCCAAACACTTCAATGGACTTATACCGTATGCTTTATGGGTGATTTCATAGTTAATTCCAGAATACGCTCTTTCAAAAAATTGAAAGGGACTAACCTCCTGAACATCCAGGTCTATATAAAAAATTGGAAGGCTGGTCTTCGGTGTAGAAGGGATTGGCATCTTTCCAATGTGTAGTTAAAGAATGTATTTTTTTTTGTAAACATTATATTTTATAAATATGGTCCATACTTTATTTGTATAACAACATTTTCAACCATTCGTTTACAGCAGCTGACTTAAATTTTAAAAATGTCAGCTACTGTATATGTGAGGTTGTGCTTGGGTCTTGGGTTGACCTCATGAAGAAGCCTCAAGGCAAAATTACAAGTTCATGTCAAAATTCCGGGTAGTTGGTTGAATCTTGAGCTAGTTGCATTCCAATAACATATATTTCATCACATTCCCCATCTATGATCACCATTTATTTTACACTGTGTATATTCTGCCCACAGCCTATACTGGAAGTGTTTTTCCTATTTTCTGCATTTAGGTTTCATTATCTGACTTACAAGCTTCAAATCCTCAAGAATAATAAATATAGATTCTCATTTTCAGTTTAACCAGATGATTGGAAAGACTGAATCTGTAGTTTTACAGGTTTTGTATTGAGAGAGTTTATCTCTTCAGTCCATATAGTGATTGCCTAAAGGCTGTATTGGACTTAAAGACAGCAAATATTGCATCACATGCAGAGCTCAAATCCATGTTTTTCCTTACCTGATGCCTGTGGCATTATTCCTCATCATAATGTGCCTTGGGTCTGGGTATGGCATGCATTACATTACTGGGTTAAGAAAAGAATGTGTTGTTTATATGCAAAAATCTTATAACTTTAGAATGCAGAACCTAGGAGTTCCTTGGTAGTAAGTCAGACAATGGTAGAGCAGAATGCCCCATGGCTTGGATGAGGAATATAGTGACTGTGTATTTTTTCTTCTTTTGGTGAATGGATCACTAGTTTGCTTTAGCTATTGGAAGGGTCGCATTCAGATTAGGAAGAAGGCATTTAGGGTGGTTCATAAGTAATTCATATTATGGGTGTCAATTATTGAAGATGAAGGAGAAGTGGTCCATGGAAGCAAGTCCGACAATGGTACACCAGAAGGTGCCATGACTAGGGTGAGGAATAGGTGTAATTTTGGTGTAATTATGGGAGATCTATTCTTGTTCTACTGGGAAATGGTTGGGAGTGTAACGTACTAGTCAGATGGAACCTTTAGAGACAGTGGGTACACTCAGATGCACAGGGCACGTCTGTGGATTACGGTGTTTACCGACGCCCTTTTGGGGCCCCCGGGCTTTCAGCTGCGGAACCTACAAGGAGTAGAACAAAATAGTAACAAGTCCAAAACGAGGTACCGGCAAGGATTAGGTAAGAACGTAGTTCGAAGGACAGGCGAAAAGGTCAAGGCAGACGGCAGGAATCAAAGTCAAAAAGTCAGGCAGGAGTCAAAAACCAGGAATTCAAGCACAGATCAAACTCTTCTGTAGGATCTGAAAACAAAAGCCAGCTTTGGCACTGTCAAAATGGAGGATTGGACTTTTAAAGAGAATTTTGCACCAATTTTGTGCCAGCGTCATTTTGCCCCTTAACCCGGAAGTGCACACATGCGCACCCCAAAGACGAGAAGAGACACACCGGGAGGTCAGGGACGGAGGAAATCTCCCGGCACGTCTTACAGGGAGATTTCAAATAGAAGGGTATAACTGGAAAATGAAAGCAATTTGGAGGAACTTTATATTAAGCAAGTGCTTCTATTCCTTGCATTTTAGCTGTAAGGTGGGGTGGTGGGAGTGAAGTCAGCTATTGGTTAGAAGCAACTTTTGTTCACAACCATGATCACATTGGGAAGCAGCCATTTAGGACACATAAAATTTATACTATGGGTGTCTAAGTTGTAGGCAAAGAATTAAGTTCTGGATATCATAGTAACATAGTTAGGTTGAAAAAAGACATACATCCATCAAGTTCAAACTTTTAAGTCTTTTATAACCTGCCTAACTGCCAGTTAATCCAGAGGGTGGTAAAAAAAAAACATTTGAAGCCTCTCCAATTTGACTCAGAGGGGAAAAATTCCTTCCTGACTCCAAAATGTTTATTAGGTATAAGAATAATGCCATGCCTGATGGGGGATTTATTTAGCCAATAGTCAGTGGCAAACTACCATAGAGCAGACCTAGTGGCTGTGAAGGGGGGGGCAGTTGTATTTCTGAAAACTGTAATAAACAAGCAATGCGCTTTTTGAGCCAAAGGGGAACACTGCTCCCTATGTACTGTAATATATTTACTCTACACCCTGCACCCTGTCTGCTCCCTCTATACTAAGGCTTGCTTAGTGCACTGATGTTTATCTCTCCCCCACCCATCACATTTTATAGCAGAAGAATTTAAAACTTCCCTGAAATGATCGAATGGTCGCTGCTTATCATTCTGAACGATTACATTGATTTTTTTTCCATGTTAAGAGCTATGTTCAATGTGTGTAAATATATTTTATGCCAACAAAATGTGCAATCCTCCCCAAAATACACAAACAAATAAAAACAGCCCTAGGAGGGTTCATTGTATATTACTAGGAACACAGATAAAACCTTTTTTAAGTACTAACAAAACCAAATTGCATGGTTTTTATTTAAGAGGAGAGAAACAAGCACCATGAGAAAGAATGCCTTGGCTAGATTAACCATTCTCCAGCTTATGTCCCCTGCCCCGAGCCCTGTAGGACATTGATGTCCTTGGAAGAATGGCAGAAGGAAATGCCAGGGGCCAACAGCTGATATTATCATTCACACATCAAATTTGTAACACCACTTTATCGGTCACAGGGAAAGCAATTATAGTGCAGTTCAATTTTCCGCTCAATGGTTGAACTGGGGATCAAAGTCAGTTCTCTTTTTCCTGTTGGAAGGATTTTAACCTTTTTTTTTATTAACTGTTAAAAATCACAAAACAAAATTCTTAATTTTTGACACTGATAAATATATATTGATTATTTAGAGCCCAAATGTTTATTACATTTAAAATAAAAAATGTTGTTGATTGTTGCTTGTGTGTAAAAAAAATTGGGATTTTGATAGAGGTCTAGAAATTGAAATGGTAACCAGTGAAGCAGATACTTGGACTGGACCGTTTGGTGCGGCACATAAATTGTGACAAAGAAATGCACGGCTGGGGCACAAGCTAACACTTCGAAAATAGCAGGGACCTCCAACAGAGATCATTCAGTGAAAGTAGACTGATGTGGAGCCAATCACTTTAATATTGAACAGTTATTTTAGGGAGTTATTTATCAAAATCTGAAAAGTTCTCATTATTTTATGAAAACCACTCTGACCCCATCTACATGGACTTTTGCCCACTATTCATCAATACATTTTTCAGAAATGGGAAAAAACTCGATAAAATAATGAAAAAAAATCTTATTGTACAGATTTTTTTCGGATTTATTGCTGAAAACTGCGACTTTCTAGGATTTGACAGCCAAAACCATGAAATCTTCTGATCAAAATGTCACTGGGAAATCTGCCATTGACTTCTACATGAACTCGGCAGGTCTGATTCAACGAAAAAATGGTGCTTTTCCCCTTTTAAGTCTGACCAGAAAAAAATTTGACTTTATTAAATAAAAATTTATATTAATGTCGTCATGTGCCATTAGACTGGAGAAGAAAACCAAGTGGGTTATCCCAGGTGGGGATTTTGTGTTCTCTGCACCATATGCTGGACTAAAAATCTGGCTAAAGGACCCAGGAGGAGGGTTGTGGGCACAGAAAGCTTGTTTAAGTGACATGCAAGGGATGTCCAAGGGGACAACCACATGGTATCTTCAGCCTGCTCCTGGAATGCTTCTTCTCCTTTGGGTACAAGTTGTGGGTCAGGGTGCAAAGTGCAAAAATGTGCATTGAAGTGTTATGATTTGTTTGCACTTTGCACCTCTGCTTTGCAAACAAAGCACTCATTATTTTAGCAAGTTAAACAATAATGCCTCTGTCCGTCCTTTGTACCAAATCTGTTAAGTGCAAAATCAGTTATTTTAGATGTTTGAGCTTCTGTCTGTCTTCTGTTTTACTTACCTGTCAGCCTACTATTGCAACAATTGGCCTTCTTTCAGCCATCTGCTACCCCCTCATAAGAAAGGTTGGTTTCACCATGGAATGCCCATGCCCCAAAAGGCCATAGGTGAAAACCAGTATGAGTGGTGATCTCCTGCCTCTCTGAAGGGGTCAAAAATAACCTCAAACTAAATAAACACTAAATATATGTTAGTTATTATTCTGGGGGCAGCTTGCAATCACTACTCTTCGGCCTGAGCCTTGTGATTTAACTCATTATATGTGTAATATATATATATATATGATCTTCGCAATTTGCTTTGTCATCCAAATTTTGAGCGAGACTGTAAGACAAGACAACATATCATCAAAGGTAAATTTGGCTATAAGTCTCTCCATGATAAAACTCCATAGACAGTTGATACTGTCATTTGTCTTTAGCCATAAGCATGTATCTTAGATTGGAAGGAATAGAAGTCACATTTTAACCATGAAATAAATCCTCTATTCTATATTTTGTTGATTAGGTGGGGTTTGGGTTCTATATTTTGTTGATTGGGTTGGGTTCTATATTTTGGTCATTAGGTTGGGTTTGGGTTCTATACTTTGATATTTGGGTTCTGTATTTTTTTTATTGGGTTGGGTTTGGGTTCTATATTTTGTTGACTGAGTTTGGGTTATATATTTTGATGATTGGGTTGGGGTCTTTATTTTGGTGATTGGGTTGTGTTTGGGTTCTATATTTTGTTGATTGGGTTGGGTTCTATATTTTGGTGATTGGGTTGGGTTTGGGTACTATATTTTGGTGATTAGGTGATTGGCTACATGCCTCAATGGCATGTAAAGAAAAACCTGCTGTAGAAAAGCTTTGCAGAGACTATGTCACTTTCGGCACCCTGTATCCAGAACCCAAGCTAAGCTCCCTGGTCTCGGCTCTCACTTATGCCTCTGACTGCCGCCTTTGACCTCGGGAGGAGCCCTCGCCTAATCGGATGCCGCCAGGTCTAATTTGAGAGAGGAGCAAAGCTAACGGTTCTGGACGAGCAAAGGGGCACGATCGTCTCACCAGGATACTGGAAGGAAGAACACCACCAGGAACAGGCAGGCCGGGCCAACACAAGCAGAGCATAGTCAGACAGGCCGGAATCAGGATAGGAGTATGAATAGTCAGTGGACAGGCACAGATCTGGATAAGAGAGGATCAGAATAGTCGCAGGCAGGCAGGATCCGGATTGGAGAAGTCAGAGTAGTCAATCAGGAAGGCAAGGGTCAATACACCAAAGAGCAATAGGATTCACTAAGAATATAACACCCACAAACAAGCTAATTGAACCTAACAACGGGCAATCATTTACACACTGAAATCCCCTTTTAAACGTTTTGAATTTAGCACCATAGTGGTTGATGTCATCACCCGGTGCATAAACCCGGAAGTGGGTCGGCGCACTCGCCATAGGGGAACCGGCATTCGAAGGAGAAGGACACATGCGGCGGGCGTGCCCGCATGCCCAGGGGGAAGCCACTGGACCACCAGGGTAAGCGTTCGCCACTAGACCACCAGGGAAACCGTTCCTTACAGACTAGGGAGAAAGAGTTTCCCATTTCCCTCCTTAATTCCTCTAGAAACCACTGGAAAAGGTCAATGACTTGAGGTATCAACTAATTCGTAGTGTTTCAAATGAATGTTTATTATAGGAAATTTATCCAATAAACCCTGGACTCTATAATAACATGAAGCTCCAAGAAGCGAAGAGGCCATTTATCTCTCATGTGCATTGCAAATGATTGCCTACAGAAACAATTCTGCATTTGGATTTTTAAAGTGAATTAAAACAGAGACAGTACATTCAGTTGGGATGAGGCGAAGGTTTCAACATATGTTATTAACACTGCTGTTTTTAAAACTTGTAGAGTAGTATAATATAGTATAATTGTTTTTTTTCTGAATAATCATAATGTAGTACACAAGGGCAAAATAACTATTAACTCTGGCTAATTCAAATGGTGTACATTCTGCATTCTATATGATAGATGTCTGTGTGTTCAGGCCACATCCAATACAGGTATGGGATCTGCCCAGAATGCCCAAAACCTGGGGTTTTCTGTATAATAGGTCTTGGTGTTCTATACCTTAAGTCTACTAAAAAAATATTTAAACATTATTTAAACCCAATATGTTGATTTTGCCTCCCATAAGGATTCATTTGTCTTAGTTGGGATCAAATACAAGGTACTGTTTTATTATTACAGAGAAAAGGGAAATCATTTTTTAAAATTTAGATTATTTGTATAAAATGGAGTCTATGGGAAACGGCCTTTTCGTAATTCAGAGTTTACTAGATAATGGCTTTCCAGATAATGGATCCCATACCTATATAAATATGGAATAGCCCTACAGATGTGATGGGGTCTATAGAAAATGGAACATGTATGGGATTAGATACAAAGCAACTCAAGAGCTTATAACCAAAATTAATCTTCCAATGGTCTGAATAGATGAACCCATTGTTCTCTCCAGTCATCAAATTCTATTCATCTACTTCATCAATTCTATTGGGAGTAATTTAATAATAGCGCCTTAAGTTTGCTCCAGGTCCAGTAACCCATAGTAACCAATTTAGGGGGTTACTTGTCAAAATCCAAAATGTTCTCACTGTTTTCTGAAAAACACTCACACCATATCTGCACAGACTTTTTAATCTATTTAGCAAACAATTTTCCTGAAAATTTCTTGTTCAGGAAAAGACTCAAGAATCAAGTTGTTTGGATTTGTCTCAAAAAAACGCAACTTTTTTTTTTTGTGCCCGAAACCTGCAAATTTTTCAAAATTTTGCCTGAAAACCACGAAATCTTAAAGGAACAGTAACGTCAAAAAATAAAAGTGTTTTAAAGTAATTAAAATATAATGTACTGTTGCCCTGCACTGGTAAAACTGCTGTGTTTGCTTCAGAAACACTACTATAGTTTATATAAATAAGCTGCTGTGTAGCAATGGGGGCAGCCATTCAAAGGAGAAAGGCTCAGGTTGCACAGCAGATAGCAAATAAGCTCTGTCTGTCTAATTGTGTTATCTGTTATCCATTAGTTATCCTGTGCCATTTAGCCGTTTTTCAATAACCGCCATTGCTCCCCAGCAGCTTGTTTATATGAACTTTAGTAGTCTTTCTGAAGCAAACAGATCCGTTTTACCAGTGCAGGGCAACAGTACATGATATTTTCATTACTTAAAAACACTTACATTTTTTGGTGTTACTGTTCCTTTAAGATTATTGAATGACTCCCAGCACAAATCAGGATATCTTCCAATTGTACATGAACTCAGCAGGTTTGAGATGGAGTGCTCAAAATTGGCAAATGAGATTCAATGTTGATAAATGTAAAGTCATGCACCTGGGATGTAACAATATCCACTTATACTCTTAATGGGACTGCACTAGGCAAATCCATAATGGAGACGGAGCTTGGAGTCCTTGTAGATAATAAACTTGTCTGTAGCAAGTAATGCCAGTCAGCAGCATCAAGGGCAAATAAGGTCTTGACTTGTATTAAATGGGGCAGAGAGTCACGGGAGGAGGGGGTCCCACTGTATAGAGCACTGGTAAGGCCCCATCTAGAATATGCCGTACAGTTTTGGTCTCCACCACTCAAACAGGACATTATTGAATTGGAGAGGGTACAGTCTGATCTTGGAGTCAGGAAAGATTTTTTCCCCCTCTGAGGCAAATTGGAGAGGCTTCAGATGGTTTTTTCGCCTTCCTCTGGATCAACTGGCAGTTAGGCAGGTTAAAATAGAGTAAAAAGGTTGAACTTGATGAACGTGCGTCTTTTTTCAACCTAACTTATTATGTTACTATGTTCCTCTTTTATTCGACTTTATTCTGACTTTAATAAATTCTGAAAAATACTATTTTTTTTTCTATGAAAAAATTGTGTTTTTTTTTAATCGGGCTTTAATAAATAACCGAATGAATATTACTCGGAAGTACAAAGTAGGGTTTGATTATTACTGTAAAAAAGGAAATCATTTTTTTAACATTTGGGTTATAATAATTTTGAGCTTTTTAGATAATGGGTTTCTAGAAAATGGTCTCCATACCAGTGTGTGTGTGTGTGTGTTTATATACATTTTCTCAATTTTTTTTTTGTTGGCCTGCTCTGGGTTTTCTACCATCAGATCAATTAAGCACCTCATTTTAAGTTTTATTCTTGCAAAGGCAGCAAATAGCCACCTATAGTAGAAATGATATATCTGTAACTATATCAGCTGCTTGGTTCAGAAAAGTGTGATGTTGAAGTATAACATTTTGGAAACTATTGCTCCAAGCATGTTTAAATCATTTATGTATATCCACACACTGGCTTAGACCACCTACCATGGCACACACATGAAATGAGAGAGAACTCTAAGAAATACTAAACTATAATTGCAGTCTATGCCCATATATAACACTAAACCTCATAACAAGAATATATGTTCCTTTAAGCACATTAATCACCCAACTGGAACGATGGCCAAAACCTAAAAAATGTAATACAATATATCTCCAACAATAAAACAAAAACCAAATCCCCTAAAAAGAAAAATGAACGGAAGAGCAGGTAGAATAAATGAACTCAAACTGCTCCAAATTCTTCCAAATTAAAAACACATGTCAAAGGCGTAACCTGTTCACCCATTAGGTTCAGAAGGTAACTAATAGGTCTTCTCAAACGCTACTTCTCCCCACCACCAAAAAAAAAAAACACATGGGAATGTCTAAATGATTTTTTTGTAACATGTCAACGTTTGGTGATTGATCTAGTTTTTGTTCGTCTTATTCATGAGAACACGAGTAAACAACGAGATGTGTTAATTTATGAGTAATTTGCCATGAAATGATCCAAATAACTTAAATCCTTCTTACTATTCAATGATTTCATCATAAAAGCTCACTGGTAGTGTCTGAGCACACTCATAGAAACACACAAATTGTGGGGTTAGGGGTTTTATGTTTTTTTTAAAGCAAGACATGATATTTCCTTTTTTTTTTCTAATGTTGGGAAATATCCCAACTGATTAATGATTAAGGAAACTCATGGGCTATAACCATTAACTTCATTTATCAGGGGCAGCTTTCTAAATATTTTTCAAGTGCAGAATAACCTTTTTCCTAGAGAGAATTATAATTTGAACGGGGGGAAAGCCACAAATGCCACTAGGATGATAAATTGTTGATTTTAAGTACTGGGTGGTAACTGCCCTCACTTTTGCAGTCTCTCGCTTTTGCTTTATTATGATTTCCCACCATGCATAAATGTAGATGAAACGTTGATATTCACATGGACAATTTTGGCAGAAATTTATGATAGGAAAAACAAATGGAATATTAAGCAGCATGCTAAAATCCTGCTTGGTATATTATTACTTTTCAAAAATAACAAGCCTCTTCACGTGCCCCTCAAAATACTGCATTTTAATGATAAGGTCAAATTCATCATCAATAGCAGCAATGGTAATCATCTTCATTTACCTCAACAGGAATACAGGAATGTTTATATGTTGTGCTCTGCCAAGTGAACCTAGAAAAGGGAAAATTTATTAATTGGAACCATTCTGGGAAACAGAAAGATCTACAGAACAGTAGTATGATTGCACATAGAAACAGGGAAAATTACTTTTGTTTTTAATTTTGTCACTGTGGTTATCACTTATGGCCCAGGCGGTGTGGGATATTTTTTTTTGGATATGAAGTATTATTAAAATTGTATTAGGTAATCTTGTCTAGTTCTAACAATTGATCATGGCCTCCCCTTAGCTAATAAGAAGTTTAAGATCAATAAAAACAAAGCTCACCATAGTCCAAACAATACCGAGTGCAACTGGATTTTCGTCCCAAATCTCACCCTAGTTGACCAAATAGATAAAAATTCTTTCCAAATTTCTCCCTAATTAAAGGGATACTGTCATGGGAAAAAACATTTTTTCAAAATGAATCAGTTAATAGTGCTGCTCCAGCAGAATTCTGCACTGAAATCCATTTCTCAAAAGAGCAAACAGATTTTTTTATATTCAATTTTGAAATCTGACATGGGGCTAGACATATTGCCAATTTCCCAGCTGCCCCTGGTCATGTGACTTGTGCTCTGATAAACTTCAATCACTCTTTACTGCTGTACTGCAAGTTGGAGTGATATCACCCCCTCCCTTTTCCCCCCAGCAGCCAAACAACAGAACAATGGGAAGGTAACCAGATAACAGCTCCCTAACACAAGATAACAGCTGCCTGGTAGATCTAAGAACAACACTCAATAGTAAAAACCCATGTCCCACTGAGACACATTCAGTTACATTGAGAAGGAAAAACAGCAGCCTGCCAGAAAGCATTTCTCTCCTAAAGTGCAGGCACAAGTCACATGACCAGGGGCAGCTGGGAAATTGACAAAAAGTCTAGCCTCTTGTCAGATTTCAAAATTGAATATAAAAAAAATCTGTTTACTCTTTTGAGAAATGGATTTCAGTGCAGAATTCTGCAGGAGTAGCACTATTAACTGATGCGTTTTGAAAAAAAACATGTTTTCCCATGACAATATCCCTTTAACCTTCAGTCACTGTTCTGGGCCTCCCTAAAAGGGCAGCCCCTTAGCTTAGACAAAACTGATTTGAGTGAGTAATAAAATAATTTAAAATTTAACAGTTACTAAACCTTCCCTTTTGCCTTGAAGTCTCTGTGTACAGGTAATGTCATATTTAGAGCATTTATCTCATTTTAGTGGTGTTAGAGGTTTTTGAAACCACTTTCTCTAAAACAATTAGGGGTAGATTTATCAAGGGTTAAAGTGAAAATTTGAATTTCAAATTTTTAAATTCGAATTTTTGAGTTTATTTTAGTGAAATTCTGCTTGGGAATGGTTAAAATTCTATTTGAGTTTTAAAAATATAATTTGAATTTGAATTTCCAAATTTATCATGTACTGACCCTTTAAGAATTCAAATTCGACTATTTGCCACCTTAAACCTGCCAAATAGCTGTTTTAGCCTGTGGGGGATGTCCTGGAATCAATTTGGAATTGTTTGGAAACATCCTGAAAATCATGGTTTTTTTTGTTGAAAAATTTGGAATTGTTTGGAAACATCCTGAAAATCGTGTTTTTTTTGGTGAAAAAACATCCTGAAAATCATGTTTTTTTTGGGGTGAAAAAACTCGAACACAATTTGATTCAAATTACATTTGAGTTAGAGGGTCGATCTCATTAACCACAATTTGAAAAATTAGGTTTTTTTTTAAAACAAAATCAATTGGTCGTTCTTTTATTCTTGAATTTCGAGTTCATTCATTTACAAACTCCCATGAACTCGAAATTCAACCCTTGATAAATCTGTCAAAAAAAAATCCAAACCAAAAATGCACGAATGTGAAAAGTCACAGAAAAGTCCGAAAAACCTCTATTTTTTGACAATAACTACAACTTTTTTGGATTGTTGCTCAAAAACCTCTAAAACCAAAAATCAAAGAAAGATCTTCCGGTTGTAAAAGGGACCATCTGCCTTTGACTTCTACATGATTTCGACAGGTTTTGGCTGGCATATTTTTGGATTCAGAAATGTCACAATTTTGTCGTATAAATCCCAAAATAGATGTGCTTTTTTCCCTCGATTTTTCAGATTATTGGTGTCAAAAAGCCCAACCTGAAAAAGTAATGATTTATTTAATTGGCTGCATAGTGTGTTGTGGAGGCCACTTGTGCCTTCTCTGTCCTACTTCTGTCCTTCTCTGATTTCTAAACAAATGTAGCCAAGCCATGGAAAAATGTTCTATATTGCCCGATTATAGTTTTAATATAGTTTTTACAGTATTTTTTTATAGTTTATATAATTATTAATATTATATAAATATTTTACTTCTTCTTCCGACTCTTTCCAGCTTTCATATGGGGGGGTCACTGACCCCATCTAAAAAAAATTGCTCTGTAAGGCTACACAATTATTGTTATTGCTGCTTTTGATTACTCAACTTTCTATTCAGGTTTTTCCTATTCATATTCCAGTCTCTTATTCAAATCAAAGCATGGTTTCTTGTGTAATTCGTTGTTGAATAAAATGCTCAAAAATCTCAAATAATAAATGAAACCCAATTGCAAATTGTCTCAGAATATCCCTCTCTACATCATACTAAGGGGCCCATTTACTAAGGGTCGAAGTGAATTTTCGAATGCAAAAACATCCAATTTCGAAGTAACTTTTGGGTACTTCGACCATCAAATAGGCCAAAATTAGATTCGAATTGAAAAAAGTTTGAGAATTCAACCGATCGAAATGCAAAGTACCGTCTCTTTAAAAAACTTCGAATTCTACACTTCGCCACCTTAAACCTGCCGAATTGCTTTTTAGCCTATGGGGGACCTTCTATAACCTTTCTGAGTGTTTGGCTAAGTTTTGAGTAGTCAAAGTATTTTTTTGTAAAGTCGTTCGAATCGTTCGATTCAAATGATTTAATCGAACGATCGAAGTATCAAATTCGATGGTCGAATTTCGAAAGTTTTTTAACTTCGAAATTCGACCCTTAGTAAATGTGCCCCTAAATGTTAACTCAAAGGTGAACAACCCTTTTAAGTACCTGGTACAAACACTGTAGTCTTATTCTGAGGACCCCATTCTTCTCAACTATCTTGGAAGATTTATCCTAAATGGACAGGATAGATGGGATGAGTTGTTTTAATCACACAAAGTCTATACTTATAGACTTTGTTATTTGTAAAACCCCAAGTCCAAACATTCTGGATAACAGGTCCCTTATATGTTCTGTAAATATAATATGAATAAATATATGAAAATAACCTTCAATCAAATTGAACCTCATATTTTCAAAATGATATGTATAAGCTTCCTCATCTGCAATAATTTCCCTACATCAGCTCTGACTTCCTTTGATGTAGACTGTCACATGCACTCATCCTGTTTTAACATGACAAGATAACAGATGGTTTGGCTTCTACATTATCATACATTTTTCACTTGCCTGTCATCACTCACCTCACCTCTGCTTTTTTTTCCGTGAAATTGAAGCAAATATGTATCAGTTTTAATCATTTACCTTGTTGTTGTACCACATGACATGTAATTGCCCCAGGAGTGTGCACTGTAAAGATGGTTTAGGAAGATTTGCTATTTTAATGAAATTGTGGACCTTACATGCCGGCACATGCTAAGAGATGAAACAGTGTACAGATTTTGAAAAAATAGTTCATAGATGAATTTGTAAAGTTGCGGTGAAACATCTAGCGCAGTGATCCCCAACCAGTAGATCGCAAGCAACATGTTGCTCTCCAACCCCTTGGATGTTGCTCTCTATGTCCTCAAAGCAGATGCTTATTTTTGAATTCCAGGCTTGGAAGCAAGCTTTAATTGCATAAAAACGAAGTATAGTACCAAGTAGAGCCTCTTGTAGGCTGCCAGTCCACATAGGGGCAACCAAATAGCCAATCACAGCCCTTATTTGGCACCCCAAGGGACTATTTTATGCTTGTGTTGCTCTCCAACTCTTTTTACATTTGAATGTGGCTCACAGGTAAAAAAAGGTTGGAGAACCCTGATCTAGCATTTCATAGATCTGTATTGGAGGCAAGCCTTGACACACAATAAATTACATTTGAGATTTCAGACACTTTTAGGCTTGTGACACACGCTAAGATTCGGGGACATTTAGTTGCCCGGCCCGACTAATCTCCCTGAAAAGCCTTCCCGCTGGCTAGAATCTAAGTCGCAGGTGGGATGGCACTCGGAGCTCTTCGATTGATCACTTTCCAAGATGGTGACCCCCTGTGACAAGTTTGAAGTCCTGGATCATTGCTGCTATTGACAAGCTCAAACTTTAGCCCCGTGCAATAAGTTCAGTTTATAAAAAACAGGTGCAGTATGGATGCAGGAGACTTTTCATCTATAAAGTCTAATATTCTACACTGTTAGCTGGTTCTCGAGTGGAAACACAGAGACATGGTCGTGTATACTGCAAGGTCCTTCTCCCAAACTTCTTTATTTAACTAAGCAGTGTCCCCTTATGAACCACCCTTTAGGCATCTGCAGCACAGTTCTTATTTGCAATTATGCTAATCATTGCTTCTGTATCATGAAGTCCTCTACAAATTGTAATCATTCACTGCAGTTGTTGCTGCTATGGAGATTACAATGTAATTTTTCTACATTCAAAAACACAAATACATACCCGGAGAGAATTTGGCATCTACGCAGACACTGATCATTCCAAGGCAAAAATGTTGACCACTCTGCTACTATAGGTAGACAATTAGGGGGTTATATATTAAAGTCCGATTTTTTTCTGGTAAGACTTTTAAAGGGGAAAATCACCAGTTTTTTTATAGAGGAAAAAACACAAATAAAAAAGGACTCCAACTCAGACCTGGTGAGTTCATGTAGAAGTCAATGGCAGATGTCCCATTGACATTTTGAAGATATCCTGATCTGTTTTGTTCAATAATCCAAAAATTTCAGGGTTTAGGGCATCAAATCCAAAAAAAGTCTCAGTTTTCAGGAGTCAAATCGAAAAAAAAGTTGAGTTTTCCAAAAAAATTATAAGTTTTAGATTTTTTAACAATTGTATCGAGTCTTTTCCCTCACAAGAAATTTTCATGAAAATCTAATGATAAATAGGGTGGGGAAATCCATAGAGATTTGGTAGGAGTGGTTTTCAGAAAATAGTGAGAAAATGTTAGATTTTGATAAATAACCCCTAAGAGTACAGAATCACAGAGCCCATTAAAGTGGACCTGTCACCCAGATACAAAAATCTGTATAATAAAAGTCCTTTTCAAATTAAACATGAAATCCAATTTCTATTTTTTATTAAAGAATTCATAGTTGTAAACTCATTTAAAAATCTCAGCTGTCAATCAAATATTGTCTGCCCCTCCTCTCTGCCTTTTCCAATTACTTTCACTTTCCATTCAGCACTTCCTACATGTCACTGCTCTCCTCACATTCTCGCCGCATTTTTCACCGTTTAATTGTGTAGCCAGGGCATGGGGTTGGACATCAGGTCCCCCATTCTGGTGCAGAAACAAGATTCTGAGATGATACAAGACTTGTCTTAATAACAGTGTCCACAAAATGGCTCCTGCCTGCTTGCTATAATTATGAATTCCCAGACTGAAGGAAACAAGATTCTTATGATTTATACAGTGTAATTAAAGTTAATTTTGCTTGACTAATGTGATTAAATAGGATTTTGAATAATTTTTTGGGGTCCTTTAATGACCCATTAGCCAATAATTTTTCTAGAAAATCCCATGGAAGTTAAATTCAACTTGCTCCACAGACAGAGGAGGACAAGCTCAATCTATATGTCCAGCAGCCATTGCTGGCAACTTAAAGGCAACACCAAGAGAGAGCTGAAGGCACAGCAAATAGAGAAACCACAAGAACATGAGCAACAGACTACCCCAAACAAAGAGGCTAAGCATACTGCTGAATTACTGGAACCCTGGAGATAAAGAAGGCTGAGCCTGAGACAAAAGTAGACAGTGATACCCCTTCTAATGCCTTCTCAGCCCACAGTATCAGCTACACTTCTTCCGAGAGCAAGAGCTACTTAGAGTGAAACACTATTTAATTATTGGTATAAGGGGGCACAGGATTTGACACAGGATTTGACAAAGGGGTTAGAAGCAAAAGGTTCACCAAATAGTTATGAGTAGGTTCTAGCTTCAGGGGCCCCATGGTGTCCAGTACTGCTAAGGACTAGGTTCAATTGCATTGTATAAATAGTGATGAGCGAATTTATTCACCGCCAGCAAAAAAAATTCGCAACACGCCCGCGAAAATTCGCTGGTGAAAATTTGCCTGCGTCAAAAAAAAATCAGAAAAAAAACGGACGCCGTTTCGCGAATTTTTCGCCGGTCCACGAATTTCGTGGGAAATTTGCAATTTTTTCAGCGAAACTGCGCAAATTCGTCCATCACTATGCATAAAGTCTGCAGTGATAGAATTATCCAGCTGTTATTAATCACATGACCAACATTAGTTAAGCCCCTCCCCCACCCCAAGCATTAGAAGTAATGAGACATGCCATACACCCCGATATCCACCTGCACTCCCTGTGGGAAACACTCCATATAGAGAACACTTCAATATGACGAGGACTATCGTCTAACAGACTGTAAATCGAATCAGCCGCAGACAAAACATGCACTAGTATTGCGACTCCGTAAGAATGAAAAGTAATTTGTGCATAAACACAATTCCCCGCAGCAGTAGATGCACCACATAGTACACAGTACAGACAGTTGCTGGCGCAGTCTCTTAGCATACAAATCAAATCACTACAAAACAATGGGAAATGCCTGTGATATGATTATGTGATACAAATATTGCCAACATGATAAACAAATAAATATAAATGACTTGAGCGACTCACAAGCATAAAGTCAGAGCTGCTATTCAGTCCTGTAAATCATTTCCAGATAATCCTAATAATCACATCTAACTGCATCTTCCATCAACTTCCCATGGGTGAGTAGAAGAGAAACCTCTCCATCCTGCATTCAATATATCCATTGGTGTATTCATTAAATAAATGCACTTGGTGCAGGAGATGATATTCTCTCTTTATGGATTTCACCCCCCAATCTGAAATATACAGGGTGGCCTCTAACTTGCAGGTTTTACATTTATATAGTTATTATGACAATTAAAGATACCCAAACAGTGGATGATTTGATTTCAGAGTAATTGCTCATTTATACCAGATTTTAGAAAAGTTTTCATTGGAGAATGACGCAGTAATTCACAGATTGATTCTGTATTCAGCTTTCCTATAGTATTATTGAGGTTTAAGAGCAGGAAAAAAACTGGTCGCAAAGAGTGCTCATTGACCACAATATATTCACATGCCTTGGGCACAACTGTGGGGGCTCAACTTGAGGTCCAGTGTTTGGAGAGGATGGAAGTAAGTGAATTGGGGGTACATGTGCACAGATCAGGCAAAAAGTGAGAAAACAGGGGAGCTGGATATCCGACTATCAGCAAGTAGTATTGTCTTGGTGACCATATCTCTTTTTTCACTATATAATGCCACTGGGAGAATTTAGTTAAAAGGGGAAATATACATTTTATAAAAATATATAAAAATAGTCTGATAAAGAATATTAATCGTTGGAGAAGATTCTCTATAAAAATCTAGTCTAGTGATGAGCAAATTTTTTTGCCAGACACGGATCTGCAGCGAAATTCCGCATTTTGCCATCTACAATTTTTTTCGCAACACTGCAGCAAAATTCCACCGTGAAAAATTTTGAAATACACTAAACAAGAGGATTAAGCTCAATTCCAACTTCCAATTATGTATGAGGCATATATGTATATTAGGGGAATAACCCAATCCCACTCAGTCCATATATTTATAAACAACTAAGTGCCTCCTTAAAGCCACAAATGTTCTCACCCTTTAGACCCGATGACCTGGGTGTACATACCCCAGGTCCTACATTTCTTGGCTCACAGACACTTTATTTCAACGCACTCACCAAAGTAGACGAGTGGGCCAGGTGCATTGACCCAAACCTGTAGCTGTAGGTGATGGGCATTCAAAACCAAAAATGTTGGCAAGCAGTCCATGGTCCACTTGTAGAGTAAAATCTTTGATACGAAATGCTCCAGGACTGTAAAGTTTTTAACCTGCTGAAATAAACTTGAATGATTATACTCTACGATAGACTACGAGTGGACCACGGACTGCTTGCCAACATTTTTTGGTTTCGAATCAACAAAAAAGTCACCATAAGAAAAAATGCCCATTTTATTTGGATAAAAAGTCGCTAAGTCACCACAAGAAAATGCCCATTTTATTTGGATAAAAAGTCGCTAAGTCACCACAAGAAAATGCCCCTTGACTAGTGATGGGTGAATTTCTCCCGTTTCGCCGAAAATTCGAGAATTTTCACCCAAGTTTGTGCCTGGCGAATTTATTGGCCGATCACTACCCTTGACTTTAATGTATTTGAAATTGGAAAAATTGATGCCTGTTGACTTCAATGTGTTTTGCTAATTTTTCACCATTTTAAATTTTTTTTGCCATTTTTCGAATTATCTCACGAAATGGGAAAGATTTGCTCATCACTTATAGAGACTGCTCACTGTCGGGGCCACAATGCATTCAGGAGCAGGAGATGTGGCTAAAAAAGGAAGCATGTTTTAATTAGTTGAAGACTTTTGTCAAATGCAGATGTACCAGAAGGATTAGGCTTGAAGTGTAGTCAAGGTCAGTCATGGATGGGTCAAGACTGGCGGTGTAAAACAGGAACAAGTTAATAGCCAGGATCAATATGAATCAAAAGCAGAGCCAAGAATTCATCGGAATGAGAAGCATGGTTCTGAGAGTTGGAATCTTTGGTCCAATGCAGAGGTACCAGAGGAATTAGGCAAGAAGTGTAGTCAAGGTCAATCATGAGCCAAGACTGGCAGTGTAAAATAGGAACAGGCCAATAACCAGGGTCAATATAAATCAGAATCTGACTCAATAACTCAGCAAAATGAGAAGCATGGTTCTGAGAGTTGGAAACGTTTGTCCAATGCAGAGGTACCAGAAGAATTAAGCAAGAAGTGTAGTCAAGGTCAATCATGGGCTAAGACTGGCAGTGTAAAATAGGAACAGGCCAATAGACAGGGTCATTATGAAGCAGACCCAAGAACTCATCTATGAGACCTACAATCAGAGGGGGACTGGCTTTAGTTATATAAAATTTATTTTTATGTAGCTGATGTTACCCAGATGATCCTTTATTAGTAGAATGCTACACTGGTCATAATTTTTAAACACGAAGGCTGCTTTACTACAGAAAGCCCCTATGATTGGGATACACCAATTTGGTTGGCGCAGGAAGTAATTGTCCATTAAAATTAAGGTGGAAACACAACTGAAACAGAGAAACAAGAACAATTGAGAAATAACACTGGACACAGTATTCTGGACACTGGAATTCCAATGACCTTGCATGTGCCCCATAATACTGCAGAGCTCCACACATGCCAAAATGAAACATATTTAACATGCAGATTACAAAAATTCCTCAAGCATGTTTAACATTACTGGGTATTCATAATGAAGAGTCCGGTTGTAGAATCTTTCTATTCCTATAACTGCTTTGACCACCCAACTGGGATGGAATTCAAATTGGAACAACACCACTTGTTTTCCTTAAAATTAAAAAAAATGTCTTCATTGCATAATTTTTAGAGCATTACAGTAACATTTGTCTGACTTGGCTCTTTATCAAGACCTACAGTAAGACACCCAACTGGGATGCACAGTGTCTTATACATTCCTCATTTATGCAGAGAACTCTCCACCATTTATTGCCAAATAGGGATGGGCAAATTTTTTCTCCTTGTTTCACCGCAGAAATTACGCCCATAGACTTGTATGGCGCCGTGCGTCAAAAAAAAAAAAGACAGGCATCAAAAAAATTTTGACATCCACAGACTTTAATGGGCATCAGCGGCATTTCGCCAGTGGCGAATTTTTTGCGAAACAAAACAGTCAAATTTGCCCATCCCTACTGCCAAATATTCCGTCCCAAAACTGTGACTCCATGCAAAGTGACCTGTGTGTGGTCAGCTAGTGCATACCCTTCCTGTACCTGATTTAAATGAACATTCCCCCCTATGCTTTTTCTGCTAGACTGTGCTTTAAGTCATGGGTAATTAAAATACCATTACTAGAGTAGACTTAACAGGTGTCATACTCCTACACAGGCATAGCCTTGCCCTTGGATGGACTCATGCTGGGACTGGCAGAGTAGCCATGGGCATGTGACTTGTTGCGTGACCCAACACCGTCTCCTGCTTCAGGTCTTATAACATATTGACAGCTCAAGCACACAGATGCACCTTGTATTTACATGTTCAACATCTAAGTGGGGAGAAGCAGCACCTGGATGAGGAAAATAATATATTAACAGTCAGTCCTACCCAAATCCTCTCTTTCTGTGCTGATAATGTGTATTTTTAAGTAAAGAAATAGGAGCTTCTGGGATGTCTCACACAACAAGGCATTAAGTGCTTTTATTGACCCGAGAGTTTTTTTATTTTTTATTAATACTCTTTGTGAAAGGTATGTATAAATAAAGGATATATATATATATATATATATATATATATATATATATATATATATATATATATATATATATATCCACACACTGTATATATATTCTTCCAAGGAAGCAGCAGTATCTCCTTTTGCAACGACAACCCCGAGGATACAGCAGTTGTCTTCAAATCTGTGACCATAAAAATCATTATCTCTGTGAAATACAGCAATTTGGGAGATAATCAAACAGTGACCAGGGGGCAGAGCTGCCAATCTGAAGGATTATGCTGTGTGCACGTCTGATTCCGCCTGACCTTCCTCCGAGCCAGCTGTCAACTTGGCAAAAAACACACACAAATCGACTTCAGGCGCATTCATTAGACTGTCTTGAGTGAAAAAATAATTTGCATAAAACCCTTGGCTTTCTTAATTAGTACTATGATTTTCCCCCTCACTTACTCTGTGGAGGAACTCACTTCTTTAATTTTTCACTTAGAAATAATGAGATATCCAAAATATTTTGCTTAATTGAATAATATTTTTCTTTCTCAAATGTACGGCTGTTGGAAACCAACTCATATATGGACTTGACTTGACAATTATAGACTAAGCTGGCACTTACATACCACAAAAAACGTTGTCTCCTCGGGTGATGTCTGATGAGGTTTTGGCAAGAGCTCAATTGGTCTATAAATGTGGAATTCCCATATGATCCAATATCTGGCCCAAGTGATGACATCAGGCCAGTTCAGATACCCCTTGTATGACAACGATCCTCTGATTCTGATCTTGCAATCTACAACCAACTTAAATCAATTACAATGTCTTTCTGTGCAACCACTGAGTAGACTATAAGGTGGGGTTCCTGTATTCTCACTGTGAAAGAAGAACTGAGAGTAATATCGACAAAACATCCACAGTATAGGTATGGGACCTGCTATCCAGAAAGTGTGGGACCTGGGGCTTTCCGGATAACAGATCTTTTTGTATTTTGGATCTTCATACTTTAAGGGGGTTATTTATCAAAATCCGAATTTTATTTTTAAAAAGTCACAAACTACAATCCACAATTTGATCTTATTTAAATCAAATTGGTGAAAAAACTCAATAAAATTTAGTAAAATTCTGAATCGTATGTTTTTTCAGAATTTTTTCCCAAATCGCTCAATTTTTTCAGGCTTTTTTGCCAAAAGTACGAATTTTTAGGATTTTCGCCTAATAATCACGAAATTGTCAGATTTTTTCGGGCTAATACCAGTGCCGACCACATAAACATCCAAATAGAATAGGAACCTCTCCATCGACTTATATACAATCTTGGCAGGTCTAGGGTGGAGGATTTTTGGATTCTGACTTTTTCTATCCTCGGGGTATAATAAATCTCTAAATAATTTATTTTTTTTCGATTTTTTTTTTTTGCATTCGGACTTTCATAAATAACCCCCATAGTCTACTAGAAAATCATTTAAACATTAAATAAACCCAATAGGCTGATTTTGTTTCCAATGAGGATCAATTGTAGCTTAGTTGGGATCAATAACAAGCTACTGTGTTATTATTATACAGAAAAAGGCAATCATTTTAAAAAATTTGGATTATTTGGATAAAATGAAGTCTATGGGAGACAGCCTTTCTGTAATTCAGATCTTTCTGGGTAATGGATTTCATACCTGTAACTGTAACGTGACATCCATGCCTTCTAGTAGGAGCTTATGAACTTCCATTTGGAGAAAAATGTCAAACAAAAGAATATATGAAACCCCCTTTATACATTTATCCATGGTCAGTGTATAAATAAGAACATTCCCTATCTTAAAAGGGAACCAAAAACAACAGCTTGGTAAAATGTTGTAAGGTCCTTCAGCTAAATTCATCATGCTTATGGGATGGTGAGGTGGGAAGGAACTGCAGAGGATCTGTCAGTTGAATCCCATTAATGTCTATTAGGCTTGGGCGAATTTGACCCATTTCGTCAAAAATTCGCTGCAGGCGAAATGTTGCCGACGCCCATTACAGTCTAATTTTTTTTAACGCACAATGCCATACTAGTCTAAAGGTGTCATTTCCACGGCGAAACAAGGCAAAATAATTCGCCCATCCCTAATGTCTATCCAAAATGGACACGGGTATAGTCACCACATGAGGTCCACCACATCAAACTGGACAATGAGTCTGCCAAACAAACTGATGAAGCTCACCACCTTTGATAACATTTCAGCTAAATAAAAAAATAATAGAAACCTATCCAAACTCTTCTAGGCTTTGCCGTTTTGTTGTCAGAGCCACTGTTGTTCAAATTCTTCCTTAGAAAGACTCTAGACCTTAAAAGACTCTAGAATGATGACTTGATGAACATGAATTACATTTGATTTTAAAAGTATTGAAATTAAAAATGAATTTTAAAATTTCATAAAATAATTAATTACCACTCAAATTAATTCTCATGCCTTTTATGTAACTATATGGTGGTGTTTTTGGTAAAGGTATAAATTCCTCTCCCCCAAGTTCCCATCACTACCTAGATCATTTTGAACATTGAAGCCCAGCTCAAATATTTACTAGGAAGGAGGTCCCTCTTGTCAGGAAATTGTTTCCTTCCGTCTTCCTAGGGAAGAAGGACGCAAAAGTCATTGCCCTTTGTCCTGCAAGGTCCTGAGAACTGTATATTTATTTACTGCAGTAACAGTTGTAATGAGCCTTGGAAACCCGAATTGCATCAGCCTGGCAGAAGACAAGTCACGTGAACTTAGTAATTGATTTTGTTTTCACTTGCAATTGATTTTTCAGAGATCAAAACCTCACAATAATAAGTTATTTGTTCTATGGACACAAAAATAAATAAATAAATAACGGCTGATCATTCCCATTGTTTGAGGGTATTCAATTAAATATTGTTAAAAAAAATTCTAATGTAAAGTTTCAATATTAAAAAAAACAAAAAAAAAATAAAAGAAAAATGGCGTGAATAATCCTGTTGAGAGATGTGGGAAATTTGAAGGAATATATGAAGCTTATACGGGGATTTACATTTCAATGTGCAAATCTGCCTGATGTTTTTTTTTTTTCAACAAATCCGTGCAGGAAACACTTAACAGACTACTCCGCTACATTCCTTCTTGTCTGATCTATTTCATGCTTGTTATAGGCTTTTTATTAAGTGTGAAGGAAATGTCAGCAATGTCGAACCATTCGCGGCAAAACAGCTCTGCTGGCGCATTAACTTCAGTTGCTGTGTTATTGCTTGTTGGGGGGAGGTTTACAGAGATCCAAAAATATTGAGCGTGGATGTAGAATATAAACGACTTCTGTACAGAATCTGCCATCTGATAATCTTGTTGTTAGTCTATGTATGGAAGCCCGCCATCTTTATTCAACTATAACTATAGTTAGTAAATATAAAAGACTAGGAGAATAAAGAGGTTGAGTGAGGAGAGTAGGAACTATAGTTTGGAAAGTGGGCCCATGGTCTAATGTTTTCTGGTGGACCCCTGGTATCCCAGTCTGACACTGGGCAAAGGAACAGTAACATAAAGGGAAAAAAATGTGTTTGTAAGTAAAAAAAAACACTAAGACACAATTAACTTTAAATTTGCAAAGTCTTTATTGAGAAGTAACTTACCGATTCTCTACTTGCGCTTCTCTTAAGAAACGGCGACAGGGTGACAATCCATGGTGCGACGCTCGATTTCTCCTTCCTGGCTATCTCCTATAGAAGGCAGGGAGGAGAAATCGAGCACCACACGATGGATCATTGTCCTGTTGCTGTTTCTGAACAGGAGCACAAGCGGAGAATTGGTAAGTTATTTCTTAATAAAGACTTTGTGGATTTAAAGTTAAATGTGTCTTGGTTTTTTTCACTATGTAGAAACTATTTTAAAAAAAAAAAAAAATCATGCTACTGCTCCTTTAAGTTCCTGTATTTATTATTATTACATTTTCCCCTCCATAATTTCTGCTTTCTTGCTCAGGTCCCAATTCCAGTTTTGCCATTGTTTCAGGCTGGCAGTTTACAGTTGTCCTGATTACTCTATAAATAGAATAGATAGACCAGTGTATGCCATTAATGACAATTATAAACATATCTCCTCTTCAGAAACGGCGACAGGGCAACGATCCATCTTGCGGCGCTTGATGACCCAGAACTTATAGCAAATGTGTAGGTCATTGAACCCCTGGGTAATAGTGACCATAATGTTATATCATTTAATGTCTGGTGCAAAAAACAAATATACACTGGGGCAACAAAAACCATGAATTTCAGAAAAGTTAATTTTAGTGCCTTGAGGGCTGCCCTACAGAGCATTTATTGGGGCATTTAGTTTTCAGCTAAAAACACAGAACAGAAACAGGATGTCATTTAAAATGATATTAAATCATTACTGTTTTCAATTTATTCCCTTAAGGAGTAAATGTAGAAGCTCTAAGAATCACCCTATGTGGCTTAATATAGAAGTGAAGAATTTAATAGGAAAGAAGAGAAATCGGCCATTGACTTAAGGGGTGATATGATAACTATGTATAAATATATAAGGGGATCATATAATAATCTCTCTAATGATTAATTTACCAGTAGGTCTTTCCAGCTGACACAAGGTCACCCATTCCGATTAGAAGAAAAGAGGTTCCAGCTAAATATTGGGAAGGGGTTTGTTACAGTGAGAGCTGTGAAGATGTGGAATTGTCTCCCTGAATCAGTGGTACAGGCTGATACATTAGATAGGTACAAGGAAGGGTCGGATGCTTTATTCACCAGTAGCTCCTCCCAGCAGACAGGAGGGAACCAATGAGATTAGGGGAGGGAAAGGGGTGTTACAGGGAGAGCTGGGAAGTGAATCAGTGGTACAGGCTGATACATTAGATAGGTACAAGGAAGGGTCGGATGCTTTATTCACCAGTAGCTCCTCCCAGCAGACAGGAGGGAACCAATGAGATTAGAGGAGGGAAAGGGGTGTTACAGGGAGAGCTGGGAAGTGAATCAGGGGTACAGGCTGATACATTAGATAGGTACAAGGAAGGGTCGGATGCTTTATTCACCAGTAGCTCCTCCCAGCAGACAGGAGGGAACCAATGAGATTAGAGGAGGGAAAGGGGTGTTACAGGGAGAGCTGGGAAGTGAATCAGGGGTACAGGCTGATACATTAGATAGGTATAAGAAGGGGTTGGATGGTGTTTAGCAAGTGAGGGAATACAGGGATATGGGAGATAGCTCATAGTACAAGTTGATCCAGGGACTAGTCCGGTTGCCATTTTGGAGTCAGGAAGGAATTTTCCCCCTCTGAGGCAAATTGGAAAAGGTTCAGAAGGGTTTTTTTTGCCTTCCTTTGGATCAACTGGCAGTTAGGCACGTTAAAAAAAGTTAAAAGGTTGAACTTGATGGGTGTGTGTCTTGTTTCAATCTTACTTACCATGTATATAACTATGTTATATCAGAAGTATCCAGCTCATATAGATCAGGTAGAGGTAGCCATGATATTATTGTACTGTATGATGGGAATGTCCTAGCAAGAACAGAGAAGCTCCATTTTGTCAGTGTAAACCAGAATAGCTGGGTTGCCACTAATAATGAGCAAATCTGGAGCAGTTTGCTTTGCTGAAGAATTTGCGAAACTGCGAATAAAATTACGAATCGGCAAAAAGTCAATAGGCATCGACAATTTTTTACACGTGACAAATTTTCATGTGCGTGACAATTTTTTCTTACTCCAAATGCATTAAAGTCTATGGGTGTTTTTCAGGTCTTGCACCTCCAGGCTTAACCAATGCGCCACCTACATGATTAAATCAAGGTAAAATCTGCACTCACGGATTTCATCAGGTGGCTTGGGAGCAGCGCCCTGAATCCATAGCTTCGAGTGATGCCTAGACAAATACAAAGAGAAAGAATGCACTCCTTCTACCACTCCTTCTACCACCCACTTGGGCTTAAAACTTAAGGGGTAATTTACTAAACGCTGGTTGTGCTTTTTGGGGCAATTTTTTTTTTTTTTCAAAACTGCCATCTCAGACCTGCCGAGGTTGTGTATAAGTCAGCAGCAAAAATCCCTATCCTGTTTTGAAGTTTCTGTGTTCTATGCTGGAATTAACCCAAAAATCCAATCTTTTCAGGCTTTTTAGGCAAAAATCTGAAAAATTCTGGCTTTTCGAGAAAAAGTCCAAAAAAATCTAGCGATTAGGGAAAAAAAATACTGCGCTGCGCATCTCCGAAAATCTTTTTTTTTTTTAAAAAAACAAGTATCAGGGGAGGGGGTCTGGCCCGACGGGGGCCCATGAGGGTCAGGCCCACTGGGTCAGTTCGACACTGCAAACATGTCCTGACACTTTTATTATCAAAAGATACATACATAGTCATAGTCATATCCACATAGCTATATTGAATAAAATTTACTTTTAATCCCAAGCGGGTGGTTGAAGGAGTGTGTGCTTCTCCTTTGTATTTGCCTACGCAGTTGACTCAGATAATCTCTTCCGAAAACTGAGCTGTCCAGATTAAAATCAGACAGGAGGAAACTCTAAACTATAGGTGGATGGTCAGCTACTGTATTTAATCCTTAGCATTTAGTCCCTAGTGACATTTCTATTCTGTGTGTACTGTATATTGTGAGTGGGTCCCTAAGCTCAGTAAGAGACAGCAGCACAGAGCATGTGCAGTGAATCAGCAGAAAAGAAGATGGGGAGCTACTGGGGCATCTTTGGAGACACAGATCTTTACTGCTAAAGGGCTGTGGTTGCCTTGGGCTGGTACAGAAGCACAAAACATCATGTACAACATTTCTAGCTACTTCTTTAGTTAGGCTTTAGTTCTTCTTTAAAGATGTTCCTCAATCCCCTTCATTGGACTGTTGGTGTCATCTTTGTGGCACTTCCTGGTCTTTTTCCTTGTTGGTATTTACAGCTCAGACATCTATTGGTAATGCTCTGTTTCTCTTCCCCTCCACTTTTATATAATCCAATATTCATCTGTTTGTCCAACCAGTCTCGTCTCTGGCTCCTCCCCTTACTTTTCCTCTAGTCTTTAGTCTAGTCATGCGTCATTATAGCTTGCTGTCACTTACTGAGCTTAGGGAGCCACTCACAATATACAGTACACATAGAATAGAAATGTCACAATATAAGGCTGATTAGTAATTAATACACATAATTACTACATGGCAGCACAGAAACCAGTGCAATTAGCATCAGAATTGAATAATCAGCAAACCTGTAGCATCAGCTTATATTACAGCCAGGGAAGCTCATTTTCTGCTGGATAATTAGTGACGAGCCCTAAGCTTAGCTTCTCAACAGCCAATCAGAGCCCACTGAGCATGTGAGTGTCACAGACACTTTCCAAGATGGTGTCCCCCTGTGACAAGTTTGAAGTCCTGGATCATTGCTGCTATTGACACGCTGAAACTTTAGCCTCGTGCAATAAGTTCACTATATAAAATATGACCTTTTTAGCCACATTCAGTTTCAGGGTTTAATTCACCTTTAAATAATATAATAGGGGCCAGAACTAAAACCTTTACCCTATTATTCCATCATGGCACTTTTCTGGCCCTGAACAGAAAACTTTGAAGACATGTACTTCTGCCAGAGCAACCAATCAACATTTTTTTTATTGGTCTTGTGCAGTTTGAGTAATAAAAGCTAAAATGTGGTTGGTTGCTATGGGTTACTGCACATATATAGTGCTATGAAATACATTGGGCACAAGCTGGAACCAATGACTCTGCCCAACATAAATCCCATAATCAGCCATTAGGGATGTAGCGAACTGTTCTGCGGCGAACTTGTTCGCGCGAACATCGGCTGTTCGCGTCCGCCGCAAGTTCGCGAACGTCGCGCGACGTTCGCCAATAGGCGTTCGCGTCAAAATCGTTCGACCATTCGACCATTCGATCGCTAAAATCGAACGATTTTCGTTCGAATCGAACGATCGAAGCCATTGGATTGAATGAAATCATTCGATCGAATGGCTTCGATCGTTCGATTCGAACGAAAATCGTTCGATCGAACGATTAAAATCCTTCGATCGTTCGAATCGAACGATTTTCGGATGTTCGAAGTTCGCGAACTGTTCGCGAACTGTTCGCATTTTTTGCCGGTGTTCGCGAACGGCGTTTGCGAACACATACTCGGCGGTTCGCTACATCCCTATCAGCCATCGATGGGTTACATCCGCTTGTGACTTCTGCCTCAAAAACTGGCCAACCGCCTCTCAGTCTGTACGTTGGTATAAATGATGTGCTCGTAAATCAGTGTTTTCCAAAATCTTATGTCACTTGTATGATGTGTGTGGCTGATAATCTTGATAACTCGGCAATATTTTTATTGAGCAAAGCGCTGAACAGAGCTCTATAGCCTCCAGCTACGTATAGGCTTAAATTAGTTTTCACTGTAATACGGTAGTAAAGATTTCAAGACAACTCCATCTTTTTACTTTTGCGCATAATTTATGTACATATGAAATATTTAATAGAAATGCTGGGGAAACAAAAATCTCAATCCGCACAGTCAAAAAAATGAACAAAGGACGGACAGTTAAAGGGATACTGCCATCGATTATTCCTCGAACGTTAACGCCATTCGAATAAATGTAAGTCAATGGTTTTTTTTTCCAGTAGTTTCTATAGTAAGGAGGGTTTTACTAAAACTCAATTTTTTCTCTTTTTTATTTTTAAGAAACCATGGGGCAAGGGCGAAGTGACGGCGTAGTTCGCCAGCGAAGGAGATAGACTCTAGCGGTAATTCGCTCCCTAACACCTGGCGAATTTGCTCTCTGGCGAATGGACATAACTCCGCAAATTCACTAAGATGCAGATTTTACTGAACGTTAGCTCTTGCGCCAGACTTGCCTGCGCCTTGCGAACTGCAATAGAGTAGATAGGACTTCCTCAAAAAATTGTTGAAAATTTTTCTAAGTCCCAAAAAATGCTAGCATCTTTTCCTTTTTCAGTGTGATAGGCTGAAAAATGGCGTAAATTTTTTTGGGTAACCGGCTGCCCCCCTACATTTCCTAACATATGGCACATAAACTATACAGTGGGCTCATGTGTAGGGCAATATAACAACTTTATTTTTTTTATTAAGGTTCCCTGGACTTGTGTAATGTAATGTATTTGCTGCAACATATATGTCCATTCAACTTTAACTTCCCGTCGTATACAAAATAGCTAACGCTATCGCAACTTCGCCAGCGTTCGGCACCCTGGACGCAACTTTGGATTTTAGTGAATTAGCGTTGTCCTGGCGAATCTACGCCTGGAGAAGTGTTACGCTTGTGAGCGAAGCCGTTGGAGGTTAGTGAATTTGCCCCCATGAATTAACTCATTTCCAGAAATGTCAGTTGTTTATCAAAAGATTCAGAAAAGTTGCAGCAACAGCAACTTTTTAGGACTTCAGTTGCCATTGACTTCTACGTGATATAAACAGGTTTTACATGGAGTATTTTTGGAATGTCTTCGTTTTGTCGCTACTAGTGATGGGCGAATAAATTCACAGCGAGTTTCCAATTTTCGCTGCCAACGAATAAATTTGCAAAACTGCCAAAAAAATCTGCCAGTGAAAAATCCACTGCGCTGAAAAAATTTGGCCTTTCGTCGGAAAAGTTAAGTGCATAAACATTGTTGTGAGTCAAAATTATTCGGACATCCATTTGGCTTTAATGCACTTGGCCAAAATAGGCGCATGTATAATAATTGTTACGGGTGTCGAAATTGACACGCGTCAAAATAATTTTGACGCCCATTGACTTCAATGCCCATGTTTCGCAACTTTTTCGCAGTTTCACGAACTTAGCAAATTTTTCGGCAAAGCAAAACGCAACAAATTCGCCCATTAATAGTTGCTACATTTCCGAAATGTTGCACTTTTTGTCCTGGGAGGTTTTTTTGGTGAAAAAAAAAGCCTGACCAGAAAAAGTTGCAATTTAGTAAACAGGACTTGAAACCATTTCCTTAGTCCTATTTAGGGATGCACCGAACACAGGATTCGGTTCGGGATTCGGCCAGGATTCGGCCTTTTTCAGCAGGATTTGGATTCGGCCGAAAATATACTTAATTATTGTTTCTTTACAAGAGAAGGTAATAGAAGACCTCCAAGCACTTGTCATCAATAATTTTACAAACAAAAAAGTTACTTGGCAAGCTAGTCAAGTAAAACACTAATAAGTGCTGATGTTATTTGCAGAGTTCTTAGTTATTATCCCGTCTTCATTGTACACAATGTTGATCAAGTTTATACCAAGTGAGTTCACATAGGGGACAGTCAAATTCAATGAATTTGTCCCGTTTCGCTTTGCCGTAAAATTAATGAATTTCCAGCGAAATTCACAAAACTATACTGCTGTCTGGAGTTAGCAATAGACACATAGGGGCAAATTTACTATGGGTCGAATATCGAGGGTTAATTAACCCTCGATATTCAACAATCAAAGTAAAATCCTTCGACTTCGAATATCGAAGTCGAAGGATTTACCGCATTTCATTCGAACAATCAAAGGAAAAATCTTTAGATCGAACGATTAAATCCTTCGAATCGAACGATTCTATGGATTTTAATCCATCGATTGAACGATTTTCCTTCGATCAGAAATTGCCTAGAAAGCTTATGGGGAAGGTCACCATAGACTAACATTGGTGCTCGGTAGGTTTTAGCTGGCGAAGTAGGGGGTCAAAGAGACTATCGAATGGTTGAACAATTTTTAGTTCGAATCGTTCGATTCGAAGTTGAAGTCGTAGTCGAAGGTCGAAGTAACCAATTCGATGGTCGAAGTACCTGTACCCAATCACTTCAGGTATTGGAAGCCTGGCAAGCTACATAGAAAGGCTTTTCAACATTGCTATGACTAAAGTAATGAAGTTCATCAGGAGAAAGCAATCTTAGTTATTAATCCTCTACAAAAGTAGACATTTGAAAACACCACCCCAAAACTCTTATGCCAAATCATTTCACCAACTGATTTAAAGGTAATCCGGCAAGCTGCATAGACAGGATTTAAAATACTAATATGACTATAGTCATGATGTAATATTGTGTAACTATTAAATGGAAACTTTTAATAAATGATGAGAATATATATATATATATATATATATATATATATATATATATATATATATATATATATATATATATATATAACAAACAAGGGAAAGTTGTGCTCACCACTATTTTTTAAAACCATTAGGCGGGGGTGCAATGAGGGTGTGTTTGTTATAGTTATACAGGAGCAGTGACCAGCTCCATGTTGTAGCTCCCCCCCTTCCCAGCTATAGTCAGGTGATCCCACTGGTGTCTAATAAAAGGGCAGCCAAGTATGGAGGTTTACTTTGAAAGCAGCTAATAAGTTGCAGGTAAAACTTAGTCCCTTTGTAAAATGTATAATTAAGCAATAGGGATGTAGCGAACGGCGGAAAAAATGTTCGCGAACATATTCACGAACTTGCGTCAAAAATGCGAACGGTTCGCGAACGTCGCGAACCCCATAGACTTCAATGGGAAGGCGAATTTTAAAAGCTAGAAAAGACATTTCTGGCCAGAAAAATGATTTTAAAGTTGTTTAAAGGGTGCAACGACCCAGAGGGGGATCAAGGGCAAAAATGTATCTGAAAAATACATTGTTGACACAGCGCTGCGTTTTGTGCTGTAAAGGGCAGAAATCACACTACGTCACTCAGGTGATGTTTCTGGACACGGAATGTGAAAAAAGCTCACACAGCTAGGTGGCACTTGGTTAAAGACTGGGCAAACAATGCCTGCAAGGGCAACGTATACAGTAGTGGATACGGAATATATTATTGCTGCTGTAAAAACATCACTCAGGTGATGTTTACGGACACGTAATTATTATTGTTATTTAGACAGAATGTGAAAAAGCTCACACAGCTAGGTGGCACTTGCATACCTCCCAACTGTCCCTCTTTTGACCACTCAACCCCCTGTCCCTCTTTTGTACTGGAAAGTCCCTCTTTTCTCTGCACTGAACAGCCAGAAAAAAACCAGTTTCTAACTTAATTGGCTTTTGGCAGAGAGCTCAGAACAGATAACAGGTGCAAATAAGATACTTTGTAACAATTTTGACTCTGGTTGGTGCTGGTGGTGGTGAACTACTAGGAGGAGCAGCACACCAGTCCCTCTTTTCTCTGAACTGAACAGCCAGAAAAAAACAGTTTCTAACTTAATTAGCTTTTGGCAGAGAGCTCAGAACAGCTAACAGGTGCAAATAAGATACTTTGTAACAATTTTGACTCTGGTTGGTGCTGGTGGTGGTGAACTACTAGGAGGAGCAGCACACCAGTCCCTCTTTTCTCTGAACTGAACAGCCAGAAAAAAAACAGTTTCTAACTTAATTAGCTTTTGGCAGAGAGCTCAGAACAGCTAACAGGTGCAAATAAGATACTTTGTAACAATTTTGACTCTGGTTGGTGCTGGTAGTGGTGAACTACTAGGAGGAGCAGCACACCAGTCCCTCTTTTCTCTGAACTGAACAGCCAGAAAAAAACAGTTTCTAACTTAATTAGCTTTTGGCAGAGAGCTCAGAACAGCTAACAGGTGCAAATAAGATACTTTGTAACAATTTTGACTCTGGTTGGTGCTGGTGGTGGTGAACTACTAGGAGGAGCAGCACACCAGTCCCTCTTTTCTCTGAACTGAACAGCCAGAAAAAAAACAGTTTCTAACTTAATTCGCTTTTGGCAGAGAGCTCAGAACAGCTAACAGGTGCAAATAAGATACTTTGTAACAATTTTGACTCTGGTTGGTGCTGGTAGTGGTGAACTACTAGGAGGAGCAGCACACCAGTCCCACTCCCCAACACAGCTAGACTAATAGCACTGGGCTCTTATAGTAGCAAAGTAAAAAAACAAAAAAGAAAATAAAAGCAGTCCTTACAAGGACTATTGGGTTACAGGCAGCAGTCAGCAGATGAGAGATCAGAAGCAGTGCCCACAGCAGCTACATACAGAGCACTGCAGTAGAAGGTAGATTACTAGCCAGCAAAGCTACCTAACCTAAAATGTCCCTCAAATCCCTGCAGAGTTCTGTCCCTACAATACAGAGCAGTATCAAGTAGATTACTAGCCAGAAAAGTTACTATCAACTGTCCCTCAAATCACTCAACAGCTCTCTCCCTACACTAGCTCTTCCAAGCACACACAGGCAGAATGAAAAAAAGCTGCAGGGCTTCAGTTTATATATGGAAGGGGAGTGGTCCAGGGGGTGTGGGGGTGGTCCAGGAGGGAGAGCTTCCTGATTGGCTGCCATGTATCTGCTGGTCTGGGGTGAGAGGTCAAAAATAAGCGCCAGCTAAGGCGAACCCAAATTGGTGAACGTCGCGCGACGTTCGCGAACATTCGGCGGACGCGAACAGTCGCGCGGGCGAACAGTCCGCGACATCCCTATTAAGCAATTGAATTCTTAATGAATCAGATGAAAATTAAGCGTAGGACTGGCCAGATATGGGATGACTGTGACGTAGTTGTTCAGATTAAATATATTGCAATATATGGACAAACAATCCCTGTGTTGTTTAAAGGGTAAGGCATTTTTTAATAGCAGTATGCACAAAATGTCGCTGTCTTAAATATATTGATAATGGGTTGAGTGCAGAGGACCTCTTGTAGTTGACTATATATATATATATATATATATATATATATATATATATATATATATATATATATATAAAATAAAATATAAGGTAAAGGATGAAGACCAGCTGCTTACCAGTAAACTAACAGGGTTGATATCATTATTTTTAGGGGCATATTTATCAAGGGTCGAATTTCAAATTGAAAAAACTTTCGAAATTCGAAACCAAAAAGACCAACCAAAATTAATTTGAAGGTTTTTTTTGGACGAATAGGTCCATTTTCGGTCGAATAGGTCTGTTTACGAACAAATAGGTCCGTATTCGGCCAAATTTGAATCGCTCGCATCAATCGATTGAATTAGATTCGAAGTTTTCCCCAAAAAACTTTGATTTTTCAAAAGTCCAACAATTGACTCCAGATTCTAGGAGGCCCCCATAGGCTAAAATTTGCCAGGTTTTAGATGGCGAATGGTCAAAGTCGAATTTTTAAAGAGACAGCACATTTTTTTTATAATTAAAATCAAATTTGGACTATTCCCAAGTTGAAGTACACAAAAAATAGCTCGAAATTCGATTTTTTTTTTAATTCAAAAATTCACCTCGACCTTTGATAAATCTGCCCCTAAATTACATTCCCTTTATGTACTTTAAACTTCAGAGGTGGGCGGGAATTTGTCATTTGCCCCCATATTTATATTCATTCATATCTTGAGTTCCACGGTCATTATATAAAAGTGATTGAAAGGCTCTTACCTACGTTAGATACAACTGTTATTCATTGGGAGATGAGCAAGCTTTTACATTTTAATTAATATTTTTAGCCTTAGTTACAGGTGGCCAATTTATTTCTGTTATTTTTTAGTATTCTGCAAAGACCCCGAGGTTATAAAATGTATCAGGCTTCTGTAAGAATCATATTAAAAAAATATATATTCCCCTGAATTCCATCATCAAATTCTAATTAAATAATATCTTTCTCTTAAAAAGCACCCAATTAATTTCCAAATGACAGTTTATGAAGGAGAAAAGGGTACGGTTTCTGGTTAATGCAGACATGAGTTTCCGGGGGAATATTTCTAAAAGAAACATGCTATAAGTTCTTCAGATACTTTAGAAGGCTGATAAAAAATAAATATAAAAAGGCCAACTCTTGGGTAGAGATAAAGTAGGTTATGCAACTGGCCTCTTCAGCAACACTGGGGTCCATAGAGTGAGGGAACATTTGAAAAAAAGTAGAAACTATAAATAATCTTGTTCAGTGGTTATTAGATAGATCAGGCCTTCTATAAATAAGTTGTACACCATGTTCTCACGAAGTTACTAAAAGCTGGACGGCAGCAGATAGGACATCCTAGAATTATGTGACTCCTTTCACCTTCTTTCAGGGGACCAAGCTTTCCCATTCCTTCTTTGTGTGTTTGCATTTATACAAATGGCTGGACAATGCTGTATAGTTTCCCTTAGACAATCTACAAGTGATGGCATTCCAAGCTCTGTGCCCATGGGCTTCCACCAGAGGTAGTCACTCCTAAATGCCTCCCATGAGGACCCAATGGCCCAAAGTGGAACCTAGGGAAGCAAGGCGTGATGGGGGTTGGGAGGGAAGCCTACCCCCCTCCCATTTCTTGTAGCTTGCCTGGGATTGCTCAATTTAAGTGTCCCAGGAGGAGGAGGGGAAAGAGTCATGGAGAGGAACATGGTCTTGACTTGGCAGTTGGTTCCAGGCGGCAGTGGGAGCAGCAGCTTACAACGTCCCACCCTCACTTAGATGAGGCAGGGTGCTGTGTTTGTTGTTGCCAGAGGCTACTGTAATGACTGAAGGACAGTACAATTATTCTAAACTCCAGAGGAAGAAAAACAAGATAGTTTACAGTGAGCAAGAATAGCTCGGTAGGTCTTGGGTCTTGACAGGAAAGCAATCATCCTCAGTTTAGGGCGGGGAGAAAGGAGGCAGTACCCTGGCATTACATGGGAATTAGGCTCTGCCCCCTTTGATGGCGAGTAAGGATTGATGGTTATGTAAATGTTTGTTATGCAAATGATTCTGCTACAAGTCTATAATGGTTTACATGTTATATTATGTTAAATGTTATGGTTAATAAAATGTTAACTGTGGCATTCTCTTTGCAAACTGGAGTCCCTGGGTTTCTTTATTGGGGGGAAGCAATCTATTAAGTGGCTGTTGGGTAAGTAAAGGAGGGGAACAGTTGCAGTGTAGATGCTGCACCCATCATGTTACTAAGAAAGAGAATTCCCATCTGCTGGTGTACGGTTAATAGTGTACAATTAAGCAAGTCCAGTGGTGGAATTATGTGCTCATCTATAAACTCCATGGGTGGCCATACAGGTTGCAAGTACAAGGCATTCCTCATGTCTTGAGACTATTGGCCTGCCCTAGATGTGCATCTGAACGTATGCAAGGGAGATGCCTATGCACTGTCCACTGGCAACCCCTAATAAATACATTGTTACAAAAGACAAACTGTCCTGTCTGTGCCCATTCTAGGAGCTTCACCTTCAGGTGCAACCAGTGAGGTAGGATGCAAAAAATATGGTACCCATTTTGTGCAATCTGTCTGTAATGATTTTTTTTTTTTTTTGCTATATAGATAAAGCCAAATGATTCTATAGGCCCATGATAGGATTAAGGATCTGTCCTAGGTTGGAGACTACCATGAGTTATAGGCCCATGGTAGGATTAAGGATTTGTCCTAAATTGGAGCCCATTATGAGATATAAGCCCATGGTAGGAATAAGGAGTTTTCCTAGGTTTGTGTCCACCACAAGATATAGGCCCATTGTAGGAATAAGGAGTTGTCCTAGGTTGGAACCCACCATGAGATATAGGCCCATGGTAGGAATAAGGGTTGTCCTAGGTTGGAACCCACCGTGAGATATAGGCCCATGGTAGGATTAAGGAGTTGTTCTAGGTTGGAGCCTACAATGAGATATAGGCCATGGTAGAAATATAGGCCCATGGAAGGAATAAGGGATTGTCTTAGCTTGGAGCCCACACAAGCTATGGGCCCATGGTGGGAATACGAAGTTGTGCTAGGTTCCAGCCCACCATGAGATATTGGCCTATGGTAGGAATAAGGAGCTGTCCTAGGTTGGAGCCCACCATGAGATATTCATGTTTTCTGGTAGCCCAGACTGAACCTGAGCAATTTACTAATACATCATACAGAACATGAGTAAACTTTATGTGTAGGTAAGACATACTCATCCCCTATTGTCAGCATTATCTGGCCATTGGAGATAGAGAAGCATTTTTTTTAAACTTTACTATTCCAAAAAAATGTATTTTTCATATAGAGACCATATGGCCAGGGTGCCGACTCTTCCTCCGAAAATGTCCCTAACGACTGTGCCTTATTTCTGAAGGCTGCATCACCTTACAGTCTGTCTCCCTGTGTTATCTATGTCTCACTGCATCATGGGCTGGAAGGGAACATTCTCTGACATTTCCAAGCAAGTCTTAATTTAATAGGAAGTGACATGGACATGGACTGTGTAAATATATATGTGTGTGTATAACAGGAATGCTATATAGTAGCCTCTATTGTAACAATGTAAAGGCACAATTCTTAAGATGAGTTACTGATTATATCGTTAAGGGAATAAACACTTGTGTATTGTAAGGGTTAATGCATAATTTTGCAATAATAATATTATTATAAGGTTGCAAAAAACAGTGGAACCTTCAAGTGTCTGCTAATAACCTTTATTTTACAGAAAATAGAGCATTGTTTCTTCTTTTACATTGAGTCATGGGATCCAAGTGACATCACTAACCAAATAATAACTAAATAAAGTAACTACGCATCAAACTTTATCCTCAACATTATGCATTCAGGCAGGTAGTGTTTCCCTTTAGTGATGGGCGAATTTGCGAAACGGCGAAAAATTCGCGAAACGGCGCCGGCGTCTCGTTTTTGACGCTGGCGCCCGTTTTTTCGACGCCGGCGCCCGTTTTTTGACGCGAATTTCCGCAGTCGTTTCGCGAATTTATTCGCTGGCTGCGAATTTGCGCCTGGCGAATAAATTCGCCCATCACTATTTCCCTTGCATGTGCCAAACCCAGACTTTTCCCATCAGACTGCCAGATGTCGAAATATCATTTATCACTCCATAGGAGGAATTTTCACTTCTCCAGAGTCCAACGGTGATGACCTTTACACAACTTCAGCCAATACCTGGCATTGGTGATGGTGATGTTAGGGTTGTCTGCCCCCAAAAAAACCCACACTCCCTACAAATATTGCTTCAGGACTCTTCAGTTGAGAACATGGTATTTTAGATGGAGTATCCAGAGGTCCATACTCTGTAGTCAAGCTTATTTGCGATGAAAGAAACTCTTTTAACTTCAAAATAGATTCAAGCTGACCTTCACGCAGAAGATACAACAGTCTTGAACCAGGTGGAAACAGATAATATTGGAGCTTTTTGGCAAAGCACAACATCTCTTTCTTTACAGGAAAAGAACCCCATCTCTGTAGTAAAACATAAAGGAGGATTGTTGATGTTTGGGGATGCTTTGCTCCCCCTGGAACTGGAAGTTTAGAGGCCCTGTGACATCATCAAGTTTTGGGATTACAAAGGTATTTTGGAGCTGGGTCACTATGATAGTATCATGGATCTTCCCAATGACCCAAAACACACTTCAAAAACACAATGGAATGATTAAAGTTTAATGATTATAGTTTTTTTTTAATTACATTTTTTACAACGCTAATAATTCACTGTACAAAATAAAATGTTATTCCTGAACCAAGTATATATTTTTTAGTTGTAAAATTGGTGTATAGGTGCATCTCAGGTCATTTTGCCTGATCCTGTGCTTTTAGAAAGAGCCAGTAGTGATGGGCGAATTTATTTGGCAGGCGAAAATTCGCTGTGAATTTACGCGATTCCCCGCCGGCGAATAAATTCGCGAAACGGCCGCAAAAATTGGCTGGTGAAAATTCGCCGGCATCAAAAACGGTAGCCGGTTTCAAAAACAAGACGCTGGCACAGTTTTGCGAATTTTTCTAAATGGCGCAAATTCGCCCATCACTTAATGCCAGCACTTCATGGTGGAACTGCTTTCAGGCAGGTTATAGTTTCTTCTACTCAAGGAGAAGAGTTGCCAAGGGACTTTTTTTCTATTGGGTGCTATTCTCATATGTATCAAGGAGCTATTATTTTGTATTTTGTGTTGAGGGGGGGGAGAGGTTGATATCACTCTAACTTTCAGTACAACAGTAAAGAGTGACTGAAGTTTATCAAAGCACAAGTCACATGACTGTGGGCACCTGGGAAACTGACAATATGTCTAGCCCTTAAATTTCAAAATGAAATATAAAAAAATCTATTTGCTCTTTTGAAAAATGGATTTCAGTGCAGAATTCTGCTGAAGCAGCACTATTAAGTGATGCGCTTTGAGAAAAAAAAACATGTTTTCCGGTGACAGAATCCCTTTGTTCTGAATTGACCAGCAAAGAGTCCTTAGAAAGAATCTTAGAGAGAGAGATATGAAAACACTGCAGTTGGGAGATGACGTCTTACAAATGAAGGAGAACAGGAGCAGTTTGGAAAAGAAGAGGTTCAGAATTGTCAAGAGAGAATGTAGAGAACCCATTCATGGCTATAGGAAGCGCTTGATTTCACTTATTCTTTCCAGATATGAAGTTTGGGGTGTCAATATGAGCCCCATCAATTTATTTTTCGATCTGAAAGCATATGATAAAGGAGTTCTGAGTCACCATAAATTGTTGTAACTGTATTTAAAGCTCCTGTCTAAACTTTGGTGCTAAATTGCACAAGGGCCGTTATCCACTGCAGAAAATGATCAATTAGTTACAAACCGAAAACAGAAAGAGATCCAATTGGCTACCAGGGGTAACTGCAGTAGAACAATTTAACACCTATCTTACCTGCCTTTTACAACTCCACCATTCTGTTGCTGGTTTTGTCAGCCTTGCATTCTTCTTTGTACAATAAATGCAATGCTCTGTATGTTTTAACAACGACCATAAAATAGATATTAGACTTTTATCTTCAATAAAAATAGCAATTTACAAAATGTTAAAGGAATTCATTGGCTAAATGCAGCCGTACACAGAAAAACACAAACACGCAGTGAAGCAGGGAGCGCTTTTTTGTGTGCTGGTTTTATATACAATATAAATTGATCTTCATTCACGGAACCAAATGCATCTTCTCCGCAAACGGCATTAAGTGGCCGGCCATTAGGTTTATAGTAAATTGTTTTATTACTGGTTTCCATTGGTAGCGCAGTGCACTTCAGGCTACATTGCACTTAATATGGAAGATATTTCTTTATTTCTGTTATGGGAAGAGATTGTAAAGAATATGAACCAAATAATTGTCCGCATTCGCCAGTGTTTTTGTTATCTGCTACCTCCTGCTGTCACAAAGCAGCGAGAAATCTCTTTATGAGAGCGTTTATAGGGTTTTGGGCACATTGTTTACATGATGATACATTTAAGAATTGAATCTCAAAGTGGGTAATATTCTCCATAATATTATTTTCATATTGTTTGTAACTGTGCATTTTTTGGATTTCAGAAACAGTCATAAGTCTCCTCTTTTGACCTCATAACCCCAAGAGACTTTCTTGACCACCAAGAAGAACATAAGGTTCAAAGTAGCTGGTCACACTGGGAAATATACAGTATACTGCAGTTCCACATAGCTGCTGCCATTGTTCTGCATCCTAGAGTGTAAAAATGTTGAGAGAAACAAGATCTTCTGCACAGCCTTGGAAAGCAGCCAGCAAGATGCGGAATAGATGGGTAGGGCTTGCAAGGTCTTTGGATAAACATTTTATTAAATAAGTGCAAAAAGAAACTTTTATAGGCAAATTCTGTCTGTTGTAAGAGGAGAGTAATGGAATGGAAAATACACTATATGGCCAGAAGCATGTGGACACCCAAACCATGATTATTGTGATTGGGTACGAATACATCATACAATGGAATTTAACTCCATGTTTCTTACTTTATGGCACCAATTTGGAGAACTTTCTTTCCTGTCTCATCACAATAATGCCCCCATGCACTAAGTTGGGTTTGTATAGAATGAGTTGGCTGAGATAAGAGAAGAAGAACTAAGAAGAACTTGACTGGCCTGCATAAAACCTTGACTTCAACATAACTGAATGAACTGAAGGCATTACTACGAGTGAGACCTTCTCTGTAACACCACTACCCATTCTCACTAATGCTCTTGTGCTTGAGTGAGATTAAACCCCCAACAACTATATTCCTACATCTAGTGGAAAACTTCCAAGTAGAGTAGAAGAAAAAAGCTGGATTGAAATGAGACGTATGACAGGCAGGTGCCTAAATAGTTTTTGCTATATAGTGCAAGAGTAAAAAGAGCACAAAGGCTCTGGGTCTGGCTGAATCGTTCATATATTGCTCCATAGGGGCATACATTCTACAGAAGGGCCACATTCAGTAAAAAAACACACTACAAAAATTAACTGAAAATTGCTTGTTCGTATGTAGCTTGGAATGGCGTAACCCATGTACTATTGTGAAATGTAGGGTACTAGATACAAATACTGTCGCATCTTGGATTTATGATATCAAAACATTGCCTGTAAAAAATTTCATCCATTCTTTTTGCCTTCTCTGGTGACCCTAGTGCATGTGTGTAAATATAGTCATGGTGGGGACTTCAAGCTGTAAGCTGCATACCATATTGGCACTATACAATGGGTAATAATAATAGTGGGTGACCTATGTGTTGTAAGTAGAAGCAGCTACGGTCAAATGAGAGAGGCACAAGGCCATGATACACCCTCAATAGAGAAATTTGATTCAAATTAAATATATAATTTGGTTTGTGAACCCCTACAGGGTTCAACCCATGAAACTAATGTCCACTATGTAAGTACTGGGAAGTGGAAAGTAAGAGGAGATTAAACTTCATCATTAAAAAAAATGGCAGCACTTACTCAACACTGACCCATACATTGTTTTTTATAGAAAAACTAGTTTCGACTAAATCGCTGTTGCACTGAAACAGTTTGGTCAACTATTAACCCTAGTGGCTGCTCAGTTCTGCAAGGAAAGTCCCTTCAATTGAGATCATGAAGGCTAATGACGTTCTAGAAGTAGTGTTCAAAGATCAAATTCACATACATATTTAATAATGCTGCTAATTGTATTGTGTGGAAAATAATGGGGGCCTGGGCAATGGGAGGGTGGGGAAAGCAAGGGCTGAATCTCCTTTGTATGTATATAAGGCGACCGTATAATAATGTCTCTAATGATTTATTTACCAGTAGGTCTTTCCAGCTGACAAGAGGTCACCCATTCTGATTAGAAGAAAAGAGGTTCTGCCTAAATATTGGGAAGGGGTTTGTTACAGTGAGAGCTGTGAAGATGTGGAATTGTCTCCCTGAATCAGTGGTACAGGCTGATACATTAGATAGGTATAAGGAAGGGTCGGATGCTTTATTCACCAGTAGCTCCTCCCAGCAGACAGGAGGGAGCCAATGAGATTAGAGGAGGGAAAGGGGTGTTACAGGGACAGCTGGGAAGTGAATCAGTGGTACAGGCTGATACATTAGATAGGTATAAGAAGGGGTTGGATGGTGTTTAGCAAGTGAGGGAATACAGGGATATGGTAGAGTTCATCCATAGACTGGTCCGATTGTTATCTTGGAGTCAGGAAGGATTCTTTCCCTCTCTGAGGCAAATTGGAGAGGCATCAAATTGGGTTTTTTGCCTTCCTCTGGATCAACTGGCAGTTAGGCAGGTTAAAACAGAGTTAAAAAGTTGAACTTGATGGACACGTGTCTTTTTTCAACCTAACTTATTATGTTACTATATATGTTAAAGATGGGATTCAAAATCCAGCACAAGGTCCAGGTACAAGGGAGCCCCATATTTACCTCCTGCCATAAGGCTTCCTAGGATCTTGCCTCCCCCAACTCTTTTCTGTTTGTGTGATCTGAAAAATGCCCACAATCTGCCCATACATGCACTATCAATCAACTGTCTCTTCCACTGCTGGTAAATATAATAGAGAATGCACTTCAATATTGTGCCAAGAAGCAGGGAATCTTAAAGGTAATGGAGGGCCACGGCCCCCCTAATATTGTTGCCCATCTAGAGCATTCCTTTAGAACAGAAAGGATATATTTTTAAAAATTTCTGTCATTCCGGAATGTTCGGTGAAGGGTCGCCCCTTTGCCTTGGTGGTCCCCAGGTAGTCGCCCTTTTGACAATTTATTAAAGTGACCTTGGCAGGTAGGGGTTAAAAATGATCATATTTCCTGTTTCTCATTATGAACCTCAGCCTCTGTTTACATATTCGGAATGCATGTCGCACGCTCCGGTTTTACATAACAGCCAATGCGAATGTTGGATTTTAAATTGCGCCGTTCATTGAGGCGGAATGGAAGATTATTTTTATAGCCCAAGTACAACTGTGTCCTTGTTAATTCCTTTTGTCATTTTCCAACTAAAACTATATCCAATTAAGTCTCGCAGAAGAGGGAAAAAAGCTACGAAAACAGATCCCCATTAATCAGATTAAAAACAGATGCTGTTAAGGTGATATCCACCCCTCTGTGCCAACAAGCTCTGGACGCATTTTGTGCTTCAGCAATTCCACTTTTCTATCTTGTACTGGAGACGAGGGGGGGATTTACCCTTCATTTCATTTATTTGTATTCTTGCCATCTTTTAATGGATTTTATTTGGCTTCTCCAAGTGGGTCTGAGTCAAAAGTGAATATAGAAAAAACTTGCCAGGAGTGTTCATTTCTACAAATGTTTGTTTAAAGAAACAACCACCGTGTCAAAGAAAACTTTCTTAGTAAGATATCCGTTAGCAATATTTTCATTAGAAATTTTTTTTTACTTTCTTTCATGTTTTCCTTTTACTATTTATTTTGCTTACTTATTTTCATACTAAACTAATTATGTTTTTCAACCAGATGATTTGTTAAAAAAAAAAAACACTAGGCCTTTCAGAAAACACAATTTCTACGGCAGATATTAACTGTAGATGCTCTAGTTATTTGGGGCAGGTTTAGGGTGGTTTCATGTTAGGATAAATTGTTGGAAGAAATCTTGGGAGGGATTTTAATCAAATTTTTTTCTTGTATGGAAACTCCTTTTTGAAAACTTTTTTTCCATCAAATAAAAAATGCAGGCAATTTTAGGTGGTGAGCTTTGTATTTTTTTATTTTTAAAAAACACACTTGTGGAAAACAAATCTGCATTGCAGAGGGAAAAGCAACTGATGCAAGAAAATGTGAGAGAGAGAGCTTACAATATTTCTCTACCTTCACAAAGACAAATAGCTCAGCCATAGTTGGATTGGGTTACCGAGGGCTTACTGGTTACCCAACTCAAGGGCCCACTACCTAGCCACTGAAGGGCCAACAGCCGCTCACCACTTCCACTCCACCATACCTCCCAACATTTGAAAAATGTAAAGAGGTTTTTTTCTGGTGTCCAGGTGGGCCAGTCTGACCCTGAGCTCAGCAGTTTTAACATGATTTTTTTTGTAATGAAGGAAACCGAGGCAACTGAGACAATATCAATCTTCCAATGATTCATGCAAACATGATTTTTGACTGTTAATACATCATCACGTTTAGCTTGCTCTGCAATTTTTTTTTTTTTTTTTGGTTTTTAATGTACATTTTCTAAGCAAATTTTTGAATGTTCATAATTAGTCTTCCTCCTTGCAGCCCGAGACCTAAAATGCTATTAGTTCATTAGGGTCACCACTTTTGGAATAGAATAATTAATGAGAATATGGAATTCTTTGCTGAGCCTTTAAGAGTGGCTTGGGTGACTTCATGGACAAGTATGTTGTTCAAGGTTACAGTGATCTCAAGGTCTACAGTTGGTTTTGCTGTGTACTGTGTGAAATTAGCTTGGGTAATGGGGGACAAGCATGATTTTTTGAGCAAGATTAGACAGAGAGACTAAAGTTGTCATAAAACAGAACTTTACTCCATCAAAGGAAAATGGATAGGGTGCTTCTTCTTCAAAAGACAAGGCATATAACCTACCCCACAAGCTTTGTATCCTGGTACAATTCACCATCAGAGGTCATCCTCTCTCTCAATCAGCCAGTCCACACAGCCTGATTTCAAGTCTTCTTCATTGGCAGCACTTTCTCTAGCCTGGTCTTTCTATAAGAAATCCAAGTCTTTGCTCTCCCACACACAGAGAGACCAGAAAGGATAACACTCTCCACACCTACTCCAGCACGATCAACAGCAGTAAGGCTTCTACCCAGGAAAGGGCTGTGTCTCTCCTTCTCATACACAAGCCAAAGCCCTTCAACAAACAGGTCTCCTCCACACACTGAGACCTGAAAGAGCTTCACAGTCCCACATAAACAACATGTTCTTTTCAGGTTCAACTCTTTAATGGGAAGCCGCCCTTTATATACTTGCCACTTAGTTATCTTTTTTGAGGGTTCAAATTTGATGTTATCTTTTTTCGACCCAAATGAGCCATGTAACTTTTTTATTGGACCATGGGGGCAATGAAACATATAATAATTCAATAAGAGATGCAGTTGTCCCCCTTTGGATCTGTCAATAATCATCATCACCAAACACCCAGCAAACTAGATGTTTCTGCAGCAGGTCTAGGGAAACCCCTACTTTCAACAAAATCCAACAATGTTGATGCAATAAGGCCAAAAATTGTACCTGGTTATTTTATATGGCCACACTAAAGCTGGCAATAGACTCAAAGATTCACTCGTTTGGCGACATCGCCAAACGAGTGGATCTTTCCCCGATATGCCACTAAAGGCATGGCTATATTGGGGGTAATTCGAACAATCGAATTACGATACACCAAGGGGCGCTGACGGGTCGGTTAAAAATCAATCCTTCCCGATATCATGGCCAGATATTGAGCGGGAAGACCCGTCGGAAGCCCCCATACACGGGCAGCTAAGCTGTCAAATTGGTCCAAACTACCGATATCGGCAGCTTTATTTGCCCGTGTATGGCCACCTTTAGTTTAATGGAACACTGGGTAGTCTAAACTTCTAAGTCCAACAAGATTATCTCCTCCAATTACAGCACAATGCTACTATCCATGATACCCCTGAAAAACCTCTGCAAAGACAGTTGGGGAACTATATTTAAGGGTTCCCTAGCGATGAGAAAAGACACAACCCATTCTCTGATTGTCAAGAAGGGGATCGTTCTGTGACTGTTCCCCATAATGCAGACTGCAAAGTTTAATATTTCCTCTAGATCTTTTAATTAAACAAACATTTTTCAACACAATCAGGTAAGAGCAACTTTTTTCTTTTATTTATTGGTATTAAAGCAATAAAAAGACCCAAATAAGACATTCTGTTATGTCATTCCAAACGAAGCCCAAAGCTTTAGCATGGACATAGAGAAAACAGACCAGGTTGTGAGTTGAGAAGCCTCTGAAGGAGCAGTATTTATTGCGGCTTAATACACCCCAACAAGCTTTGTTTGGCTCTGGTGAAAGGCATTATGTAATTAATGAGCTCCCCTGAGTGAGTGCACTTCACAAGAGGTTGCAAGTGATATGCCTACGAGGAACTGGTCTGTGTGCAACGGCCTGAGGACTTCTGCTTCTTGAACTTTTGATCTGTCTTTGTCAACAGCAGATGAAAAACATCACAAACTGTGGTCATGAGCCCTTCCAAGCGCCGCTCAAATTTCACAAGAGATGCAAATGTGATGTTAGAAAATGGTTCATTTATCATTTTTACACCAAATAGTAAAATATTTGAAGATTAACATTACAGAAAATTAGAGAAGCGTCGTGTTTAGCCTGTACCAAACACGGAAAAGATTGCTATGGATATATAACATTATAGATGAATTGTATTTTATATAGCACCACAATATTTACACAGCACTTTACTAAGATTGGTCGGCTTTCAATCTAAGCTCCCTATCACATTAATATACAAACTAGGACTATTTTTACCAGGAGATAATTAACCCGCTTGTATGTTTTTGGATTGTTGGAGGAAACCGAGTACTAGTAGATGGTGGTGCACATGTCTATCTAATGTTACTCTTTTGTTGTTTAGTCTTTCCCTTTGCTATGGGTTTAGGGTGCTGCACCCAGACCCCTGGAGCGGCGTGGTGAATGGCCATGAAGGAATGAATATAGATGATAGGGCTCCCCTAAGCGAAAGGTCCAGGACTAGGCACCCAGACCAGCTGTATATAGTGGTGAGTGGTGTGTTGAATGATTGACCCTTTATATATTTAATTTAGATCACTGAAGGATTTTATTGGAAAATATAAAATCAAATATTTTGATTTACTAAAGAAACCCACCCAGACTCATGGACCACATACATAAACCATGTAGATAGTATCCTTGTTGCAATTGAATTCAGGACTCCACTGCTAAAGAATTAGGCACTGTCCTGTCCATATATTTAAATATATATCCCACAGTTATTTGAAGTAAATACTCAATCATATCCATCAGGAACAAGTGCAGCAGGCTGTACAATCTTATTTCCCTACTATAAGTACAGACTCTAGACCAGTGATCCCCAACCAGTGGCTCTGGAGCAACATGTCCCTCACCAACCCCTTGAATATCGCTCTCAGTGGCCTCAAAGCAGGTGCATATTTTTCAGTTTCAGGCTTGGAGGCCTAATTGCATAAGAATTATGTCTACTACTTAGTAGAGCATCCTATAGGCTGACAGTCCACATAGGGGCTACCAAATAGCCAATATTTGGTATCTCCAGGGACTTTTTTTCATGTTTGTGTTGCTCCCCAACTTTTTTTACATTTGAAAAGGGGTAAAAGTAAACTTAGTGGCCTCCATTCAGGTAGTGTCTTTGCTGGAATCGAACCTAAAAACTCAGAAATAAGAACAGGGCTGGAACTAGGGGTAGGCAGAAGAGACAACTGCCTAAGGCACAATAGTGTGGGGACACTGGTCAAGTACATCTTCTGCCTGCACTCCCCTAGTTCAGGACCTGCAGGATCCTGGTTCATGGATTTTATGGCAGAGACAGGCCTTCCAGCTCCATATACTTTCCATATTATTGTACTTCTGTTAAAACTTTTGCTTGATAATGGAAACCTACTAGTGATGAGTGAATTTCTTCGCCAGGCATAGATTCACAGCAAAATTCCACACTTCGCCACCTACAAATTTTTTCACTAAACTGTGGAAAAAAATCCTTATTCTGTGTAATAATAAAACAGTAGCTTGTACTTGATCCCAACTAAGATATAATTAATCCTTATTGGAAGCAAAACCAGCCTGTTGAGTTTATTAAATGTTTATATGATTTTCTAGTAGACTTTACGGTACAGAAAGATCCATGATCCGGAAAACCCCATTTCCCAAGCATTCTGGGTAACCAGTCCCATACCTGTATTATTGTTTCAAAGAATATTTTCAAGAATAGTGGACAAAAAATAAAAGTCCACTTTTGATACATCAACCCCATAATATATTATTATTGTTATTATCAGGGCTGGAACTAGGGGTTGACAGAAGAGGCACCTGCCTAGGGCGCAATGATAGTGCAGGTACCTGTAAAAGTGTCTTCTGCCTACCCCTAGTCCGTGTTCCCTCCCCTCCGTAGCTCTCCATTCCCTCCCTCCCCTCTGTCACTCTCCCCTCCCTCTTTCACTCCATTGCTCTCCATTCCCTCCCTCCCCTCCGTCGCTCTCCCCTCCCTCGTCCCCTCACTTACTGCGCATACACGAACAAGGTAACGACTGGGTCTGAGCTTGTGCATGGGGGGGGGTTGACCGCCGGGTCTCTTGGGGCGCCTAGTCGGCTTGGCCAGCCCTTATTATTGTTATTATTATTATTATTATTATTAATAATTATATTATTATAAATGTATTATTAATGTTATTATTACAGTAGTAGTTATTAGTTAGCAGTTTTTAGTAGCAGTAGTTGTTAGTATTATTAGCTGTATTATTGTACTTTTTATTATTATTATTATTATTATTATTATTATTATTACAGCCATGGGATCTGTTATCCTGAAACCCATCTGGAAAGCTTTGAATTACAGAAAGGCCTTCTCTCATAGGGGCAAATTCACTAAGCGCCTAACGCTAGCGTGAATTCGGTAGCATTGGGCATTTTCGTTACTTCACAAATTCTCTAACGGACGCTGGCGTAACTTCGCACCCTTATGCCTGGCGAAATTTGCGCAACGGACGTAACTACGCAAATTCACTAACGCGCGCATTGTGCTGAACGCTACCTTTTACGCTAGACTTCCTTCGCCACCTCAGACCAGGCGAAGCGCAATAGAGTAGATAGGGATTGTTTCAAAAAAAGTTAAACATTTTTTTAAGTCCCAAAAAACGCTGGCGTTTTTTCTTTATTATGGGTGATAGGCTGAAAAAGATCGAAAAATTTTTGGGGCTCCCCTCCTTCCCCCCACATTTCCTAACTCATGGCAACTTTACTATACAGTGGGCACATGTGTAGGGCACAATAAAAATTTTGCTTTGCTTGGCGAATCAACGCTAGCGCAACTTCGCAACCTTACGCTACCCCTGAGCGCAACTTCGGATTTTAGTGAATTTGCGGAGCGCTGGCAAAAATACGCCTGGCGAAGTGCGGCGAAGCGCGGCAAAGCGGACGCCAGCACAACTACGATTCTTAGTGAATGTCCCACATAGACTCCATTTTATCCAAATAATTCAAATTTTGAAAAAAAACATTTCCTTTGTCTCTGTAATATTAAAACAGTAGCTTGTACTTGATCCCAACTAATTAATCCTTATTGGAAGAAAAACCGGCCTATTGGGTTTATTTAATGTTTATATGATTTTCTAGTAGATTCAAGATAAGAAGATCCAAACTGTGGATAGATCTATTATAATATAATCCCGAGCATTCTGGATAACAGGTCCCATACCTATATTGTTTTTTTTTTCTCATCTGACAAAAATACACTGTATTAGAAAGTGCTTGTTAGAGGGATGGCTACTTGTATGTTCGCACTCGCCTGCCTGTGAATGCACAAACAGTACGTTGGGTTCAACAGGTTGGCTGGGAGAACAGGCAGAGCTAATGAGGAGGCTACGAGATCTTATAAGAGCACTTACGGCCCCAGGGTTGTATTTGCTGCGCTGCACCTGATGGTAAAACTAGAATACTTCAAAGTGTAAAGGATTAGGGCTCTCACAGTGCTAAGAAATGGCCGAGGGGCAATTCACCAGCTTATTACCCACATACAAACTAATCCTGTTATCTGCAAAATAGAACGGCGTCCTGCAGCCGCCATCACCCAGCGTCGCAGGAGACTAATTCTCTATGTAGATTGGCAGAATTCAAATATATATACTTTTTACATTCCCACACCAATTTCATGTTTACTCTAGGAAAAAATGTGCTAACAAAGACGATAAGAAGCAAGTGTGTTTTTTTATTTTTATGTAAAGCAGAAGAATTTATATGTACAAAACAGAGGTGAATATTTCATACACACACATTGAAATTCATGGAAGAAACAAAGCTGATATCTAAATTCCTCCCTCCCCTTCTCTTTTATACCTGTAATGGTATGATTTTTTTCAAATATAAAAAGATGTAGTATTTGTGCCTAAAATGAACTTATCTGATCCCCATTGTAAGCAGCAGTCCTGTCCTGCTTTATGGCAGCTGAGATTCTAGCTATCTGTATTAGGGATGTAGCGAACCGCCGATAATGTGTTCGCGAACGCCGTTCGCGAACACCGGCAAAAAATTCGAACAGTTCGCGAACAGTTCGCGAACTTCGAACATCCGAAAATCGTTCGATTCGAACGATCGAAGGATTTTAATCGTTCGATCGAACGATTTTCGTTCGAATCGAACGAAAATCGTTCGATTTTAGCGACCGAATGGTCGAATGGTCGAACGATTTTGACGCAAACGCCTATTGGCGAACGTCGCGCGACGTTCGCGAACTTGCGGCGGACGCGAACAGCCGATGTTCGCGCGAACAAGTTCGCCGCAGAACAGTCCGCGACATCCCTAATCTGTATAACAACATTCTGTCCCAGTGGCTGCACAGATCCTATCTGATCCCCATTGTAAGCAGCAGTCCTGTCCTGCTTTATGGCAGCTGAGATTCTAGCTATCTGTATAACAGAACATTCTGTCCTAGTGGCTGCACAGATCCTATCTGATCCCCATTGTAAGCAGCAGTCCTGTCCTGCTTTATGGCAGCTGAGATTCTAGCTATCTGTATAACAGAACATTCTGTCCCAGTGGCTGCACAGATCCTATCTGATCCCCATTGTAAGCAGCAGTCCTGTCCTGCTTTATGGCAGCTGAGATTCTAGCTATCTGTATAACAGAACATTCTGTCCCAGTGGCTGCACAGATCCTATCTGATCCCCATTGTAAGCAACAGTCCTGCCCTGCTTTATGGCAGCTGAGATTCTAGCTATCTGTATAACAGAACATTCTGTCCCAGTGGCTGCACAGATCCTATCTGATCCCCATTGTAAGCAGCAGTCCTGTCCTGCTTTATGGCAGCTGAGATTCTAGCTATCTGTATAACAGAACATTCTGTCCCAGTGGCTGCACAGATCCTATCTGATCCCCATTGTAAGCAGCAGTCCTGCCCTGCTTTATGGCAGCTGAGATTCTAGCTATCTGTATAACAACATTCTGTCCCAGTGGCTGCACAGATTCTATCTGATCCCCATTGTAAGTAGTGATGGGAAAATTTGCGCCGTTTCGCCGAAAAATTTGTGAAAATGCGCCGGCGTCTCGTTTTTGATGCCGGCGTCCGTTTTTTTGACGCCGACGACCGTTTTTTGACACTGACACCTGTTTTTAACGTCGGCGTCCATTTTTTCGCCAGCAAATTTTCACGCCCGTTTTGCAAATTTATACGCCGGCGGCGAATTGTGCAAATTCGCTGCGAATTCGCCCATCACTAATTGTAAGCAACAGTCCTGCCCTGCTTTATGGCAGCTGAGATTCCAGCATTCTGTCACATTAGATCCTATCTAATACCCTTCTTTATGGCCCTCTATGACCAAAGTCACTATAAATAAATAAATATTGATACAAATGCTATATAAACAGTACTATCATTGACTTTGGCAAGAGAGGATTGAAAAAAAAACATTTGCAGGGTGAGTGTAGCCTTTAACCGCTGTCCCCTTTGTAGAGACAAATAGTAACAATAAGCCTGTGCTCCGTTCTGCAAGAACCTCCTGTGCAACTTGTACAAGATTTATATTAAAAAGCTGAAAGCCTGATGGCAACACTCGTGGCATTAAAAATCAAATGTAAATGAAGGCACTCGGGAGAGAGAATTAGAATATCAAAGGGATTGTGTATACACCGTGTCTTTTCGCATTCATTGTGAGTCCCACCTTATAATTACTTCAAAGCAAACTCACACTGACTCAGACTTAGTGACCGTCTTTAAATAATGACTAATTGCTGTGAAAGATTAATCAGCTCCAGCGCTAAGGTACTTTTGTGTTTCCTTTTAGCTGGTGCTTCTTTCTTCTTTCCCGTCCCATGGTCTCCAATACGGCTCCACTTCCCCTTGATCAGGACCCCAGCAGGCAACAAAACCTGTGCAATACATTCTGTGCCAGACTGGGCCCCCCAGATCTTATATCAAGGGGCCACTCGCACACTCTACTGCCACAGTCACAGCACCACATACACCTAAGCAGCCATTGTGAGTATTGACACTATTCATTAGAGGTAGTCCTTGCATATCCCTATAGGTAAGCTCTACTCCATTGTCCTGCCTCCTGTAATTAACCACATTCAAGTGCACCCATTGATGCAGGACCACCCTGGTGCTACTGCCATTTTCAAACTGTCAGTTTTTCCCGGGTTCCCACTGCTGCTGCATTTTGATGCATCAAGCAGACTTTGCTTTAGACACAATCCCACTTTCCTGCTTTCCCACTTCTCTGCCTCAATTAACATGAAATTGTAGGGAGAAACCTTGCATTCTGGGTAATTGCACTTTCCATACTGCAGTTGGATTTATAAATGACCCTTAGTAAGTGCTAAATGATATTGGTGGCTGACATTTTTCCTGACCAGGAGTGACTTTGTTCAGGGCCCACCAGGACACTTTCCAGGGGCCCCGACAGGCCAATCCAGTCCTGAACACAATCAGGTAGAATGACAAGTAGGACAGTTGGACCTGTAGCAAGTACTTTCAGTAGGGTGCTTCTCAAAACTGCCTTCACTGATTTACTTATACCATGTGACGTATAGTGATGGGCGAATTTGCGACGTTTCGCTTCGCCAAAAAATTTGCGAATTTCGTGCGAAATTCGCGAAACTGCGAAAAATTCGTGAAACGGCGCCGGCGTCTCGTTTTTGACGTCGGGGCCCATTTTTGACGCCTGCGCCCGTTTTTTCGACGCCGGTGCCCATTTTTGACGCCGGCGCCCGTTTTTGACGACGGCGTCCGTTTTTTCGGAAAAATTTTTTTGACGCCGGCGAATTTTTTCTGCGAATTTTCGCGGGCATTTCGCGAATTTATTCGCTGTCGGCGAATCGCGCAAATTCGCCGCAAATTCAGCCTGGCGAATAAATTCGCCCATCACTAGTGACGTACCAATGGAATGATGGGTAAGTGGGTGGAACCTGTAGTAAGTCCCTTATACTGTATCTCATAGAAACGACTTTTGTTAAAGGGGACCTGTCACTCAGACATAAAAAGCTGCATAATAAAAGTCCTTTTTATTACAACATTCATAGCTGTTGTAAACTCATTTAAACATCTCAGCTGTCAATCAAATATTGTCTGCCCCTCCTCTATGTCTTAGGCAATTACTTTCACTTTCCATTCAGCACTTCCTACATGTCACTGCTCTCCCCACATTCTCCCTGTCCCTTCACCATTTAATTGTGTAGCCAGGACATGGGGATGGACATCAGGTCCCCCATTCTGGTGCACAAACAAGATTCTGAGATGATACAAGACTTGTCTTAATAACAGTGTCCACAAAATGGCTCCTGCCTGCTTGTTATAATTATGAATTCCCAGACTGAAGGAAACAAGATTCAAATAATTTATACAGTGTAATTAAAGTTCATTTTGCTTGACTAATGTGATAAAATAGGATTTGGAATAATTTTTTCAGGTGACGGGTCCCCTTTAAACCAGTATTCTGTTATACCATGTGACTGCTGTGCTGGGGCTACAGTTGCTTCTTCATGCAATGATAAAGCAGTTGGCAGTTGCTGTTCTGGCTACTCAACTGTTTATTGCCAGTATCTGTGTTGCCAGCCCATCAAATAGTATCAGTGAATGATTGAAGGCAAAGTGTTCTTAGGGAAAAGGGCAAACCGAAAATAAGACCGTTCCAATTGTGCCGTGTTGTTTCAGTCCCCTCTTAGTTCCTTGGTTCTTCTATGTTGTAGTGCTGGTTACAGATACATTTGCATGGATCCATTTTTGAAAAAAATGTGTAAACCGCACCTCCTTAAAAACGTATCCTTTATTGTTTGGCTATCATAAATATAAGATCAAAGACCGCATCATTGCCTGACGCGTTTCAGACTACACTAGTCCTTAGTCGTAGGCCTATGAAGTGGGATTTAAAACATTTTTTTAAAAATTGATTCATGCAACTTAGGTAAGTCGGCAGCACAGGAACAACCAACTGATTTATCATTGCAGCTAGAAACAACTGTGAAAAGAAATGTCTGGGATACGCTGATCAGGAGGCTTGGCTAAGGGCATTGGAAGAAGTAGTGGGAGCACAGAAGGGCAGGAGGATCGCTGGCACAGTATAGTAGTAGTCTTTGTGGCATGACTGCTGATCACGTGGCCACTCAGTCTCCTGCATGGATCCTAACCCAGGTAGATTTTTTGCTTCACTCGGCATGAATTTCTACATCATGTTCAGACAGTTGGAATTTCGGCAGCTTGCCAAGCCCTACAATAGTCATTGTTATCGCATAGGCATTTTAGGCAAGACACCAAGTTCCCGGCCTATTAGTTCTGTAACAATGTGATTATGCAAATGGATTGAGCTGTTACTTGTGTTTCAAAACAAGCCATTCCACCGCTATCCATTACACCAAGACGGCCAATACAAACAAATAAGCCTCAATAAAGGAGAAGCCGTGTGAGCTCTGTGGTTCTCAAGATGCCACAACTCAGCCAGTTCTGAAGAATTGAGCAACTCGGGTCCAAGGACAGTGTATGTACAGTAGTGAGGAGAGGGAGGGATGACCATGGCACAGTCTGCAAATAACTGACCCACTAAATGTACCGAATCAAGTACATACAGCACCCTCTATGGATGTAGTTGTTAAAGTTTTTCAGTTAAAGTTACAGTAACACCAAAAAATTAAAGTATATCAAAGTAATGAAAATATAATGTACTGGTGCCCTTATTGCCCTACACTTGTAAAACTGGTGTGTTTGCTTCAGAAACTTTATACTTTTTAGTTCATAAAATCAAGCTGCTGTGTAGCCATGGGGGCAGCCATTCAAGCACAGGATACACAGTAGATAACAGATAAGTACTACTATACTTTATATAAACAAGCTGCTGTGTAGCCATGGGGGCAGCCATTCAAGCACAGGATACACAGTAGATAACAGATAAGTACTACTATAGTTTATATAAACAAGCTGCCCCCCCCCCTCGTGCACCCCCTTTGCCTCCCTCCTCCTCAACTTTATGTCTGATGGTCCAGGCAGGGTACGAGCTTTGAGTCCAGGTTGGGGAGCGAGCTCGGTGTCGAGGGCTCTGTGCAGGGAGCAAGCTTGGAGTCAGGTTCGGACTGAGAATTAAAATAGGCCCTGTCATTTCAGGTACATAGAGGCCCAATCAGTCCACATAGAGGCCCAAACAGCCCCCACCCGCCCACTTAATACTGACTTTCTATGGGACCTTATAGCAGCCCCTCTGGCATTTGCCAGAACCCACAGATTGCCAGTCTGGGCCTGCTTGGAGTCTAGGCAGGCAGTGAGCTTGTAGCCCGGGCGGGGGAGCAAGCCTGCCCAGCGGGGCCCATAATGGCTAGGGCCAACCAAGTTTCTTCCCGGTGTCCTGCTGGTTCAGTCCAACCCTGAAATAACATCTGATCTTATCATACAATCTGTGCTTCAATTCGGTCATACTCATCCCACAGGACCTGCAGAAGCAGCAATGGTGCACGTTCCTTTCCTTTCATATCATTGTTTATTCCTTCCTTTTACTCACCTGAAAGAGCCACATAAAATTTAGCACAAAAAAAAGCTGTCTCTTCCCAGTGCACAAGGTATGAACACATATTCCTTGATCAGCAACCTTTTCTGCTTATTTGGGGGGTGGGTGTTTATTAGGCATTTCCTGCGCATTCAGATCCGAAGCTCATTACACACCTGACTTGCTGCTAGATTGCCGCTTTGCATTCCTTTTACCCTTTTCCACTTCAACCTTTTCCATCGCCGGATACAAATGAGATGCAGAGAGGCCTCATATTTGCAAACAACAGCCTCCGAGTAGGAAAGAAATGGAGCAGAAAGGTGCAGCCAATCAAAGTAGATCCTTCTGTACGACTAACAGCCATGTGATGACACAATGGGTCTGTAAATATCCCAGGATTAAAATATCACAAAGAGAGAAGGTTGGATTGATAAAGAAAGTGTAGGAGTCAGGCAGAGGGATTCCTGTTATTAGACTGGCCGGAATAGAATAGTAAGCTCATTTGGCAAGGTCAGCAAGCAACCTCGGGACTTGTGGGTTTCCGGATAAGGGATCTTTCCTTGATTTGGATCTTCATACTTTGTCTACTAAAAAATCATTAAAACATTTAAAAAAAAAAAACATTAGGATTGTTTTGCCTCCTATAAGGATGAATTATATCTTAGTTCGGATAAAGTACAAGGAACTGTTTTATTATTACAGAGAAAAAGGAAATCCGGCTTCAAATCTTTGAATTATTTGATTAAAAGGGAGTCTATGGGCGATGGCCTTCCTGTAATGCGGAGCTTTCTGGATAACGGGTTTGTGGATAACAGATCTCACGAATGACACCTGCAGTTTGCTGTGCAGTTGTTCTTATCTTGGACAGGATTAAAAAAATAAAATTTTTAACACCAAACCTATAGTATGGGGCCGATTCACTAACTTCGAGTGAAGGATTCAAAGTAAAAAAACTTCGAATTTCGAAGTGTTTTTTGGGCTACTTCGACCATCGAATGGGCTACTTCGACCTTCGACTATAAATTCGACTTTGAATCAAAGGCTTCAAACTAAAAATCGTTCGACTATTCGACCATTCGATAGTCGAAGTACTGTCTCTTTAAGAAAAAACTTCGACCCCCTAGTTCGCCACCTAAAAGAAGATCCCCATAGGCTTGGCTATGTTTTTTTGGTCGAAGGATAAGCCTTCGATCGTTGGATTAAAATCCTTCGAATCGATCGATTCGAAGGATTTAATAGTTCGATCGAACTATTTGCGCTAAAATCCTTTGACTTCAATATTCGAAGTCGAAGGATTTTAATTCCCAGTCGAATATCGAGGGTTAATTAACCCTCGATATTCGACCCTTGGTGAATCGGCCCCCAAATGTTTCCTTGGGATAGGATTTAGCTTAACAGCTTTACTAGCAACCCCGAGCCGCTGCCGATTTTTTTAACAAGGAAAAGATGATATTGTACAGGTATAGGATCTGTTATCCAGACTGTTTGGGACCTGGGGTTTTCCGGATAATGGGTCTTTCCATAATTTGGACCTTCATGCCTTAAGTCTACTAGAAAATCATATAAACATGAAATAAACCCAATAGGCTGATGTTGCTTCCAGTAATGATTAATTACAGTATATCTTAGTTGGGATCAAGTTAAAGCAACGGGTATTGGACCTTCTATCCAGAATGCTCTGGGCCTAACAGATCTTTCTGTTTTGGATTTGGATCTTCATGCCTTAAGTCTACTAGAAAATCATGTAAACATTAAATAAACCCAATAGGCTGGTTTTCCTTCTAATAAGGATTAATTATATTTTAGTTGGGATCAAATACAAGCTAGTGTTTTATTATTACAGAGAAAAAGGAAATCATCTTTAAAAATGTGGATTATTTGGATAAAATGGAGTCTATGGGAGATGGCCTTTCCGTAATTCGGAGCTTTCTGTGTAATGGGTTTCCGGATAACACATCCCATACCTGTACACATGGATGTGATGTCATTGTCATAGGGAAGTGGTGTCATCCAAGAGTGGATGGAAGGGTGAAAGGGTGTTGAAGCTTATTATGAGAATATCAGAGCAAAATGTTCTTCCAGATCAACTTGTGACCAACCCCCCCCCCCAGGTCTGCCAACCCACACCTAAAATACCTGTTACCCACCCCATACATTTTCTACAGGTGTTGGTGGGTACATGAACCCCCTGCAGGACTCTAACCAGAAGTATGAATATCAGTGCTTTGATCAGTGGTTAGTAGTCATGGGCGAATAAATTCGCCTGGCGCAAATTCGCTGTGAATTTCCGCATTTCGCCGGCGGCTAATAAATTTGCGAAACTCCTGCGAAAATTCAGCGGTGAATAATATTGGACACACATTAACTTTAGGGCCAGCTTTTTTTGACGCGAGCAACTTCTCAGTCCAAAATTAGGCAGATGTAAATTTTCGATTTTCAAAAATTTTTAGCCAATTTTTTTTTGCCGTTTTGCGAATTTCATAGGAAATTCGCAATTTTTTTTGACTAAGCGAAATAGGGGACATTCATCCATCACTGGTGGTTAGTTTCTAGTGCATTTACTCAGCCCATGTAATAACTTCTAGAATAATTACCCATCAGATAAATAGAAATGTACATGAGGGAAGTGCAACCTGCTGAAGTGCAGCTGTCTGGCGGATGCCGAGTTTTGTAGCTGGAGGGCAGCGAGTGGGACAGACCTAATCTAAGCTGAAGTCTATAGGCTTTATGTATTATTTTTGGACTTCATTTTCTGGGATCATTGCTTTTACTGCATTAGAAGCAGAATATCTGCACTATGTAATCATATTTATATCAGTGGATGTGCCAACAAGATAACTAAACCACATTTCTGCATTTTTCCCCCTTTTGTCTGCTCCATCTTCAGTCTCCGGGTTTAGCTGACAATGTAATACACGTTCGGCAGCTGATTATAATTAAAAATATCAGAATAAATTAAAGTCCTCAGCTTGACACACAGAGCCATAACTTTGCCTTCAGACATTCCTCTCTAATTAGTTAATTAATCCTAATGCAAATTATAAGCAATAATTAGTCAGCCAAGCTTGGCATTAAAGTCTGCTGGCTTACAGCACGTTTCAGCTAGCACTGTGTTTTCTTAAAGGAACACTACGTCATTAAATCTTCTTGCTGAATTGTGCTTTGTACAGATGAATATTTATGCTGCCATCATTTTATGGGATCTCTCTGTACAGACTATGAGCAAACTTAGGGGCTGTTTCTGCTGAATTGTGCTTAGTACAGGGAATACCTATGCTGCCATAGTTTTATGGGATCTCTCTGTACAGACTCTGAATAAACTTAAGGGCTGTTCCTGCTGAATTGTGCTTAGTACAGGGAATATCTATGCTGCCATAGTTTTATGGGATCTCTCTGTACAGACTATGAGCAAACTTAGGGGACTGTTCCTGCTGAATTGTGCTTAGTACAGGGAATACAAATGCTGCCATAGTTTTATGGGATATCTCTGTACAGACTATGAGCAAACTTAGGGACTGTTCCTGCTGAATTGTGCTTAGTACAGGGGATACCTATACTGCCATAGTTTTATGGGATCTCTCTGTACAGACTATGAGCAAACTTAGGGCACTGTTCCTGCTGAATTGTGCTTAGTACAGGGAATACCTATGCTGCCATAGTTTTATGGGATATCTCTGTACAGGCTCTGAATAAACTTAAGGGCTGTTCCTGCTGAATTGTGCTTAGTACACTGGAATATTTATGCTGCCATAGTTTTATGGGATCTCTCTGTACAGACTATGAGCAAACTTAGGGGACTGTTCCTGCTGAATTGTGCTTAGTACAGGGGAATAGCTATGCTGCCATAGTTTTATGGGATCTCTCTGTACAGACTATGAGCAAACTTAGGGGACTGTTCCTGCTGAATTGTGCTTAGTACAGGGGAATAGCTATGCTGCCCCTTCAGCTAAGGTTTAATGTAAGACTCCAATTTATTATGGATCACTACTTTATTCTGCTAGCAAAACAGTCAATATTGAACAAATTGTTGTTGTTGAAATTTCCTGAATTTTCCTCCTAAGAGGGACATATTAATTTGAGATCCTTCTCAATGATTTTTATTAAACTGACCTTTAGCCAGTGCCAAAACCTCCAATTAAATCCATCGCCTCCCCATCTTCTATTAGGGCAGTGGAAGGGAATCCAAGAAGAGACAGGAAATGAACAGAATACAAATGTTTCATCAGTCTTTGTGTTTCATCCTCTTTTTATCTTTCACTTAATATTGTACATTTCCATCAGCCTCATCTTGTTCCCAGTGGTGCTGTGATCTAAATATATATACTGTATGTGCCACATTTAATCACAATTAAAAAGAAAAGTTTACAGGCACGTTGCTTTCATGCTTTTCATTCAACTTCATTCCCACTACAAAGAGTCGGCTACAAGTTTATGAGATGCCATTTCTGACACATATTTAACGTTTCAGAATGGAATAATGTATTAAATATCTGCTGGTGTTTAATAAAGGCCAGCGAGAACAGGGATCAAAAACAGTTTGACCTATGACCTTCTATAACTTCATTAGTGGATCATTCAGCTATGCCATGTCCCAAACTCAACTAGAAGAAGGGTTAAAATGGCAGAGCTTATAATAAGTCATCAGCTGTTCCTTACATCTAGGTTAAGCCTTATCTAGTTATACTACGCAATGGCTTCAGATAGCAGCTATGAAACTGCAAGACAGCTTGGCCACTTATCCTTCATCCAATGGTCTTGGGGCCAGTGTCAAGGACTTGGTAGGGGGTGCTGAGGAGGCAGAGGATGTAGGTTGAGTCCTTAAGGCTGGGGCGGTAAGGCTGAACAGAGAGAAGAGGGACAGGATCAGGATGAAGAGGGAGACAAGCAGGAGAAGAATGGACAGGACTGGAGCTGGAACAGGACTGAAGCACGAACAGGACTGGAGGGAAGGACAGAGCAAGGGAAGGTAAGGAAGAACAAGACAAGGATCAAGGGAAAAGGCTAGATACCCAACTAGGAGCAATGCCACAATGCTTAGGAATACCAATACTCCGGCATTGATGGTGAGGAGGGCTGACCTTATATAGGGCAGGGTCAGCCATAATTGGCTGACCTCAACCCACCAATTAGGGTGTTGGGATGTGATGGTTAGTCCTGAGACCCAGCCGAAGTACAAATAAGAACTTGCTGGCTCCTCTACTGGCCCAGTGGTTAGGGCGAGCAGCCAGTAACCAGGAGGTCTCAGGATTAGTTAAGGGGCGAATAAATTCGACAGTCGTGAATTTCCGTGTTTCGTCGCCGGTGAATAAATTCATAAAAATTTGCCGGTGTCAAAAACAATTTGGACGCGATTTGGAATAGTCGATAGTGTCAAAACTGTTGCGCATGAACATTATTTGGACCCCCATTGAATGCAGGCGTCAAAATTGTTAAAGGCGTCTAAATTTATGCGGGTGTTAAAATTCACGTTTACGGGACAAATTCGCACATCACTGCTCAGGATCAAACCCAGGCAGAGCCTGAAACCTGATTTAAAAAAGCCTTTGCTTAAGCATTGAGGGTTAAGGTTGCCATTCATTGAAATCAAACAAATCTTTCTCCAATATGCCCCATATATACATGGGTTGATCTGATTATTTGACCCTGTGGGGATACAGGCCATCGAGGTGAGGACTGTATCAATGAGCTGATATGGTCCTTCGTCCAACGTTTCAAACATGCCCTATAATTTGGGTAAACTCTTTGGAAGGCCCCATTCACAGACCAATAAACTGTCGGCTAGGTTCATCAGCAGCTTTTATCAGCCCATGTATTGCCACCTTAAGGCTGAAGACTGAAACCTAAGCCACTAACATGTTCACAAAAGTTTAGTTAAAAATAAAGGATAAGGACAATAATATACAATTACCTCTTTATATTTACATTAGCAAAAATGAAGCTATAGTGGCCCTTTACAATAAGTGCCCATGGTATGCTATCCAACCTTTTCCACATTGTGAGCCAAATCTGTAGCAAATCAAATACTGGGGAACTGTATTCAATACAGGTATCGGATCTGCTTCCAATACGGATTATTTATATCTCAGTTGGGATCAAGTACAAGCTATCATTTTATTATAACAGAGAACAAGGAAATATTTTTTTTTAAAACGTATACATTTTTTTGGTTGAAATGAAGTCTATGGGAGATGACCTTCCCATAATTCAGAGCTTTCTGGATAACAGATCCCATACCTGTATAAATAATATGGTCATTGAAATACCTCTACAGAGCCACTGGTCAGTTAATTAAAATCGATGATTGATACCACTGGAGTCTCCAGTTGGGCAGCAGCGATATATTGCAATGATGTTTCCAGAAGTCACAAGCTTATAATAGCTCATTGATATATTACAGGAGTGTGTGTCTGTGTGTATCAAATGCAGTGCAAATGAAAAACAGATTTATTTACACTAGAGAAGTCAAAGTCATAGCCTTTAGCTCATGTCAACTTGCAGGAGACTCCAAGGATTGCAGCTTGCTAGAAGCACAAAGCGATCTGAAGCATATTATTGTCTTTTCACTATTTTATCCTCTGTTCACCTTATTATCACTGTTATTACCTGAACCACTCTAGTGTGAAGGAGTCACCAAATATTGATGAGGTTATTTATTAAAGTCCAAATGCCAAAAACTTGAAAACTTTGAGTTTTTTTTTACTATAAAATCTGAATATTTAGTGGAAAAAAAACTTGGATTTATTAAAACCCGAAGCTGCAAAAAGTCCAAATTCGAAAATCCAGCATCTCAGACCTGCGGAGGTTGTATATGTTAATGGGAGAGGTACCTAACCAATTTGGACATTTCTGTGGTCTGCTCTGGAATTTGCCAAAAAATCTGACTATTTATGACTTTTCGGGCAAAAATCTGAAAAATTTAGGCTTTTCAGTAAAAATATGAAAAAGTGATTTCTGGAAAAAATGCAGAAAAAATTGTACAATTCGGATTATTGTTCTATGTTATCAAGTTTGTTCCTGATCTGATTACATTGTGTTTTTTTAATAATAAATATTATTTATAGGCTTAAAAACCTTGAATACCTCAAATTTGTCGAGGTTTTGAGTGAAAACCAGAGTCAAACACCCCAAAACTCCCAGAATTCATGAAGGTTAAAAACATCTTCAAATGGTTTAAGGAACAGCTGCCATTGACCTTTACCTGAACTCGACAGGTTTTAGGTGGGGGTTTTTTCGGATTCAGACATTTAGCAGCTTTGGGGCATAATAAATCACAAAAAATTCTATTTTTTTCTCTCTAAAACTTTTAAAGACAAAAAATTGAGTTTTAATAAATAACCATATAAAAGTTAATTCAAAGGTGAACCATCCTTTTAATATTTAAATTTATTAAAATTATTACATTTTAATAAATTATTACATTTACCGTATATACTCGAGTATAAGCCGAGTTTTTCAGCATCCAAAATGTGCTGAAAAAGTCTATCTCGGCTTATACTCGGGTCACCGGGCAGCAGCCGAAATTGCAGTCACTTTTAATCATTTCTATACCAACAGTACACTTGGGGAGAGACTGCAATATCCCACAATGCCCTCTGTTGGTTTTATGAAAGAATAACAGTGCGCCCTCTGTTGGTTATATCAAAGAATAACAGTGACTGCAATATCACACAGCGCCATCTGTTGGTTGTATCAAAGAATAACAGTGACTGCAATATCACACAGCGCCATCTGTTGGTTGTATCAAAGAATAACTAACTGCAATATCACACAGCGCCATCTGTTGGTTGTATCAAAGAATAACAGTGACTGCAATATCACACAGCGCCATCTGTTGGTTGTATCAAAGAATAACAGTGACTGCAATATCACACAGCGCCATCTGTTGGTTATATCAAAGAATAACAGTAACTGCAATATCACACAGCACCATCTGTTGGTTGTATCAAAGAATAACAGTGACTGCAATATCACACAGCACCATCTGTTGGTTATATCAAAGAATAACAGTAACTGCAATATCACACAGCGCCATCTGTTGGTTGAATAAAGGATTAACAGTGATGGCAATATCACACAGCGCCATCTGTTGGTTGAATAAAGGATTAACAGTGATGGCAATATCACACAGCGCCATCTGTTGGTTATACGAAAGATCAGTGATGGTTTTATGACACACAGCACTCTCTGCACAATTCTCTGTCACCATCAACTTTGCAAAGAAGTCCGGTCGATCGCTGGGGGAGTCTCTTTGGCGGAAGGTGCGCTGCTGGGAGACAGGGCTGTAGTTGTGTCTAGGCTTATACTAGAGTCAATAAGTTTTCCCAGTTTTCGTAGGTAAAATTAGGTACCTCGGCTTATACTCGGATCGGCTTATACTCGAGTATATACGGTAATCAAATATAAGTTGAATTTGATTAAAATACATTGAATTGATTAATACAATTTAGGTTAAAAAAAGTGCAAACATTTTATTAGGTATTTATAAAGCTCCACCCTTTAAAATATCTCAGAACTTCCCATTTGGCTAAATTTGGATTTATTAAAGTCAGTTACACTGGAATGTAAGGCAAAATTGTGAAATTCCTTGAACTTGGCGAAATCCATTTAAGTATATGGAAACAAGACTATACACGTCTATTAAACTTGCCTAGAAACTGCTGAAGTTAGTACAATTGCTTAGGACTGACTACTATGGTTTCTGCATAGACTTGCTCGTTTCATGGAGTATTTTTGTAAATTTTTGTAAATTTAGTGTAACCCCATTTAGGCTAGGCTAGACCTTGACAGGCTAAGAAACAGGCAGCGGTTAAATTTGATCCTCTCTCCACAGGATGGGCTTTTGCTACATGAAAGGGGGAAGGAATGGTGTTGTGCAACTATACTGTACTGCGCTGTGACTAAATAAAATAATTGGATGCCAGAAGATTCTTGAATAAAACAAATAGCAACAGGTTTTATTCTCTTAAACACAAATCAGCGTTTTATTTTAAACCGTTTGAGGTTTATCACATACATGTCAGGTAACATCACAGCATTTCAGCACAAGCACCTTGTGACATCCCTGTGGAGCTAGAGTATCTCTGTACCGTGACCTGGATCCACACACGTTGTATTAGGGAAATCACTAACCCTAGATCCCTATTAGGCTGCAATCCCTACACTACAGGCCAGTCTTGCCTGAGGGGAGAGCTACCCCCTTACTATCCCTCCTAGTTGGAGCACAGGCTGATCTTGCTCACTACTTCTATCTACCTCACTTTCCTAAAAATTGCTTTACAGAGAACTACCCTGTCCTGACTACTCCTCATTCATGGGGTCCCTGTTTCCCCAACTTCACCAAGGGCCTCACCACCCTTGGGGCCTTCAATTTAGTGGGGCCTAAGCTCCATGCTCAAAGTACATCCACTCACTCTTGGAGTGGCAGGGGAAAGCAGAAGCTCCACCCACTGCCCAACACTATGCTAAAGTGTGTGACAGGAAGTGGTCATCAGTCTCTGAGCCAATGATACACTGTACACCTTATGCAAAAGTAGATACTTGGGCTTTTGCCTAGGAACCAGAGAAGAAGGAAGTGTAGGTATTTAAAGCAATAGAGGAGCATTAACCCTATGGGTCCCTACATCAGCTTTTTACTTATTATGATGAGCTGTGTAAAAATCATCCTAGCAAATTGTATTTTTGCTCTGTTTTTTTTGTTTTTTTTTAAATGCAGCTCAGTAAAAACTTCCCTAAGTGGAATTATGTCTAACTTAAAGTAATTGTTCAGTGTAAAAATAAAAACTGGGTAAATAGATAGGCTGTGCAAAATAAATGTTTCTAATATAGTTAGGCAAAAATGTAATGTATAAAGGCTGGAGTGACTGAATGTGTAACATAATAGCCAGAACACTACTTCCTGCTTTTCAACTCTCTTGGTTTCCACTGATTGGTTACCAGGCACGAACCAATCAGAGACTTGAAGGGGGGCCACATGGGTCAAATCTGTTGCTTTTGAATCTGAGCTGAATGCTGAGGATCAATTACAAACTCACTGAACAGTTATGTCCCATGTGGCCCCCCTTCAAGTCACTGACTAACTTAGAGTTAGAGTGTTCTGGCTATTATGTTACACATCAAGACACTCCAGCCTTTATACATTACATTTTTGGCTAACTAACTATATTAGAAACATTTTTTTATTTTGCACAGCCTATCTATTTACCCAGTTTTTATTTTCATGCTGAACTATTCCTTTAAGCCATAAATAGATCATTAACTAAGATATCCTACACATGGGGATAATTTGTTTTTTAATAAAAAAAAAATAGTAATTCAAATTTCAGTACGTTTTAGGTGGTAGGATTTAAATAAAAAAAACTTTTTAGAGAAAAAAAATGCTGCAAAATTGCATTTTAAAAATGAATAAACGTGTTCCTTGCACTTGTCTTACACTATATTTGGGTGTCTAGAAACTATAAAATCCATTTTCATTAGATATGGATAATGGTTATGTGTGACATGAAAACTATTTTATTTCCTATAGACTCCTGTTTTAATTTGATAAGTGTGTGAATAAAATGAATCTACATTTCGGGGCCGATTCATCAAGCTCGAGTGAAGGATTCGAAGTAAAAAAACTTCGAATTTTGAAGTGTTTTTTGGGCTACTTCGACCATCGAATGGGCTAGTTCGACCTTCGACTACGACTATCGAAGGATTCAAACTAAAAATCGTTCGACTATTCGACCATTCGATAGTCGAAGTACTGTCTCTTTAAAAAAAACTTCGACCCCCTAGTTCGGCAGATAAAAGCTACCGAAGTCAATGTTAGCCTATGGGGAAGGTCCCCATAGGCTTGCCTAAGTTTTTTTGATCGAAGGATATTCCTTCGATCGTTGGATTTAAATCCTTCGAATCGTTCGATTCGAAGGATTTAATCGTTCGATCGAAGGAATTATCCTTCGATCGTTCGATCGCAGAATTTGTGCTAAATCCTTCGACTTCGATATTCGAAGTCGAAGGATTTCAATTCCTAGTCGAATATCGAGGGTTAATTAACCCTCGATATTCGACCCTTGATGAATCGGCCCCTTAGAGTGAAGTATTCCTTCCTCCCAGTATATTTTAATAGTTTTTTAGGGATATGGACACATTCCAAGAAAAATTAATTTGATTGGCTAGACCAGAAAACAGTTTACTGTTTATTTGTTAATAAACGATTGTCTCTTCTAAATATTTTTGCTAAAACATTGTTTGGAAAAAATATGTTAAGATGTATCGAGCCAAAACTAAATTGGCCAAAACAATTACTGAAGTGTATTTGTTGGGATCACAGCTTCTGTGAATTTCTTTTCTACCTTGTGATGTTTATGGTTTGCAAAGGACATGGACCCAAGTTACGACCCCCCTTTTCACCGGTGCCTATGGAACTGGAGAATGTAATGTTCACTGTTGGGTCAGTGACAAAGTGCTGAATCTAAATCTCTCATTTGATGAAGCCTTTCTCTTGTTTTCCAGCTAAAAGGCTGACAGTTATATCAATTGCTTCCTCAGGCAACTTTTGAAATTCCTTTTGTACTTGTAGCAGCAGGTTTGTCAGAAAGAGAGTTTTTATTACAACGCTACCTGTACAGTCATTGAATAAGAACGTCTAGAAAGTAATTCAGTGCGTGCTTGTCGACAAAGTGTTTTGTAAGCTGTTTACTTACTTTTGTTGCCCATCACCCCTTCAATGTTGCGCAAGGAAAATAATTTAAAGACTGGGTACGGCATGAATGTTTAATTTATTTATAACATTTTATGGAGTTTTATAATAAATAAGGATAAAAGAAAAGAAGAACGTCTATGGAAAGAGGGAGGTATAAAGATGGAAACAAAATCAAAATGCAAGAAAATGTTGGAAAAGAGTTGATTTATTTATGACATTTTCTGGGACTTTATAACAAAGAAAAAAGTAAAATTTTTATGAAAAGAATACAAAGAAGGGGGAAAAATACAAGAAAATGTTGGAAAAGGGTTCCTTTATTTATGACATTTTCTAGAATTTTAAAACAAAGAAAAAACATTTTCTCGAATTTTAAAACAAAGAAAAAAGAAGAATGTTTATGAAAAGAGAGATACAAAGAAGGGGAACAAATAATAACTACAAGAAATGCTTGAGAAGAGCTCACATATTTATAAAATTTTCTAGAATTTTATAACAAAGAAAATAAGAAGAATGTTAATGAAAAGAGAGATACAAAAAAGGGGAAAAAATAAAATGTACAAGATAATGTTTAACAAGAGTTCATTTATTTATGAAATATTCTGGAATTTTATAACAAAGAAAAAAGAAGAAAGTTTATGAAAAGAGAGAGAATAAAGGGCAAAAATAAAAAGTACAAGAAAATGTTTGCGAAGATTTTGTTTATTTTCTGGAATTTTATAACAATTTTAGTAGAAAGAAAGGAAGATTCTATGGAAATAGAGGGCTATAAAGGAAGAAGAAAGAATACAAGAAAAGAGAAACATTAGCATTAAAGGTGTGTTTTTGTCCTATTAGAGAGTCTATATATTAAAAAAAGGCAGGGTATAGAGCCCCCAACCAGTTCCCAACATGTTGCTCACCGACCTCTTGGATGTTGCTCCCAGTGGCCTCAAAGCAGGTGATTATTTATCAATTTCAGGCTTGGAGGCAAGTTTTGGTGTCATAAAAACCAGATGTACTGCCAAACAGAGCCTCCTAGGGCCAGTCCACATAGGGGCAACCACCAGGAATATTCTTCATGCTTGCATTGCTCCACACCTCTTTTTACATCTGAATTTTTCTCACAGGGGAAAAAAAGTTCGGGGACCCTTGATCTATTGAGTGTATGAGGCTGGATCTCTGGAGAGCTCTGCCTTTGGCACATCAAAATCGCAAGACATTTGCAGCATTTGGGGCCTGAAAAATGAGGTAGGGAAACCATCTTGAAAAGGGATATGCAACATTTTTTAATTCCAAACTCTGTGAGCCACATTCAAATGTAAAAGATGTTGGAGAGTCACATAACCATGAAAAATGGTTGCCAAAAAAACGGCTTTGATTAATTATTTGATAGCAATATGTGGACTGCAAACTTCAGTAGGCTCATTCTAAAAGTAAACTGGTGTCTTTATGCCTCCAAAACTTGTGATCTGTGAAGAAACCCCCTTTTTACAGAGGAGGTGCATTTTATAGAAATAAACTCTGCCAAATGACTCAGAAGTCCTCAGAACCTGTGGCTAGCAGAACCCGACTGTTAAAAATAAAAGAATTATCTAAATCTGAGAAACTTTGCCAGCTTCAGTAGAATTGATAGCACCTCTCATGAACCTTTCCTCTTAAAGGAAAACTATACCCCCCGAACAATGTAGGTCTCTATAAAAAGATATTGAGTAAAACAACTCATATGTAAAACCCTGCTACATGTAAATAAACCATTTTCATAATAATATACTTTTTTAGTTGTTTGTGCCATTGGATAATCATAAATAGAAAATTGCCATTTGTAAAAATAAGGGCCACCCCCTGGGATCGTAGGATTCAGGGTGCCCACAAACAAACCATACTGGTTAGGTCACATGAGCCAATTAACAGACAGAGTTCTGTCTTTTGCTTCCTCACTTCTTCCTGTTACAGTTAGAGCTCCAGTATTTCTGGTCAGGTGATCTCTGAGGCAACACACAGACCATCACAAAATGGTGGCTCAAGGCAAGAGATATAAAAGGGTGATATTTACTTACATATATATATCGGTTTGGTAAGATTCTTTAATATGACACTTAATTTGATATCTGTTGCTTAAGGGGCCCATTTACTTAGCTCGAGTGAAGGAATAGAATAAAAAAAACTTCGAATTTCGAATGATTTTTTTGGCTACTTCGACCATCGAATTGGCTACTTTGACCTTCGACTGTGACTTCGAATCGAGCGATTAGAGCTAAAAATCGTTTGACTGTTCGAACATTCGATAGTCGAAGTACTGTCTCTTTAAAAAAAACTTTGACCCCCTACTTTGCCACCTAAAACCTACCGAAGTGCAATGTTAGCCTATGGGGAAGGTCCCCATAGGCTTTCTAAAGTATTTTAGGTCGAAGAAAAATCGTTCGATCGATGGATTAAAATCCTTCGAATCGAACGATTCGAAGGATTTAATCGTTCGATCGAAGGATTTATATTCGGCAGTCGAATATCGAGGGTTAATTAACCCTCGATATTCGACCTTATGTAAATCTGCCCCTAAGTGTTCATTTTGGGGTTATACTTTTCCTTTAACCTTCTCAATCCCTTCTTCCATATTGGTGACTCAAATAGTATGAGAGGGCTTGCTACCCAGTGATGCAGAGCTGTATCTAAGTGATTGGAGGCACTTTACCAGTCCTGAAAGCTGGACAAGATCAACTCCTTTATTCAAATTAGGATCATCCAATTGTTTGGACCCTCAGCCAATAATGGGATCATAAGACCCATCGAAAGAGAACTGCATTAATAAGCCATCTTGGTTCTTGTCGGATGGGATTTTTTAACCTAAATGATGGATATCTGGTCATTTATTGGCCATTTCCATTGGGCAGCCTGTCCCAAGGATCCCATACACATACCACAAAGCTGTCAACTTGGACTGGAGAGGTCGAGTTTAGTGATGGGCGAATTTATTCGCCAGGCGCAAATTCGCGGCGAATTTGCGCGATTCGCGCCGAGCGAATAAATTCGCGAAACGCCCGTGAAAATTCGCGCTAAAAATTAGCCGGCGTCAAAAAATTTTTTTTCGAAAAACGGGCGCCGGCGCCAAAAACGGACGCCGGCGTCGGAAAAACGGGCGCCGGCGTCAAAAACGGGCGCCGGCGTCAAAAACGAGACGCCGGCGCCGTTTCGCGAATTTTTCGCCGTTTCGCGAATTTCGCGCGAAATTCGCGAATTTTTCGGCGAAGCGAAACGGCGCAAATTCGCCCATCACTAGTCGAGTTGGCTAGTGATGGGCACATCTGCTGCGTTTCGCTTCGCCAAATAATTTGCAAATATCTGGAGAAAAATTTGCAAAACTGGTTTGCCACGATCTTCGATTTTGTCATGCGTCGTTTTTGATGCAGCCGTCATTTTTGTGACACACGTGCCATGTTTTTGTTTTTAACGCGCATCCTTTTTTTTTGACGCATGGCTAAACATGTCGCGGTGAATTTTTGCCACGGTATTGCAAACAAATTCACCGCAAATTCCACACTGCCAAAAAATTTTCGCCCATCATTAGAGTTGGCTGCTTCTATCAACGTGTGTATGGACAGATTGTTTAAGTAAGTTCAGATCTGCTACAGTTTGCCTTCAGTTGTGGCTGGATCAACCAGAAGAACCAGTTCAACAGCCATGAAATAAAGGCAAATAGGGGAGTGTGGCTTTGGTCCTATAGATCAGTGATCCCCAACCAGTAGCTCGCGAGCAACATGTTGCTCTCCAACCCCTTGAATGTTGCTCTCTGTGTCCTCAGAGCAGATGCTTATTTTTGAATTCCAGGCTTGGAAGCAAGTTTTAATTGCATAAAAACTAAGTATAGTACCAAGTAGAGCCTCTTGTAGGCTTCCAGTCCACATAGGGGCAACCAAATGGCCAATCACAGCCCTTATTTGGCACCCCATGGGACTATTTTATGCTTGTGTTGCTCTCCATCTCTTTTTACATTTGAATGTGGCTCACGGGTAAAAAAAGGTTGGGGACCCCTGCTATAGATGAAAGAGCCAAACAAGTCATCCCTTCTCTAAGACAATAAGCCCAGTGGTGAAGCAGAATACAGTATGGGGTAAATTTATCAAAGAGTGAAGTTCCGCCACTAGAGTGAAATTCCGCAGCTCTCTATTCATTTCTATGGGATGTTGAAAGGCGTATTTATCAATGGGTGAAAATGAAATTTCACCCTTTGATAAATACGCCTTTAAAAACCCCATAGAAATGAATGAGAAGTGGCGGAATTTCACTGTAGTGGCGGAACTTCACTATTAACTTCACTCTTTCATAAATCGAACGATTCGAAGGATTTAAATCCAACGATCGAAGGAATATCCTTCGATCAAAAAAAACTTAGGAAAGCCTATGGGGACCTTCCCCATAGGCTAACATTGACTTCGGTAGCTTCTAGATGCCGAACTAGGGGGTCGAAGATTTTTTTAAAGAGACAGTACTTCGACTATCGAATGGTCAAATAGTCGAATGATTTTTAGTTCGAATCCTTTGATTCGAAGTCGTAGACGTAGTCGAAGGTCGAAGCAGCCCATTCGATGGTCGAAGTAGCCCAAAAAAACTTCGAAATTCGAAGTTTTTTTACTTCGAATCCTTCACTCGAAGTTAGTGAATCGGCCCCTATGTGTTTGGTGACAGTCTTTCTCCAGATTTGCATTCAATTTCCCAATAAATAGAAGAGTATTCAGCACAAAGCAAATGATGTGTTTTGTACTCAGCTCAGTGCAGACAATTTCTTTTCTTTTATTTGATATGAAGATCTGAATGCACTTTGTTTGATACAGAGGCAGATGTGTCCTGCTGTGTCACTTCTTCTGGGCACCTTACCCTGTCAAATTACATTATGAGAAACCGTATAAACTTGAAAACCATCTGCTCGATTTATAATATTGACATTAGGCTGCGCTGAGCGGAGATAAAATACTCCCGTAGTATTTTTTTCATATTCTGCCCAGCATTGTTCAAAAACCGCTATTAACCATTTATTTGCTCATATGCACATTATACATGATTAAAAGAACTTTTGAAAGCTTTAAAATTTCTAAAATGATTTCATTGGAGTTCATATGGGTGCTGGTAAAATGCACTCAACTCATCTTGATAATGCCCCAAGGTTTAATTCTGTCCTGTTAGCAGTTGTGCACAGGTTGATATATCTATATATATATATATATATATATATATATATATATATATATATATATATATATATATATATATATATATATATATATATATATATATATATCCATGGTTTGCCCAACATTTGTGAAAATATCTGTCTGGCCTTGTAATTCAATAGAACTCACTTACATTTATTGGGCAAGGTGGGAAAGTGACAAAAAGGGATGGGGGTCTTTATGTTTTGGCCAGACATCAGTTGAGCAGTCTTTCCAAAGAGCCCAATGCAAAGGCCAATAAACTGCCAACTTGGATTCGGGCCACTATAGTAAACTTGGTCTAGTAACTATGTAGGACTCATTTATGATGTAGGTGCTTGTAGGGTTGCAAAAAATGAGTGCAAGGTTTACTCCCTTGCATCTTGTCCCATTCTTCGTAGCAATCAGGCAGTGCTTGTACTTCAGAAAGAAGAACAACTACTTCCACATTCTTCTATGAATAAAATATTAGGGGCTGCATATGGGGATACCCTTAAGTGCCCCTAACTTGTGCATCAAGCAACTAATGCTAACTCAAGCTAACTACAGAGCTCTGTACTGATTACCTACCGATGGAGCAAATATAGGCTTGGGCGAATTCGAGGTTGGAACAGGCTCTTTATCAAGCTTGAAACGTTGCTGTAAATGCTGCCCTACTATTAAAGGGACATTGTCATGGGAAAACATGTTTTTTTTCAAAACACATCAGTTAATAGTGCTACTCCAGCAGAATTCTGCACTGAAATCCATTTCTCAAAAGAGCAAACAGATTTTTTTATATTTAATTTTGAAATCTGACATGGGGCTAGACATATTGTCAGTTTCCCAGCTGCCCCCAGTCATGTGCCTTGGGCTCTGATAAACTTCAATCACTCTTTACTGCTGTACTGCAAGTTGGAGTGATATCACCCCCTCTCTTCCCCCCCCCCCCCAGCAGCCTAACAACAGAACAATGGGGAGGTAACAAGATAGCAGCTCCCTAACACAAGATACCAGCTCCCTGGAAGATCTAAGAAAAGCATTAAATAGTAAAAGCCAAGTCCCACTGAGACTGATTCAGTTACATTAAGTAGGAGAAATAACAGCCTGCCAGAAAGTAATTCCATTCTAAATTGCAGGCACCAGTCACATGACTGGGGGCAGCTGGGAAATTGACAAAATGTCTAGCCCCATGTCAGATTTCAAAATTGAATATAAAAAAATCTGTTTGCTCTTTTGAGAAATGGATTTCAGTGCAGAATTCTGCTGGAGTAGCCCTATTAACTGACGTGTTTTGGAAAAAAAATGTTTTTCCATAACAGTATCCCTTTAAGAATAAAGGCTTTTTTAAGTAATTTGTGGGGTGCTGCCCTTTTAGACTGTCTACAAGTGTTTCTTAGTGTGGAAGGACACTGTGGGAGGTGCACCAAACTAATTGAAGTTGCCAGTTTGGGCTTTGCCCCCCTATTTCCTCAAAATACAGTTTTGTTCTCCATCACTCAAACAGGACATTATTGTATTAGAGAGGGTACAGAGAAGGGCAACTAAGCTGGTAAAGGGAAAATCTTAGCTATGAGGAAAGACTGGCCAAATTGGGGATGTTAAGGGGGGATATGATAACTATGTATAAATATATAAGGGGATCATATAATAATCTCTCTAATGATTTATTTACCAGTAAGTCTTTCCAGCTGACACAAGGTCACCCATTCCGATTAGAAGAAAAGAGGTTCCAGCTAAATATTGGGAAGGGGTTTGTTACAGTGAGAGCTGTGAAGATGTGGAATTGTCTCCCTGAATCAGGGGTACAGGCTGATACATTAGATAGGTACAAGGAAGGGTCGGATGCTTTATTCACCAGTAGCTCCTCCCAGCAGACAGGAGGGAGCCAATGAGATTAGAGGAGGGAAAGGGGTGTTACAGGGAGAGCTGGGAAGTGAATCAGGGGTACAGGCTGATACATTAGATAGGTATAAGAAGGGGTTGGATGGTGTTTAGCAAGTGAGGGAATACAGGGATATGGGAGATAGCTCATAATACAAGTTGATCCAGGGACTGGTCCCATTGCCATTTTGGAGTCAGGAAGGAATTTTCCCCCCTTTGAGGCAAATTGGAGAGACTTCAGATGGTTTTTTTTGCCTTCCTCTGGATCAACTGGCAGTTAGGCAGGTTAAAAATGGATAAAGGCTAAACTTGATGGACGTGTGTCTTTTTTCAACCTAACTTACTATGTTACTATGTTAAATTTGAAGCTGGTAAAACCTTCATCCCTCTCCTCATCAGTTTGGAGTGTGTCTTTAATTGTCTGGGTGTATCTTTACAACATTCTAATATAACAATGCAACCCTTATGTCATCACAAAGAGCAAGGGCATCATAAAGGCAGTTTATAGTGGGGAAGGGGGTATTAACAGACACTGGTTTATGGTACATGTATTGGACCTTACAGTAAATCCAGAATGCTTGTAACCTGGGGTTTTCCGGGTAACAGATCGTTCTGTAACTTGGATCTTCATGCCTTACGTCAACTAGAAAATCATGTAACCATTAAATAAACCCAATAGGCTGGTTTTGTTTCCAATAAGGATTAATTATATATTAGTTGGGATCAAGTACAAACTACTGTTTTATTATTAAAGAGAAAAAGGAAATCATTTCTAAAAATGTGGATTATTTGGATAAAATGGAGTCTATGGGAGACGGCCTTTCTGTAATTCTGAGCTTTCTTTTTAACTGGTTTCCGAATTACGGATTCTATAACTGTAGTGTAAATGTTAAGCATGATAAGAGATTGATTCTTACCAGTGCATTCATTTCCATAAAACATAACCCTCCTTATGGGCAATAATTACATTTTCAACAACACACACTATTTTTGGGAACGTTTCCCAACGAGCCAGTTTTCTCTACAGAAGCAGAATCCAAATATACAAGAAAAAATCTGCTGCAAATAGGATTTCAGTTGAAACATTGCCCTTTAGTCAGTTCCATCTTCACGCTTTTTATTTTTGACAGACTCGGAGATAAAAGCTGAAATTAACATAATTAAGGGGCCGATTCATGAAGCTCGAGTGAAGGATTCGAATGAAAAAAATTCGAATTTCGAAGTATTTTTTTGGTACTTCGACCATCGAATTGGTTAAATTCGTTCGAACGAAATCGAACGAATCGAACGAAAAATCGTTCAACTATTCGACCATTCGATAGTCGAAGTACTTCCGCTTTAAAAAAAACTTTGACCCTTTACTTCGGCAGGTAAAACCTACCGAAGTCAATGTTAGCCTATGGGGAAGGTCCCCATAGGCTTGCCTGTGATTTTTTGATCGAAGGATTTTCCTTCGATCGTTGGATTAAAATCCTTCGAATCATTCGATTCGAAGGATTTAATCGTTCGATCGAACGAAAAATCCTTCGATCGATCGATCGCAGGATTAGCGCTAAATCCTTCGACTTCGATATTCGAAGTCGAAGGATTTCAATTCGAGAGTCGAATTCCGAAGTATTTTTAACTTCAAAATTCGACCCTTAATGAATCTGCCCCTAAACGTCTAAAGCTAAAATAATAATAAAAACTTATTGTGATATGGCAAGTTTGGCTGGAGATCAAGGCATTGGCCTTAATTAGCCTTATTAAATATCAATATCTTTGGACTCGTGCCAGACTGAACAGCTCATCTTTCTTATAAATTCAGATGACTGGGACTTTATATGCAATATATATATATATATAGGAAATGAGTAAGAGGTTTTGTCATGCAACAAAGTGGCAAAACGGAGACGACTGCCAATAACCAGGCAGGAACCAACATGGAGCTGTGCTCATATCAAAGTATCAGTAATATAGTATATACTGTATATGAATACAAAGGGGTATATTTATCAAAGAGTGAAGTTAACAGTGAAGTTCCGCCACTAGAGTTAAATTCCACCACTTCCCATTCATTTCTATGGGTTTTTAAAGGCGTATTTATCAAAGGGTGAAATTTCACTTTTACCCATTGATAAATACGCCTTTCAAAATTCCATAGAAATGAATGGAGAGCTGCGGAATTTCACTCTAGTGGCGGAACTTCACTCTTTGATAAATTTACCCCTATGTCCTTCTGCCAGACACATGCAAAATTGGGAGTGTGTTGACGCTATTGCGTGAATCCATATATGCTCCTTGCATTAAGCATTAATACTCAGTAGTGAGGTGTGGGTTGACAAAAACTCGACCTGCACCAGCCCCTAACACATGCTCGACCCGTGCCTCGTGAATCCAGCTCCCCTCTCCATTTGACATCACAAAAGGGGTGGGACAGGCCACAAGCTGTCAGACTTTCTCCTTCCTTCCAAACTTTCAAGCGCTCCTTAAAGACCCATCTGTTTAAAGAGGCCTATTCGATGTACCTTAATTAATCTGTATCAAAAATGACAAATTGTTTATACAATCCTAATGTCTCAATTGTACCCTAACCTTTTAGTCTGTAAACCCTATTGTACTCTGTAATCCTTGTCTGTTATCCACCATTTATTCCCTGTTTTCTATAACTGCAGTAAAGCACTGCGTATCTTGACAGCGCTATATAAATAAATGATGATGATGATGATGATGATAAAACCGGAAGTTGAAGCCAGCAGTATAAGGTCGCAGGTGGGGAGAGAAGGCAGAAGAGCTCAACCTGAACCCTCTGGAAACCCACACAAAGGGGCAGATTCACTAACTTCGAGTGAAGGATTCGAATGAAAAAAATTCGAATTTCGAAGTATTTTTTGGGTACTTCGACCATCGAATTGGTTAAATTCGTTCGAATTCGAACGAAATCGAACGAATCGAAGTAAAAATTGTTCGACTATTCGACCATTCGATAGTCGAAGTACTTTCCCTTTAAAAAAAACTTCGACCCCCTACTTCGGCAGATAAAACCTACCGAAGTCAATGTTAGCCTATGGGGAAGGTCCCCATAGGTTTGCTAACCTTTTTTTGATCGAAGGATTTTCCTTCGATCGTTGGATTAAAATTGTTCGAATCGGTCGATTCGAAGGATTTAATCGTTCGATCGAACGAAAAATCCTTCGATCGATCGATCGCAGGATTAGCGCTAAATCCTTCGACTTCGATATTCGAAGTCGAAGGATTTCAATTCGAGGGTCGAATTTCGAAGTATTTTTAACTTCGAAATTCGACCCTTAATGAATCTGTCCCAAAGTGTGCCGAGGTCAACCCGAACGCGCCTGACCCACGGGTAAACCCGCGGGTATCGGGCCTGCACATTACTAATATTCAGCCTGCCCTGATGAATTGAGTGAAGTTTCAAGACCTGCAGTTCCCATAGCAGTCAATATCTTGTCAATGCATTGGCAAGTGCTTTATCCCACCAGAAGTGACGCCATTCCTGCTATAAACAATATGCACCACACTCTACTCTTATAGGCAATGGGAAGGGGGAGCAACTGGGTCCTTGCACAAGAGCGACACAAAGCTGGAGGCTTAATGGGGATCCATAGAACAAAGTTATGGTCAAGAGGGATCATTTATGAACCAAAACTGGAGGAGCCTTTGCTCTAAAATTGATATAAATTGTGCACTTGTTGATGCTGTTCATTAAAGTTTCAAGCATTCGTGTTGCATTTCTGTATAGTTGTCCAAAGCTCCATTGCATCCATCTTGTCTCTTATGCTGAATCATGTCCAAGTGACACTGTGGAACCTTGGAGCTCCTACCATCTTGAAGGTGCATCAATAAGTGAAGTAGACTTGCCCCAAAAGAACCACACGCTAATGTCTTGCCAAGCCCTGGAAGAGAAACAATTGACTTTGCAGGAACTTAATTGTGGTTGGTAGCGGGTGTAGTTATACAGGAATTATGGGGCAAATGCTGCATTATGGGTAAGAAAACATGGCGATTTGCAACCAGAATTGCACTTGTGGTCAAAAATGACCCAATAAGCTCAAAAACCATTTAAATGAACCGGCGCTCTTCTCTGTCCTCTGGGCCATGGACTGGGTGCAATTGTAGGCACAAAACCAAACAGTATGAAGCTCTTGTGGGCGAGTGCCCAAGCCTGGTGCAAGCAATGCCCATAATAATGTGGATGCCACCTGCGCAACCTTTGCCAATAGTTGTATTCTGCCGTTACATGTCACTAGAATTAAGCAAAACGTTTTGCAGCAACTTGAACCAATATTTATTCGTTTATTGGTTTTCACTTATCCCTATATCACAGCAATAACAGAATATTTTTCTTGTTTGGCGTGACTGGCCCTTTAAGGCTGACTACATATGCACAAATAAATGTGCCATTATCCCCGGCGCAGCTAAAATTAGGGAATCCTCCTGGCTGTTGGCATTAAGCATTTATCAGTGTAATTTCTCTTGGCCATTTACCTGCTCTCCCTGCGGGATTACAAAATTAATTTAAATAGGCTCAGATTAATAAGAAGGTATGTGGTTAAACCAGACGTATTTAACTGCGGCACAAACCGACTGCGGGGAATAAAATATGTTTCAAAGTTGCTTTTTGTTTCATAATTAGAGAAGCCGATTCCTCTGGCTACTGGGATAAAAGTGGGGCAGGTCAGTTTCTGGTTGCTGTTTTATTACATTTCCCAGTAACGTGCAGAAAAACGAGACCAGCAGAACTTATGGAACTGGCACACTGAAGACACTTAGATTTCTCACAGAAACTGATGGCATGAAAGGGAATCCGTTTCCTGGATTCCTCCATATGGAAATATAGCTATTCCGCTCTCCTCTTATCCAGAGCAATTGTTCTGCTGATCAAGCACAGAATGTCTCTTTAAGAATAATTCAGAAAAGGATCCTATTGTAGTTATTCTGGGCTTTTTAGGTATTAGGGGGAACAATTTCAATCATGTCTAATTCTGTTCATTTTAAGAATTCTGAAGAATTGCATCATTAGAATAATTATATATGGATAAATGTGCGGTTGTATCACTCAAGTAATAATGTACCCCCTTCTGTAAATTATAAGGATATTAGAAGTCACTGAGGGGTTGTTCTGTGACCATATAAAGGCACAAGGCTGCAGGCTGAGTTATACAGGGAACTCTGAGTATCACTCATGTATTATAAGGGATAATGTACCCCCTACTGTAAATGATAAGGATATTAGAAGTCACTGAGGGGTTGTTCTGTGACCATATAAAGACACAAGGCTGCAGACTGAGTTATACAGGGAACTCTGAGTATCACTCATGTATTATAAGGGGTAATGTACCCCCTACTGTAAATGATAAGGATATTATAAGTCACTGAGAGGTTCTGTGACCATATAAAGGCACAAGGCTGCAGGCTGAGTTATACAGGGAACTCTGAGTATCACTCGTGTATTATAAGGGATAATGGACCCCCTACTGCAAATGATAAGGATATTAGAAGTCACTGAGGGGTTGTTCTGGGACCATATAAAGACACAAGGCTGCAGGCTGAGTTATACAGGGAACTCTGAGTATCACTCATGTATTATAAGGGATAATGGACCCCCTACTGTAAATGATAAGGATATTAGAAGTCACTGAGGGGTTGTTCTGTGACCATATAAAGGCACAAGGCTGCAGGCTGAGTTATACAGGGAACTCTGAGTATCACTCATGTATTATAAGGGATAATGTACCCCCTACTGTAAATGATAAGGATATTAGAAGTCACTGAGGGGTTGTTCTGTGACCATATAAAGACACAAGGCTACAGGCTGAGTTATACAGGGAACTCTGAGTATCACTCATGTATTATAAGCGATAATGTACCCCCTACTGTAAATGATAAAGACAAGGCTGCAGTTATATAGGTCAGTGAACCCTGAGTTAAGTTTGGCTAGTTAATCCTAAGGATTCTAATCATGGGCATTTCTCTGTTATGATTTTAATAGCAATAATGTTTCCCATTCTTAGGAAATACTGTAGACCATTGACATTGTGCTGGGATAAGAAGGATTTATACAGGAATAATCTTTCCCATTCTAATGATTTACCTTATGGACATTGAACATGTTATGTATATATATATATATATATATATATATATGGAACTATGTTCATGGCTGATGTGGCCTTTATGCCGTGGGTGTGAGTGGTATCACTGTGTTCGAGAGACAAGGTGCAAAGGAAAAGAACATGAAAAGCCAATGCACAGCCCGGGTCACATTTCCTCTGCTCTGAATCTATTAAAGCTGGAGGTAACAACTCCTGCAGCAAAACTGCATCTGTTGTAGGAAAAAGAGACGGCGTTGCACTTTATTTATCTCTAGTGACATGTCTAAGCACTTTGGGCCCTAACTGGATGTGAACATTGTCAAAAGAAATTTGGGCTAAAGAGAGGCATCTGCAGCTCCATTCAGATCCTTCTCGGCAACGGGGCCACTTTTGCCAACATGGCAGGGTAGCTGGTGGGCAGACACCGGTGCAGATGGGCACTTCACATACTGTATGCATCATGGCCAACTATAAAACCAGTCACAGTGAATCAGCCGCTCAGAGGGTCGTCTCCCTGGAACCATCACATTCAATTTCAATCTCGCTGACACACATAGCTTGCAGTCAGCTTTGTATTCCAACATTAGAATGACGTGATGATGACCGTGAGTTCCGGGTTGAGGGAGATGCAGGGTTAGCCGAGCTCTGAGTTGAAGGCACTTACATGCAATATTCTCTAACATCGCAGACTCAATATGACCATATCATAGGATTACTTTTTTTGTAGCAGCATTACAGCTGATTGGTATATGATTTTGAGTGTTCCTCAAATAGAAATATATCATAAATATATTATAGCCAGGCTAATGATGCTTTATAGCACAGTAAACAGACATATGTCTGTATGCTGAATGCACATTGGGTAGCTAATAGCAGCTAAAGAAATAGGTTCACTTATGGTCCTACAAGATCAGATCCAAGTACTCTATTCTACAGGGAAGGTAGGTAGCCCCACTGGTAGTGCCTCTTATGTGCCATTGTTTCTTGGAAGTCCTTTAGCTGCAACTTAAAGGTAAAACCAAGACCTTTATTGCCTTTATAGTGAGCAGATTCCTTGACCTACCTAACATAAAGTCCCAGTCTCTCCAAAAAATCATCAGAACATACGCTAAACATAGAGTATATATTAATATCATTGTTGAGAAAGAAGTTTTTAGCAGTTGACTAGAGACCGGTGGAGGAGAAACCAGGGCATCATCATCATCATCATAAGCAGATATCACTGGGCCCCACAGCATATTATTTATCAGGCCCCCAAAGTGTCTTGAGGTTGACCTGTTTTACCAATATTTATTAAAATTGCATATGAATTAGGGCCTCATGGAGCCCATATACCTCCTGGGCCCCCCTGCAGCCGCAGGGTCTGCTTCCTCTGTAGTTACGCCCCTGATCATCATGATGACTAATGCCATTGTGAGGCTCATGTAGAAAGCTTCAAGTTAGTAACCTTCATTTCCGTCTATCCTCTCTGTCTTGTCTATGGCTTCTCCTTCAGGCTGGTAATACAAAGCATTCCTAGCAACCAACTCCTTTCTGCTCATGTGTCTGCTCCCAAAGGCCACCACATTAGTGTTTCCCCATCTAACCTTACCCAAAAGGTTGTAGGAATCTGTGGCCTACTTTAAAATGCTTGGACTGCAGCAGAGGTATAAATTGATCTGTAGTCACCTTTTATAATAGAACAGTGGCTACAACATCAAGTAAATGATAGTGAACTCACTGGTTTGGAACCAGGGACTTGCTCCTCCTGAGTGAGCCACAGAAAGCAGTGTGGCCTCTGCCTGACATAATATCATCCATGGCACTTTAGCCCGGTCAATATTCCCTGGTCAACACCCACTGTCCAACTGCAAGATATAGCTTATTTAAGGGCTATTAAAGCCTACTTCCTTGACTCTCTTCCTGATGATGGATCATTGGCCAATCTGCCTAGTCCAAGCTTCATGTTCCTGTTCCTGTCATCCTGATCCTGTTCCTGAAATCCTGTCCAGTCCTGATCCTGAGTTCCCATTTCCATAATTCTGTTCCTGCCATTGTTTCCCATTATCTGGTTATTACTCGCCGGTTCTCTGCCCTTTTTCTGGATTCATCTTGACTGCCACCATCCCTTGACCTTTGGCTTATTTTTATGAACTTAATCTTGACTTGAACATGAAAAACAAAGTCCTTGTGGTAGGCAGAGGGTCAGGGCTGGCAGCAAAGAATCATTTGCTGCCAGCCCTGACCCTTGGCCTGCCTCAAGGACTATGTTTTTTCTTTCTGTCCTTGCCTTTTCATTTTAATTTAATAATTCTCACAAAATTTGCAGTTCTTGTAAGTGGATGTTGCTCAGCACATAGGCTCCTGTCAGTTAACTCACAAGCTATTTCTAACAGTTACAAAGAAGTCAGGTTCTCTCCCTCCATAGTGAAGGGGACAGTAGAAGGGGGTTCTTTGTGTCAAAACCAGCAATTATTTAAATAGGTAATAACAGGGATTATTTAGTGACAAAATACTAAGTGAAAGATGACCACTTATTTTTGACAAAAATTTAGCCACAGAAACCCCACAGCCACACCTCCTTTTCCTCTGATGATTTTGCCCATAGATTCGATAATCAAAATGTCGCTGATCTATCAAACTATGTGTGGGCAGATCAAAGGGACAATATGTCATTTATTAAAGGGATACTGTCATGGGATGAAAAAAAAAATATTCAAAATGAATCAGTTAATTGTGCTGCTCCAGCAGAATTCTGCACTAAAATCCATTTCTCAAAATAGCAAACAGATTTTTTTATATTCAACTTTGAAATCTGACATGGGGCTAGACATTTTGTCAATTTCCCAGCTGCCCCAAGTCATGTGACTTGTGCTCTGATAAACTTCAATCACTCTTTACTGCTGTACTGCAAGTTGGAGTGATATCACCCCCCCCCCCCAGCAGCCAAACAAAAGAACAATGGGAAGATAACCAGATAACAGCTCCCTAACACAAGATAACAGCTGCCTGGTAGATCTAAGAACAACACTCAATAGTAAAAACCCATGTCCCACTGAGACACATTCAGTTACATTGAAGGAAAAGCTTCAGCCTGCCATTAAGCATTTCTCTCCTGAAGTGCAGGCACAAGTCACATGACCAGGGGCAGCTGGGAAATTGACAAAATGTCTAGCCCGATGTCAGATTTCAAAATTGAATATAAAAAAATCTGTTTGCTCTTTTGAGAAATGGATTTCAGTGCAGAATTCTGCTGGAGCAGCACTATTAACTGATTCATTTTGAAAAAAAAAATTTTCCCCATGACAGTATCCCTTTAAGAAGAGTACTGCTGGAAAATGGAAGGAAATTAAAAAACTGTATGCAAACCAATGTTTTTTGCACTTTCTGCCTTGAGCTGCAGATTTTTTTAACTGCTACCAATCTCTGCATTCTAAAATGGGCCTGCATGTGCTACATGAATACAGTGCTGAGTCTGACTCACTGTTTGACAGCACTGTATTCATTAGGTGCATACATCAACCTTTTTTTGCTAACATGTGCATAGTTCAGTCAAGTTACGAAGTGCTGGCGGGCATAGGCCACAAGTCTTGCACTTACCATCTGCCCTTTGCCACCCTGGAAGCAAGTGCTTTTTAAATGAGCACTAAGCTGTTGCTTTTGCTGTAGACCTTTTATCTGGGGTCATAGTAATAACCACTGTAATCAGTCTCCATCGGGAGGCAATTGGGCACAATGGAGGACCTCCATGGCCCCAATCACCCTCCCATCCCCAATGTCGCTGGTGATTACCCTTTGTCCCCTGCCACTTCTGATACCACAGACCCAAAGCCACCGACACACACCCCACCTGCCACTCACACACACCTGACACATACCTCCCAACTGTCACATTTTCTGTGGGACAATCCCAGCTCAGCCCACATTCCCCGGTTTCTTCCTGAAATGTCCCGAGTTTCTCTTTGATCTCCTGCACTGATTCCAGAAAAAGATATCAGTTGCAAAACATTATACTCTGAGTGCCTATGATTAAGTACCAGTGGGTACGAAACGCTTTAGGTGGAGGATCAATGGGTCAGTATGCCTACTCTTTTAAATTTCGTATTGAATAAATATTGATTTATTATACTGAACTTAATATTTTTGGAGTATAGTTTTTTGCAACTGATATTTGGGCCCTTTTGGACTGGGGGCTGTATTCCAAAACATTTTTGGCCCTTGTGACTGGCCTTATATACGCAGAGATTGGGCGTTATTTGCAGTGTATCCAGAAAAAGATACACAATTTCTTAGTTAAAATAAGAGGCTTTTTGGCAGAGAGCCCAAAACACTGAGCAGCTGTACTTTGATACATTTGGAACAATTTAATATAAGCAAAGATATAATTGTACAAGTCAAACCTTGGGAAAGCTTTATTAAAGGAAAACTATACCCCCAAAATGAATACTTAAGCAACAGATAATTTATATCAAATTGAATGACATATTAAAGAATCTTACCAAACTGGAATATATATTTACATAAATATTGCCCTTTTACATCTCTTGCCTTGAACCACCATTTCGTGACTCTATCTGTGCTGCCTCAGAGATCACCTGACCAGAAATACTACAGCTCTAACTGTAACAGGAAGAAGTGAGGAAGCAAAAGGCAGAACTCTGTCTGTTAATTGGCTCATGTGACTTTACATGTGGTTTGTATGTGTGCACAGTGAATCTTACGATCTCAGGGGGCGGCCCTTATTTTTTAAAATGGCAATTTTCTATTTATGATTACCCAATGGCACATACTACTAAAAAAGTATATTATTATGATAATGGTTTATTTACATGAAGCAGGGTTTTACACATGAGCTGTTCTACTCAGTATCTTTTAATAGAGACCTACATTGTTTGGAGGGTATAGTTTTCCTTTAACAAAACTGTTATAACACATATAACATGGCCCTAAAACTCCCAGAACTGTGTTCAAACTTTCATAACCTGGCAAATTTTATAAATTGGACATGGTAATTAGGGGTGTGGTCATAAAAATGGGCGTGGTCAACACATTTTGCAACGCTACCAATGGCTGATTTTTTTGTCCTCTTTACGTTTTTCAAATGTTGGGAGGTATTCTGACACCCAACGCATCCAAGGAAAATTTCTCCTGGCTCTCCTGTGGGCAGTCGGATGCTGCCTATAATCTTGGCTTTATTTAAAGGAGAACTCCCTCCTCCCCCTGCATAGGTTATAACACCTATAAGTGCCCCTAATCCTTTACTCACCTATAGGTGCACAGCAACACAGCGGAGCTCATGGATGCCATCTTCCAGCTCTTCTGTATTCTTCGGGTCTTTTTCCTTCCCTTTGTCAATTCTATCATTTTTGGAGCATTCAAAGTCAGTATAGACCCAAAGACTTCTCCAACTGCGCATATGTCAATAAGGTGCTCACTTCCCAAAGAAATCTAAAGAGCCAGAAGATGGCTCCCATGAGCTCCCCTGCGCTGACTCTGCACTTATATATAAGTAAAGGATTAGAGGCACTTATAGGTGTTATCACCAATGCGGGGGGAGCAAAGAGGGGGGACTATGTAGGGTACTGGGAAGGTTTTTTTTTTATTAGTGGGGGGTTGAGTTCTCCTTTAAAGGAGAAGGAAAGCTACGGAGGCATTTTATTGCCAATAGATTAGCTGCAATAGTGCAAGCTAGAATGCTATATTTATTCTGTAGAATGTTTTACCATACCTGAGTAAAAAGCTCTAGAAGCTCTCTGTTTGTTTAGGATAGCAGTTGCCATATTAGCTTGGTGTGACATCACTTCCTGCCTGAGTCTCTTGAGTCTCTCCCTGCTCACTCATAGCTCTGGGCTCAGATTACAGCAGGGAGAGGAGGAGCAAACTGAGCATGCTCAAGCCCTTGCCCTGGAGGTTTATGCTGAAAACAGGAAGTCTGATACAGAAGCCCATGAGTACACAATAGAAGGAAAGAAATGTGCTGGACTCAGAGCAGCATTACTTTGAGGGTTTACTGGTGTATTTATATAGACCTTTCTGATAAGGCTTACTTACTTTTAGCCTTTCCTTCTCCTTTAATGTATAGCTGATGTCAGGATTTATATCCCATTAAAGTCATACAGTAATTAGCAATGACTGTAATAAAAAGCTTAGCAAGACAGGGGAAATAACTATGTATCTTCATGCAATCTGCACATATAACAGAAAACCAACTACAATAATAAATGAAATTAAAAATAATGTATAGTCCCATTAACGTATCTATTTCATGGCACAAAAGAGGGCGATATTTGCCCCAGATTTTCAGCCTGTCAGAGAAATTCTAAACCCTTAGATATAATTGAATAAACATTTTTGCAGATTTTGCAATAAAAACGAGAATTCTGTGCTGAGTTTGCGGTTTCCCAACGCCATGAGGATAAAAAAAAAAAAAAAAGTGTTAGAAATGAAATGACAGCTTTAAATTAACTGGTTACTTGCAGTCCGCGTGCAAATGAAAGTAACATGTGCTTTGAACATGTCTCCAAATGGCGTATTATAAAAAGGTAAATTATGTTCTGTACAGAGAGAATGAAAGCGTTTGATTTTAGAGCCGGCACTGATTCTGTCAAGGTAGGAATCCGAGTCACCAGCTTAGCGCCTCTAGCCCATGGTATGAGTGAGGGAAGCTGACAGCTTGTAATAAGTAATTTTTATAACATTACATTTATCACTCAGCCGGCCTGGCAGCATTTTAAACACAGACCTTAAAAAATGCAGCGAAGGAGCAGAGACAAAGGCTAGAGGGGCTTAATCCCTGTTAATGTGGCACTTTTTAAGATATGCAGCGAAGTGGTTTCGCATTGTTAATACATCACTAGAGGTTACGGAATGATGCAATTAGCCCACAGGATGTTGTTTCAGAAATTAGGGAACGGCTGCGATTTTTAGAATGGAATCGATGAATGAAGAAATGTATAGCGTGCCAGATGCAATGTTTGGAGTGTCTATTGTTTGCGTCTTGGGCACAGCAGGAAACACGCCCAAATTCATCCGCTGTGGGTTTTGGTAGATAAAAGCAAGTAACAGCATGGGGCTCATTTACTATAGTCAGGGTGCAAAGTGCTAAATTGGGAGCAAAGTGCAATGTTTTTTTCACTTTCACTTTGCACCCTGCACTGCACTTAGGAAAATTGCTAAAGGTCCAGTGTCGGACTGGGGTGTCTGGGCCCATCGCAGCTCAGTCGCAAAAAGGGGTATGTAAGCTGAGGGATACCATCACTAATCATGTAACCATAAGCTAACAGTGCCCCTTCCCCAAGTGGGCCCCTATTATTAGCCCACTGGTTACCTTGGCCCACTGGGTGGTGGGGGTCTGCAAACCGGTCAATAAAAAAAATTCCCCTCACATGTACAGCCATACCCCTAATCTGCTCCAGCCACTCCTCAATTATGCAAAACCCGCCCATAATCCTACCAAACCCCACCCATTCAGCACAAGCCCCATTACTTTCACAACCCATGACTCCAAGTTTTTTCATCTTGAAACCCTCATCTTCTGCAAGGTCCTAACTACAGCACCCCCTGTACCTCCCAAGGCAGACTTAATTAGCATTCCTTCTGCCCCTACCTGCTGCCATTGATTTTAGAGAACACTGACAGGCTACAATGAAGACCTGTCCTTACCACCTACCCTATGATTGGGGTGCTAGACATGTGTCCTTGAACCTGTCAGTGCTCTGCACCTAAATCTGGCAAGAGGGACAGAGAGCAACCAGACCCCAACCACAAGTGCTTTGAAAGGGGCGCGATTGCATCTTTGTCTAGGGTTGCATTAGGTGACCCATCAGGTGTTTGAGGGAAGTCATTGATCAATAGGGCTTAATTATTTGGTATAAAACATTGGTGGAAAAAATTAGCACAATTTGCCCTGGTAAATTCAGTTTAACTGGTGCGAGTGGTAATGATTTGGGTTACTTACGAATTACAGATTTTGTCCACATTACTTCATAATTCATTTTCTATAGGAATGTCTCAAAAATTATGATTAATTTACCTATATGAGGAAATGCTGGTAGTGACTGTTTTGTCCCAAGATCTCATGTGGCAGGGCTGGACTAAAAGCTGAACATTGACAAGAAAAGCACAAATATTGCTCTTCTGCGCATTCACACAGCTCAGGGCCACAGCAAAATTCCCGGGGGTAGGATGAAAATGGCGGCATAGGGCTCACTAGTCTGGTAACTCAGCACCGTTGATTTTTTTTCAATGATAAGGCGCACCAGCCTGGAAGCTGAGGTAAGCAATTACATTCTGGGGGACATTGCCACCAGCCCCCAGTGATTGGCCAGGTCCTTGGCCTGTGGGAATTCTGGCCCAATCTGTATCTAAGAAAAACACTTTTAGAAATAATTTGGGAATAAGATGGGCCCATATGTGGGCCAATTGACTTCTTGACTTGCCACTTTTTCTCTGTAGGGTTCTATTTCTATGAAAAAAGGCAATTTATGAAATTTGTTGAAATTTGATTTGAGGACCAACCAGTTAGCTGTCGCCAAGCCACACCTTTCTTGTCCCTATCTCCTCCATGTAATCTCATACCATGGCGTCACATGGACAGTGAGCGGTGACATGTAGGGTATGTCATTTTACAGTACCTTCTTCTCTGGTTTCTTAAAATACATATCCTACCCAAGCCTTTCATTGTGTTATTCTTGACTCCTACCTGTTTATTGACCTTGATTCTTGCCACCTGCCCTGATGCCTTGCCGTCCTTGACTATGCCTTTGCCTCTTGCCAGTGAATAACTTGCACATTTCTAGTTTAACATCTGTAGTATGGAGGTTCCCTATCAGTCCTATGGCAGAAAGTTCTGGGGAGCCAAAAGGACATTGGTGAAAAACAGTGCAGGCTGCTCTGACCTTGGGTTCCCTAGTTAACAGACTACTTGAGCTCTAGCAGTTCATTCCAACCTACCGATTTACTGAAGTATAAATTAGATTGTTGTGCATCTGCAGAACATAAACCTTAGCAACTTATGAAGATCTGAAGCTGAGAAAGTATTTGGCTATTGACATTTACATGAATTTCATGCATTGCAATATTCTTTGCCTCAGAATTTCCCTTTCACTTATCCAGATTCTTTGCTTAGATGTAGAAAGGTGAAGCTTATCTTATAGCAAATGATTGGAGACAAAAAGGAACACCAAGAGCCCCAATAGTGTAATATGTTTTAACAAGGAGTAATGGTAGAGTAAACAAGTTAATACTCACAAACCAGGGTTACCGCTAGGCAACCACTGTATAGGCAGGTGGGGAAATTATCCTAACCCCACTCAGGAATAAGAAGTCGCTCTCTGTAAAAGAAGAAAGTGGGGATGATACCCCTCCACTCGGGGTGGACTCGATATGGTAGTAAAACAAAACAGAGGCGCCACCTCCTCTGAATTACCCATTGGGTTTTTAAGTGCTTTTAGCTATTTTTATCCTTTTGGCGCCTCTGTTTTGTTTTACTAACATTATAGCAAATGATGCGAGACTCCAGAAGAATGTATTACACAGTTACACATCAAAAGCTTCACTGGTTAAAGCACCGGACCTCCAAAACGTAGCCTTTGAAGGTGACCAGATAGGAAATTGGTCATAAATAACAAGGGATTCATTATGTTCCTCTCCAGCAGGATTTCCTGTGGCCTTATTCAGCGAACGCAATCATCGTTAGCAAAAGCCATACTTTCACTTCAGTCTTATCTCAACACGTTTTTATGTTATACACTCAACCATTCAGTTTTATCCAACTACAAATCTATCATTTTTAAACCACAATCACTCTCCTGTAATAAAGAGCTTATCCAAACCTCACATTGACCCCAATTATACAATTTAGAATGATTTCAAAGCAGTTCAGTGTCAGACTGGCCCACCGGGATACCAAGAAAACTCCTGATTGGCCCAGGTGTCAGTGGGCCCTCCTGATTCTAAACATTTAGCCTATTTCATGGCCATTCTTTATTTGTATCAAAGAAATCACCAGCAAAAATGCAACGTTCGGGCCTACCAGGCCCTTTGTCAAGCTTGATAAAGGGCCTGGTAGACCCAAAACATTGCCTTTTTGTATGCTATGGGCTCAATAAATTCTGCACTTGGGCACTTTTGCAAGTTCAACAGTGTGCTGCTGGTGATTTCTTTGATGTACTGATGTGACCCTAGGACAGGATTGGGTCTTCCGGTTCAGCACCTGACACAACAACAGTGTTTTTTCTGGGAAGTGAGCGCTCCACAATTTTGATTCTCTATTTCTATGAGAATAAAGAGGCTAAATAGATGGAATAATAGATTATAGTATGTAAAGAAAAGAGAATAGGAGAATAGAGTTTGAGTGAGGATGGGAAGAAAATAGTACTGAGAGTGGGCCCCTGGGCTAAAGGTTTTTGGGTGGGCCCCTGCTCTAAGGGTTTTTGGTGGGCCCCTGGTGTCCCAGTCCTACACTGAAGCAGTTAGCTTCTTGTTATAATGTCTATCTGTAGGTATGCTTCTGGATAATATGCTCTTTTGTAGAAAACACATAAATTTAGGGAGGATAAGTCAAAATTTGATAAGTCAAAAAACAGCTGATATAATTTTAATTTATTTTTGACACAGACATTTAAGGGCTCACAGTAAGCTCACAGAGAGGATTGAGTCACATAAGCCTTAAGTTCCCCAACTGGATTGCCAGCTTCAGGAAGTTCTTCTTGGAAGAGATCTTGTGTATTTATGCCTACAAATCTTGTCACCAAGCCAAGAATTTAAAAACACTTTGGGTTGCTAAATAATGCCTATGGTTTGCTGTTTGTTAGTCCCTTATGAACTGCCACCTTGCCTGGAGGCTTTTCTTAGCAGTACTATAGTGTTTTTATGCTTCCACAACTTGCCTCCAAGATAGGAATTAAAAATGAGAACCTACTTTGAGGCCACTTGCACAATATGCATGCTCAACATGCTACATGTTGCTCAGAAGCCATCAATGGGATCAAAGGCATAGAGCAGTGATCTCCAACCAGAAGCTCATGAGCAACATGTTGCTCTCCAACCCCCTGTATATTGCTCCCAATGGATTCAAAGAAGGTGCTTCTTTTTGAATTCCTGGCTTTGATGCAACCTTTAGTTGCTAAAAGCTGTGTGTACTGCCAAAATGAGCCCCCTGTAGGCTTCAAATCCACATTGGGGCTACCAATAGCAAATCAGAGACCTTATTTAGCATCTCCAGGAATTGTTTGCATGCTTAATTTGCTCTCCAAGTTTTTTTTACATTTGAATGTGGTTCACAGGTAAAAAGAAGTTTGGGGACCCGGCATAGAGGGACAGGTCATGTTTTGCATTTGCTACATGGGAGCATAAACCTTGGTCCAAGAAAAGGTACTTTGAAGAAAGCAGCAATACCAGAGGTTGATAAGAGATGGACATTCTGTAAAGACTAAGCTCTACCTTTAATTTGCCCATGCAAAATTTGGGATCAATCACAGTGAACCAGCCTGTCTTGATCTAGATAACTAGATGGACTTTATGTGGCCCCATTTGTACTGCTCCATTAGATACTCATTTGGCCACGTTTTTATTAAATTAAGTTTATTGTAGATCATAATGATTAATGAATCTGTTGTGAAACGAATGAATGAAGTAATGGGCATCAGAATTTTTTTTACGCGTGACAATTTTTACATGCGCAACCATTTTTTCTCACTTTTCTCAGTACAAATTTTTCCGCTGTGAAATTTTTTGCAGTTTTGCAAAATAATTTGCATGGGGACGAAATATGGAGTTTTGCCGCAAATCCATGCCTGACGCATAAATTTGCTCATCACTAATCATAATATTGGTATGCCCATTAAGTAAAAAGATACCCATGCTCTCCAAAATAGCTGCCATTATACAAGTTAAGTGCCTAGAGCAGTGATCCCCAACCAGCAACATGTTGCTCACCAACCTCTTGGATGTTGCTCCCAGTGGCCACAAAGCAAGTGCTTATTTTTCAGTAATTTTCTTGGGGCAGGTTTTGGTTGCATAAAAGCTAGGTGTCCTCCTGTAGGCTACCAGTCCACATAGGACCTATGCTTAGGTTGCTCCCCATCACTTTTTACATTTGAATCTGGCTCACGGGTAATAAAAAGTTTATGCCAGGAAAGGGTTCCAATACATGCACCCATACACACTTAATTATTAGGGGCTCTGTCCCATGTTGATGCTGAACACTAAGCTCATATATTGTTGGCTTTCCCTGCTAACAAGGAAATTAGACCTTCAAGAATTTATCACTTTAAACTTTACTGGTTTTATAGGGATGGAAATAACACACAATGTTCTGTAAACCAGGGGCAGGGGGATCTGAGCTATTCTACGAGAGTAGAAACTTGGTCGAGCAGTTGAAGAAAACACCAGATCCTCAGAACAATGGAGAACATTTATATCAGAATATTTGAAAGTAATACAAGGGTTACCTACATGTGATACCATACATCTAACCTTTTGTTTAATATTCTTCATTCCATTGTATTAAGTCCTCCCTATCAGGTCCTTTTAACCTTCGCTTGACACATCAGCTCAAACAAACACAGTTTCTCCTTCTGTGGGTTTTTAATTAGGCCTGAATGGCTCTCCTGTGCTTGAGTTGAGTTTTACTGGGAATTTCCTTGTTTATATCAGACAACTAATTTATATGTAATGAAAACTAATTGGCTTCTGTTTTCTTTTAATGAGTTGTGTCAGTTTAACTTAGAAATCCTGCTTAAGACTGATAAATATCCTCCTGGCATGAAGCCCTTTCCCTTACTGATAGAATAAGGGATTTAGAAGGACCGACCAGTGATGACAAAATTAATAATTGTTATTAGTGGTTTGGGGCAAAATTATTCAAATTTGCTCAAAGAAAGAGGAATTCACATTAAAAATGAAAATGCTAAATATACTGTACATTCACATATCTGAAAATTTAGGGGGGTAATATTTTTCTCTGTAATAATAAAAAGAGCACCTTGGACTTGATCCCAACTCAGATATAGTTAATCCTTATTGGAAGTAAAACCAGTCTATTGGGTTTATTTAATGTTTACATGATTTTCTAGTAGACTTAAGGTATGAAATTATGTAAAGATCTGTTATCCAGAAAACCCCAGGTCCCAAGCATTCTGGGTTCAAGGTCCAATATCTGTACTAACTGCTAGTTGCTTAGTCTTGTAATCTAGCATGCCTATAACATGAAACAATTTTGTCATATAGTTACTTTGAGAAAAACAATAAAACCCCTTACATATTCTGTTACATGAGTAGATATTCTTCTCAACTGCCTACTGATGAAGCTAGTAGACAATCAGTATTTCTCCAGTATTTCCCAATTTATATGGTTACACTGGCCTGTCATTTTCCCTACAGTCTAGGACCTCCTGTGTTCACTAATACCCTCTATACAAGCCAATGATTTGTCCCCCATTGGGATTCTTTAGAGTAATTCACAGTGGCCATCTATTCACTATGGGGCCCATTTACTTAGCTCGAGTGAAGGAATAGAAGAAAAAATACTTTGAATATCGAATGGTCGAATATGGCTACTTCGACCATCGAATGTGCTACTTTGACCTTCGACTACGAATTCGAATCGAACTATTCGAACTAAAAATCGTTCGACTATTCGACCATTCGATAGTCGAAGTACTGTCTCTTTAAAAAATACTACGACCCCCTACTTCGCCACCTAAAACCTACCGAGGCCAAAGTTAGCCTATGGGGAAGGTCCCCATAGGCTTCCTAACAATTTTCTGATCGAAGGAAAATCCTTCAATTGATGGATTAAAATCTTTCGAATCGTTCGATTCGAAGGATTTAATCTTTCGATTCGAAGGATTTAATCGCTCGATTCGAAGGATTTAATCGTTCGATCGTTCGATCGTAGGAATTGCGGTAAATCCTTCGACTTCGATATTTGAAGTCGAAGGATTTATATTCGCAGTCGAATATCGAGGGTTAATTAAACCTCGATATTCGACCCTGTGTAAATCTGCCCCTATGTGTATGAGCAGCAATAGCCTTTAAATAGTCTGAAAGATTTAGAGCTGTATAAATAAAGATCAGTTTGTATATTGAAAGGGTCTTAATGTTGCTCTAAATGTTTATATGACAACACAAAGGCAACAGATGTAGTTGAGTTGCTATAAACCACAACCAAGATCTCCCAAAATCCATAATTATGTATCTATGCTGCGTAAACATGTTGTCTCTCTCTCTCTGCCTCCAAGTCAATATCTAAATATATATATATATTTTGTATACATTTATATATTCATATATATATAAATAGAAGATGATAAATAAAATACTTATGTTAATCTTCCTATTCCCAAAGGAATCTATCATTTTGGAAGCCCGCTGTATGTCATGCATCGTAATGGTTGAAAATAACTGTTCGCACTTCAGACTAGACAATATATACAGACATGGCTTTGGGACCATTTCTGTTACAGAAGGTTAACCTTGCAGTTAATTAGGAACAGAGAATGTACTTTTTGTTGTAACTAATATACAGTACGATCAACAATAAACTGAATGTGAATATAGAGTCTATACACTGGCAGGAATCTGTGCATTTTCTTTTCCCCGGTGGTACCAATGTCATTAGATACTGGACTAGCAGAGCCTGGTTGTATGACAGTTAGGGGCCCATTCACCAAGCTCAAGTGAAGGATTCGAAGTATCGAATGGGCTACTTCGACCTTCGACTACGACTTCGAATCGAAGGATTCGACCTAAAAATCATTCGACTAGTCGACCATCAGATAGTCAAAGTACTGTCTCTTTAAGAAAAAACTTCGACCCCCTAGTTCGCCATCTAAAAGCTACCGAACCCAATGATAGCCTATGGGGAGGGTCCCCATAGGCTTGGCTAAATTTTTTTGGTCGAAGGATAATCCTTCGATCGTTGGATTAAAATCCTTTTTGCGCAAAATCCTTCAACTTCGATATTCGAAGTCGAAGGATTTTCATTCCCCAGTCGAATATCGAGGGTTAATTAACCCTCGATATTCGACCCTTGATGAATTTGCCCCTTAGTGATGGGCAAATCTGACCTTTTCATAACAAAATACATTGAAGTCTATGGGCGACATAGACTAATTGCGAGACAAATTTTTGATGCTTGACAATTTTTTTCACCCATTAAAGTCGAAAATTTTCGCTCATCACTAATGCCAGTTTTTCGTGTGCTGAATAAGAGAGAATGGGAGAAATGTTGTATACAACTTGCAGGGGGTAATCTTGCTCAAAATCTAATACCATAAATAAGTGCAGAGTGAAAAATTGCTGACCTGACTAGTGATGTGTTGGTTGACCAAAACCCACGGGACCTGCGTGTTGACCACTTGTTGGCTGGTTTAGGTTTAAATAAAAACAACCAATGAAAGGTAGAGTTGGGCGCATGTCAGACTAAGGAAAAATACTTCGCCCTGATCCTGAAGATTCCCTGTCTTGGAGCCGGAGGTGAGCATAAAAATAGCTTACAGGTGAGAATAGACAGGTATGGGGCAGGCACGGGTCCTACAATGACAACATCCTGCTGGTTAGGGTTAGGTTAGGGTTGGGTTAGGTTAAGGTTTTGCAGGTTGAGTTTTTTTCAGACCCACACATCAGTAGAAGTAAAAGTGACCAGCTCTAGCTCTGTAAATGCGCTCAATAATACCAGGGGTTTATATCTTGTAACCACCATAACTGAACAAAACCTCACAAAGTATTAGAAGTGGCCATGTGCAATATGCAAACACACACGTGCATATGTAGTCAGCCCTATCTCTCTGCTTCCAAAAGTACACAATTTATACACTCTTGGAGCAACTGCAACAACAATTTGAGAAATTTTCTCAAGGCTTTAACCCAAAAAAATCTGATGCACGACTCCAGATCTTAGTAGATTCAGGTAATTTCTAAAGGCTAGTAATAAAAACCTTAAATGCATTTCCTCAGTTAACCGAGTCCCTAGGACCTGGTGTTCATGAGCATTGCAGCTGATTAAAATTACCACCATTGCGAAACTCAGTAGCTCATGAACAGGCCATGGACACCCACATTTGGGCAGGTTATTTGGGCAATGCATGACAACGCCCTAGTTGGTTTTTACAGGCCATATCAGAAAGCAGCTGGTTGGTCCAAACCAAAAATTTTATCATTGAATGCATATTGCTGCTAGGTGCAAGCTGCGTGATCAGATGAAGAAGGGAAGAGAACAGGTGCTCCATCTATATTCCTAATTGTTTGCACTGTGACTCCAAATGAATGGAACAATAGTCTTTAGCCACATTTGTGTATCTATCCTTTCCATGTACAGGCTGATAGGTTGGTTAAGTAGCAGTGGTGGCAACATCAAGGGGGTTATTTATTAAAGTCCATTTTTTTCTGGTCGGGCTTTTAAAGGGGGAAAAAAACTCAAATTTTTTGAGACTTGGGGGCCCATTTACTTAGCTCGAGTGTAGGAATAGAGGAAAAAACTTTGAATTTCTAATGTTTTCTTTTACTTCGACCATCGAATGGGCTACTTCGACCTTCGACTTCGACCTTTGAATCGAACGATTCGAACTAAAAATCGTTCGACTATTCGACCATTTGATAGTCGAAGTACTGTCTCTTTAAGAAAAAACTTCGACCCCCTAGTTCACTACCTAAAAGCTACCGAAGTCAATGTTAGCCTATGGGGAAGGTCCCCATAGGCTTTGGTAGATCGATCGATGGATTAAAATCCATAGCGCTAAATCCTTCGACTTCGATATTCGAAGTCGAAGGATTTAACTTCGACAGTCGAATATCGAGGGTTAATTAACCCTCGATATTCAACCTTAAGTAAATTTACCCCTCGGTGTTAAAAGTCAGAATAAAAAAGCACTCCATCTCAGACCTGCCAGGTTCATGTAGAAGTCAATGGCAGATGTCCCCTTGACATTTTGAAGATATCCTGATCTGTGCGGGGTTTCGTTCATTCACCTGAAGATTTCCAAAAAAAAGTAAAAAAAAGGTGTGAAAAAAGTATTTGCACAATTTGAATTTTTTCACATTTTTAAGAACTTTCCTGAAAAAATGTATTGATAAATAGGGTAAAAAAGAATCCATGCTGATTTGGTCAAAGTAGTTTTCAGAAAAAAGTTTTTTGATATATAACCCCTTAGCAGTCTATACCCTTCAAAGGCCTGATTTATATAAAAAATAAAACCACTCTCCAGCACTTGAGGTCCCGAGGTTGAACTGTCTCTTGTAAGCATGAATTTCATAAAATCAGGAAAAAGTTGAAAAAAAAAAACAAGCCTGGGCTCTCACGTTTACATTTAATAAAGACTTGTGCAGAGTGATATATTTCTTGTAGATAAGCACAATGTTTTACATGCCCGCCATTTTCCCCCTTAACATCTGGAATAGAAATTTCTTTGACCTTGAATGCGCACGCTGGCATCTCCTACGTCGATCGGATCTAATAATAAAAAAAATCTTCTGTTTCCAATAAGAAAAACTGATCCTGCAACAAAATATTTTGGACATTTTGCACTGAGCGACATTTTTTTTCCCCCATCGCCGTGGCCTACAAATCACACAATACTATCAGATGGTAGTTGAAAATGCTAATAAAGATGAAAGATATTTCGCTAAGAAAAGAAGCATCTGGTCCCCGTGCCCTTGGGGTGTAATTGTCTGCCTCGGCTCATTCAGCCAGGGAGTCGCTCTCTGGAACTTTACTTTTTGTTGATTTCCTATTTATGAGCGTTGGAATCACGCACAAACTGACTTGTCCATTTGATTTACTGTAGTGTCCCCAATCAGGCCACTTCCATTTGTTGGTCTTTGATTGTCTATTGTTATTGGGAACTGCAGTTCTCTAAAAGATAAGCCAATGTTTCCAATGTATCCTTATTGCCGGAGCAGCAAGGAACGTTGCCATTTTCTATGTTTTAAAACAGTGGCAGGGAACAATGGCTTCTTCGCTTTTCATTGTAGTTTTTAGCATTTAGACCATTTTATTCAGAAACAAGTCTTTTTCAATTAAATCTGAAAGCATCTTCCGCAGCCTTTCATAAATAGGCAAAAATCAATGGCACGCTCGGAATCAGAGTATTTCTCTAATGGAAAAGCACAATAGCCCAGCTACATGCCCGCGGGGGGTGAGATCTTCCAATTCAGACGTATTCAATGAGAAATTCTGCCAGTGTTCCGAGGCCTTTCAAATCTCCTTGAACAGAGCTCATCTGTGTTTACGCTTCTTTCTTTTTCAGTTGTATCATTCTCTACTAGCGACGCCAATACCCTGGTAAGTTGCACAAAATATTGGGGATTATTATATCACAACATCGTGTTCATTGCTTTTTTTCAAAAATAATAAATCAGTTTCCTTTGTAATAAAAACAGATGCCAATTAAGTTAAGGGATACATTTTTCAAAGATTAAAAATATCGGTTTAGTAATTATTTTCATCATTATGTTGAAAAATGTGATAATTTAAAAAAAAAAAAAAAAACTAAAAAAAAATAGATGGGCAAATATTCTTCTCTCTCAATAGTTTTATACGGCATTTTTAAACTTTTCTAAAAACTGAAACCTTAATGATTGGTTCAGGCCAATTGGTTTAACTTTATAAACAAGGGAATAAGGGTAAAGGGAACTGTTGGTATTAAGGGGAAAACACACAAGGTAACGATTATCCGAACCTCGAATAATTCATAGTTTTCGGGGGAAAAAAATAAACTAAGATTTTTTTGAGATTTATTAAAGTTCGATGGTCTAAAAACTCTGAATCCAAAACTCCGGCATCTAAAAGCTTTCGGGGTCCTGTATAAATCAATGGGGAAGATCAGAGTGTCTGCGCTGATGTCCGTACCGATATCTGATGAGTTTGTGGTTTCTAAGCAAAAAACTCTGAAAACTCAAACAATTTGGAGTTTTCGGGGAAAGCTCCAAAGTTTGCCCGACCCTATTTTTTCGGGCTTTTTTCTTAATAAATAAGGTCCATGCGGGCAGTCGGAGTTGATCGGATTTTGATGTTAGAAATACACAGATTGCCAGTTTTCTGGTGAAAATTAAAAAAACACAGAATTTTAAATTTTAGGGGTTGTTCACCTTTAGGTTAACTAGTAGTATGATTTACCTAAAGAGAGTGATATTCTGACACAAGTTGCATTTGGTTTTAATTTTTTTTTTAATTGTGTTTTTTGAGTTATTTAGCTTTTTATTCAGCAGCTCTCTAGTTTGCAATTTCAGCCTTGTGGTTGCTAGAGTCCAAACTACCCTAGTAACCATGAATTGATTTGAATTAGAGACAGGACTATGAATAGGAGAAGGTCTGAATAGAAAGATGAGTATTAAACATTAGCATTTACAAAAAAAATTGTTTAGCCTTACAGAGCATTTGTTTTTTAGACAGGGTCAGTGACCCCCATTTGAAAGCTGGAAAGAGTCAGAGGAAAAAAGGCAAATAATTAAAAATCTTTAAAAAAAATAAATAAATAATGACCAATTGAAAAGTTGCTTAGAATTAGCCATTCAATAACATACTAAAAGTAACTGAAAGGTCAACCTCCCCGTTAAATGAATGTGGTTGATTGAAAAATCTGTATATATGTTATCAGCGAAAGAACCTAGAATGCCAACTGTCTGGAGAATAAGTAGTACAGGTATGGGACCTGTTATCCAGAATGCTCAGTTTTTCTGGATAAGGGTCTAGTCAACTAAAAATAATTTGAACATCAATTTAAACCTATTTGAGTGTTGTATCTCCTGTAAGGATTAATTATATCTTAGTTGGGATCAAGTACAAAGTGCTGTTTTATTATTACACAGAAAAAGGAAATCATTCTAAAAAAAAAAAATCTGCATTATTTGATTAAAATGGAGTCTATGGGAGATGGCCTTCCCAAAATCTGGATCTTTCTGGATAATGGGTTTCAGATAACAGATCCCATACCTGTACTACAAAATTTCAAATGTTTGTGTGTTTTCACTTGACCTCTGCCTAGCTCTTGGCCATCAGTCATTTGCCTATTGGCTTGGGCATAAAGACTGACCAGATCATGGAACAGAAAAAATCCTCATCTACTCTGACAATTTTCATCACGCTGCCCTTGAATTGAACTGACTTTAGGCCAAACCCAAGTCAGAGCTCTAATCCTATCATGAAATACTTCAGCGAGGTTCAGATGTCCCATTGTTGACCACTTTGGTTTACTCAAGGATGGTTCTCCTGAATGTTCTTCTCCTGTTCAACCTGTCCTAGTCCTGTCCTAGCTTTATAAACCTGAACTTCCAATATCTTGGTGGAGTGAATGAACACTTGGTGACTCACTCAGAATAAAATATGTACAAGAGATTCCTTAAAGTAATTTCTAATGGTATAGTTCCTTTGCATCCCTTAGGTTATTCTGTTTATATAAATGTGTGTTAAGTGTTGATCTTGTTAGCATTGGCACAGCTAAAGTCTCTTCCTTTAGAATAATAATTCCCCAGAGAGATATAGTATCATTAATATAAATAGAAGTCCTTCCACTCTAAATGATAGATTAGAAAAGAACCTACTCTAGAGATTCCCAGAAGAAATTAAAACCCATAGTGCAGTGAGCATACAGCTGGATATTGGAGATGTTCCTCACCTTAAAGTTGTCCTTGGCTTTTTGTCTAACACATTAATAAAGTGCAGATCTTAAATACATGTGAGAGAGAACTGATGGGGAAATAGGAGTTGGGTAATAATGTGTTTCTCCTGTGCCTGAGGCACAATCCATCCAGAGCCGCCTCGTCTGTCTTATGGTGGAAGACACCAGAGTGTGGCTGAAATTGTTTATTTTTCACTGGAAATGGTACAGAGAGGATCAACAACGAAAAGCAGAAACCACAAATAAAAATAACTGAATTAAGAAATTAAATTGTCATGAGCAGTTTAAGGGCTCAATAGAATTTTCATTAGGAAAACATGTGACATTTCCTTACTTGGTGTTAAAGCCCATTGTTTGGCTAGTGATAGAGACCACGAACAGTCCAAAGAAGAGATAGAAGGGGTGGTTTGCTTTGCTTTATAAAACACCACCTCATGCTTAATGGTCACTAAGCAGCATCTAAATTGGTGGCAACACAATCCTATTGGGTTTATTTTACAATTAAATGATTTTGAACACACTTACGGAGTTTATTTATTAAAGTCCAATTTTTTCTAATTGTACTTTTAAAAGGGAGAAACACCTTTTTTTCATGGGAAAAAAAACTCACATTTTTTTTGATTTATTAAACCCCAATGTTGTTAAAAGTCCAAATAAAAAAGAACTCCAACTCAGACCTGCCAAGTTTGTGTAGAATCAATGGCAGATGTCCAAAAGATATCCTGATCTGCGCTGGGCATCAAATCTGAAAAACTCGTGGTATTCGGGCATCAAATCCGAAAAAGTTGCAGTATTTGGGAGTCACATCTAAAAAGTTGCGGTGTTTGGATTTTTTCAAGATTTTATCGGGAAAATTTATCGATAAATAGGGGGGAAAATGTGTGAGGATTTGGTCGGATTGGTTTTAGAAAACTGTGAGAACTTTTCAAATTTTGATAAATGAGAAGTGATGGCCAAATAAATTTCGCAGCTAATTTTCACGTTTCACCGACGGCTAATAAATTTGCTAACCCCCCGCGAAAATTCGCCGACGAAAATTGACTTTAATGGGGATTTTCACAAATTTTTCATACATTTTTGCGCTATTTCGCAAATTTTCGCGGGAAATTTCCAAATTTTTACGCAAAGCGAAACATGAGAAATTCACCCATCACTATAAATAATCCCCTTATGGTTGGGAAATCTAAATGATGGAAAGATCCCTTGCCTTTAAAAGAATAGATATTAGACCTCAAAAAAGATTTCTCAGTATTGTTTTTGTTGTCTAATCCATCATCATTGTAAAACAAATACCAAATGTGCATGCAAAACATACCTGTGCCAAGGGCCTTTGGTGCCAGTGCCGTAACTAGAGGGGGGCGGGCCCTGGTGCGTGACGCACAGCCGGGCCCCCGCCCTCCTCCAAACACGGCAGATTCCAGTGGTGAGCTGGCTGCCGTGCCCTGGCCCGCTCGCACCCCCTGCTCCCCCGGTAGTTCCGCCACTGTTTGGTGCCCAAAGATGGGTGGCAATTTGTGTACCTCCACCTTTCCACTGGGGAACTACCAGTTACCTGCTATTATTGACAGGTCTATCCTCCTTTCCCAAAATGGTTACACCCGAGGCAGGTCCCTTTGTTGCCTACCCTTTCTATTAAATACATCCTAATGTGAAAAAGGAGAGAAAACATGTCGTTTACAACTTTAACAACTTAATGAAACTACACTGAAGATAAACAGTAATTAGCATTGTACCACTGGACTTACTACTGACATCAGAGGTTACATTATAGACATGGGGCTGCACATATGGGAGTGGACGATGCCCCTCATTAGCCTTCATAAACAATATATTCAGCGTTTTCCTTTTACCTTGGCCACATGCAACAAACATTTAACTTACAGTCAGAGAAATTCTAGCTGACTAGACTTCCAGTGTAATTGCGCATATTAAACAACCCCTCTAGCGATCAGATAAACACTTGCAAGATTCCTGGAACTCCCCAAACTGGTCTGTCCAGGCCAGAGCCAAAGGACCTGCATTTCCAGCTTCAATTTCATCATATTTTTTCACTTAGCCGGGTAAACATCTTGGACAGCAGGGCTATGTGAGACCCACTTTAGAATAGTTTATATTTCTAACTAATTTCACTGGTAGGAGACAAAATGGTATTGTTACTTAATTAATTCCATTGAATACTGAAGACCAGATGTAAGCACAGGTCCATGTAGAAACCATTGAAATGTTATCATGCTGCATATATACAGTATATATAATACATAAAAGCCATGAATATCCTGTAAATTATATCTTAATAAACGGCTCTTGGTGATGTCATCAGTTATAAACAGAGCTTAGTGATGTCATTTTTGTCACATAACTCGATAAAACTTGTGTATTATAATAAATAAAGTACCTTCGGCCTCATGCTTTATAGGGTCACGGAACTCCATGGTGACTTATAATATCCTTATATTTTACAATAAGGGGTACTTTATTCACTATACAGGTATTGGACCTATTATCCAGAATGCTTGGGACCTGAGGTTTTCCGGATTATGGATCGTTCTGTAATTTGGATCTTCATACCTTAATCTACTAGAAAATCATGTAAATATTAAATAAACCCTATAGGCTGATTTTGCCTCCAATAAGGATTAATTATATCTTAGTTGGGATCAAGTACAAGTTACTGTTTTATTATTACAGAGAAAAAGGAAATCGTTACATTTTTAATTATTTGGATAAAATGGAGTCTATGGGAGATGGCCTTTCCGTAATTCGGAGCATTCTGGATATCGGATTTCCCGATAACGGATCCCATACCTGTATAAGAGAACTAGGAATGCTGAATTGTGAGTGAAAACAAAAAACATTTTGAAGAACATTCAAAATTGTACTTTATACTCGCCACTTGTGGACCAAAAATGGAAATTCTCATCATGGCCAAGAGGCATCACTTAACTATAAAGAATATAGTTGAATTGTGGCAGTTACTGTAAGTTGTGATCAACATTTTTTTAACAAATAACAAGTCCTTGCCGACACAAGTCAACTTTCAATGTTCATTTTGGTGCATGAGAAACAGAGAGCAGAAGTTACCAGCCAAGGTCGCCTACAGTACATACAGGTATAGGGATTTTTTTATTTCTAAAATCACTTTACATTAAATATTCAACATATCATAAACAGTTCACAAATCATGAAACAAAACATAACGAAATATTCCACAAACCCTCCCATACACCCTCCAGCCAGCAGAGTCCATCCCTCTGTCCTTTGGCAACTTTCCATCAAATCAAAAGCTGGAAGCAAAATCCTGTTTCTGTCCATACGGCCTCCCATCACCACCAACCCAAACCAACATCTCCAGAAATGTCTTTTCCAGGTCCAACCTGTAACATACTCGTCATTCAGGAACCTTGAAGGCAGCTGGTAAGCTCAGACGCACAAGGGAAACCCTGCAGATTCCGGTGTTCACCGACGCCCTTTTGGGGCCCAGGCTTTCTGTTGTGGAACCAACAAGGAATTGATAATAATAAGTCTGTAAAGAGGTACCAGCAAGGATTAGGCATGGCATTGTCACAAAACAGGCAAAAGGGTCCAGGTAGGCAGCAAGAATCAAAGTCAAAAGAGGCAGAAGTCAAAAAACAGAGAATTCCAACAGTAACTAGCGCTTCAGCAGGGTCTGTATACAGAAGTCAGATTGGGAAGGACTTTTTAAAGGAGAAATGGTGGAAAAAATTGTATCTCATGCCAAAAAATGTCGTAATGAAGTGCGGTGTCACGACGCTCGTAACGAACGTGAACAAACCAATGACAACGTCACTTGTGCATGACAGGAACATGTGACGTTGCTGGTTTGCATCCTCAACCAAATCCAACAAAAGGCATATATACAAGGAAGCAAAAAAGAGCCACATAACATAAATATATTCAATCCCAACCTGAGCAGATTCTCACAGGCTACATAAAAGAGTGTCAGGGAGCCATATACATACAAGTGGTTTATACCTTGAGAAGAGGACATGTTCTATATAGAAGGAAGAGTAAGGTGCACCCCTCGCCATTCATGTCATCAGCACACATAGGTATTAGAACCAAGGCCTTGATCCGCTCTTTATCCTACACTGTTTGGTTCTGCCATTGGAATTGCTGCATCATTCAGCCAACCTGCCAAGTGAGGAGTTGTGTTGGGTGGCTAACTCATGACCTTAAATGAGTATGTTACAGTCCCTAGGGATGGATCTATAATTATGTAGTGAGGTTGTCAGTTACAGAATTGTACCAAGGAGACCCATCTTCCTGTTCAAAACCGAACTCTAACCTTGTGTAGCTTTATGGAGCTTTGTGTACACTGACAATTTGTTGTATTATTTCTACACAAATAGCAATGGCTATTTCTGGGAATCACACAGTTCTTTGGTTCAAACTACACAGAAAGTGCAAATCATGAGTAACAATCCATTTAAAGCTCTTTGAAAGTGGCGGCCAAGCAATCTCATCCCATGCTCAGTCGGTAAACTGTGTCCTTAATGTGAACCTGGAGAATTGAAGGGATTGTTGGGCATTAAGGGCTAGCTGGGGACTGCGGCACATATCTGCTGTTTAACCGCTGCTGAGACTGAGCCTTTTGACTGAATACCCAGTATGCCCAATAAGCTTTCCTCTGTGTGAGATCTAAATTATCTCTTTTTTCTATATTTACAGGGATTTGATTAGAAATACAGTAAAGATATTAACTGCAGAGAAGCAATTATACAATGTGTAATATGTCACAAGCTGCAGCTATTGTACCTTCCGAGTCAGTAATATTAAGGCCTGATATACAGCGATGTGTCGTTATATTCTGTGTGCAGCCATGCCCGAAATGATCAAATGAGCACAGAGCAAAACTAGATCTTCTACAGTTCAGTGATTCCTCTACTGGTTTGTACAAATGACCTTGCTCTTAAACTGCACAGATCACTCATTATTGTTGGTAGGGACGAGAAGAGCCTAGCAACATAAATATTAAAGGAATTGTTAATCTTTCAAATTACTTTTAGTATGATGTAGAGAGGGATATTCTGAGACAATTTGCAATTGGTTTCTAAATTTTATTATTTGCGGTCTTTGGGTTATTTGGCTTTTTATTCAGCAGCTCTCCAGTTTGTAATTTCAGCTATCTGGTTGCTAGGGTCCAAATCCCACTAGCAACCATGCATTGATTTGAATAAGAGACTGGAATAGGAATAGGAGAGGCCTGAATAGAAAGAGGAGTAATAAAAAGTAGCAATAACAATAAATGTGTAGCCTTGCAGAGCATTGGCTTTTATATGGGAGTCCGTGACCTCCATTTCAAAGCTGGAAAGAGTCAGAAGAAGACGACAAATCGGTCAATAACTATTAAAAGAAGATAATTGAAAAGTTTCTTGGAAACAACCATTCTATACTAAATACTATACTTTATTAGAATAGCAAACAATGGATAAAGTGCAAAATCAGTGCAGTTTTTACCCACAATGCAACTCTTTTCCCCAAAATCAAAGTTTTTTGCAGCCCACCAATAATACACCCATAATATACCAATACTGGCCCAAACAATGTTGGTAACACATGGGCATGCTTTGGACATTCTCTTTTCTTCTATTTGTGTACTGCTCAGTTGGCCCAAAATAATCTGCCTGTGGTTTCAATGTGACAACCCATCTTCAGGATTACAGGCAGGTATTACATAGTTACATAGTAACATAGTAAGTCAGGTTGAAAAAAAACCACGTTTATCAAGTTCAACCTTTTCATTCTATTTTAACCTGCCTAACTTCTAGTTGATCCAGAGGAATGCAAAACAAAAATTACAGAATTGTTGTGTGGGTGCCAATTTTTTAGGCACCCACCACTGATTATAATTGCTTATCTCAGACCCATGCAGGTCTTCTTCTACTATTATAGTTAGTGACTCATTGCCATCCTCTCTACAGGGAACCCTTTTACGGCTGTGCACAGTAGACTGAAATCACAAATGAAATGCAAAAAGTCCTACTGAGCATGTGCAAAGCCCAGGGCCACAGCAAAGATCTTGGAGACAGGAAAAAGACGGTGACACAGAGATGACTCGAATATTACCCCTGGTAGGTACATTTTTCAGCAAGGAGGGTAAGTAATTATAATAGCTGGGGGTGACTAACCCTTTCCTTTTCTTGCACCTTGTTTATAGTTGTTGCTATGGCTTAGGCACTTTACTGGGGCTCTGCAGGCCCCCATCTTGTGAAGGTTCCAAGGCAGACGCCCTCTTTGCAATCTTTGCTAAAGGCAACTCTGTATAGATGCAACTTGCCAAAAAGCAAATCGTTTCAGTAACTGAGCCAAGATTTATTTATGCATTCAGTGAGGGAGCAGGGCAAGTGTAATTACAGACGATTCTCCAGTTGTGTCCTGTCCTTTTGTATCCTAAAGAATCCTTTGGAAGAGAAGACGGGCTCCACGTGGGTATTTTTTGCTCTCAGCGATGAGACATAACTGCACTTTCTCCTAATAACCTTGACCTGCTTTTTCAAGCTCAGCAGCAGCATCTGTGTCACATTGGCTCAGCATCTGTTTATCAGCCTAACTGTGCAAACCTGTTCCTTGCTCCTGGTCTGCTTAGCATCAGGATGGAAGTAATATTGTCAAATGATTATAAATAGACCGGAACACCAGAAAGGAGAAGCTACTCTTTAGGACTACGAATCAGCAAAATTTAATTCACATGCAAAAACAAAAAAGAAAATAGTGCATACCGTTTCACCAAAACATTGGCCTTGAATGGTCCTTGGTCTGGCTATGAGGGGCTATTAACTCTTTCGTTCTGATGTTGCATAAGGAACACATGGGCCCATGGTACTACTATACTTAGTGCCACTCTGCTATCCTCTCTACAGGGAAACCTTTATGGCTTTATCACTGTGCACAGTAGAATAAAATCTACTGAGCATGTGCAAAGCCCAGGGCCACAGCAAAGATCTTGGAGACAGGAAAAATATGGTGACACAGAGATCACTTTAATATTACATTTTTCACAAAAAGTTAGACTCTACTGTGTTGGCATTATGGTACAGGTATGGGATCTGTTAATTGGAAACCTGTTATCCAGATTAGGGATAAGGCCAACTCTCATTGACTCCATTCTAATTCTTAAAAATGATTTCCTTTTTTCTCTGTAACAATCAAACAGAACTTTGAACTTGATCTTAACCAAGATATATTTAATCCTTGGGCATGGAGATCCAAATCACCAGAAGACCCAGTCTATGAAAAACCCCAGGTCCTGACCATTTTGGATAACAGGTCCCATACCTGTAGTTTGATGTTGACTCAGTCAGTTCTACCATGGGCAGCAGAGAAAGGGATTCAAATATTGCAATAACTGTGAAAATCTAGACGATTTTGTTAACAAATTATTCTGCTTTAATATTAACTAACAAGCAAAGTGGTATCAATGCATTTAGGTATTTTGGTAGATGTGTGGCCTGATCACCTGACCAAGGGTGAAGCATTAATTTATTCCAAAAGGTGGTTTTCCCTATCCAACAATAGCTGTTACAGAGCACCTACCTTCAGTCTTCATATACAGGTGGACTCTACTCTATTCACACTCCTCAGTAGAGCCAAAGATCCTCATTCAATAGTATCCTGCTTCTAGAGCACCTGGACTTAGTATCAAACCCTCATCTAGCAAACTCTCATTCATGAGAACTCTTGTCCAAACTCTTCCTGAATTCATTAACGGGGGCCATTACCATGACATTGATGACAATAAGTTGAATAGTGTAAGTTCAAGATGACATTTCTACCTACAGTAATTTCACTATACAAAAGTCTGGATGAAAGCACATGGTATTTAGAGGGCAAGGATCTATTGCTAAGGATGATCAAATTTTTTCTGAAGGCATGGGTTGGCGCTTCACCATCTGCAAAAAATTTTTACTACGACAAAAAAGCGCAAGACAAAATTGTTGCAGAGACAAAAAAAGTCACCATAAAAAAGCACCCATTAACTTTAATGTGTTTTGAGTGAGAATAAATCAACAATAAATTACCCATTAGAGTCTATGGCCGTCATTTTCGTGGCGAAACTTGGAGAACCATTTCGCTCATCACTAATTATTACCTCGGCCCCTTAAAGGTAAATGATTAAGTGCTTCTTTCTGCCATTTTCATGCATCTGCATTGGTTGGTTTTTGGTTCCTTTGGGAAAACTTGATGGTGTGGTCACTCAGTTGAATGCAATGCTGACAGAAGTGAGGCAAGTCTTGAGGTTGTAGTCTAGAGGGAGTTTTTTTTTCAGGTTAAGAGGGGTATTTACTGTATGCTATGTGAAGAATTAGAAGGTTGTGTGGGTAAAACAGGAATTGCCTAAAGAAATACAATAAACAATAGCACAATGAAGGCCAACTAAACTGGAAAGATGTGATTGAAAGGTGAATTTGATTGATGGATGTCTGGGTTTTTTTTTTTTTAATTCCAAATAACGCTAACACTAAATCACTGGTATTGCTCTTCCGCATGTGCAACCTATATTTAACCCTCTCGTTTGGGAAATGTTTCTTTGTAGGCCATTGGTACTTTTCATGTGTTTGCCTTAAAATTATTGGAAAAAAAGAAAGAAAATGAACAGCTTGTTTGCGGGCAACTACTTCTGAGGCAGGTTTAGCAAAACTTCAAATTCTACCACCAGTGGAAAGATGTTGTCCTATAGAGATATGTGGGGAACATTATTAAAGAACAAAATATTTTCTTGGTAAAATTTGTGTTTTTCATGCTTTTTGAATTTCACATTCTATCACCAGTGAATGGTCTGGAAATGTTCCCTATTTTTTATTTTCTCTTAGTATTTTTTCTTGGGCGGTGAAAATATGTCCTATGGAGTTGTAGGGCAAAACTTATCAAGGAAGAAACTTTTTTTCCTGTAAAATTTGTGTTCCTTGTGCTTTTTGAATTTCACCTTCTATCACCAGTGAACAGATGTCAATGGACTGGAAATTTTCCTGTATTTTTAATTTTTTTTTCTAGTTTTTTTTCTTGGATGGTGAAAAGGTGTCCTACAGAGCTGTGGGGAAAATTTATCAGAGAACAAAATATTTTCCTGGTAAAATGTATGTTTTTCATGGTTTTTAACATTTTTTTCAAATTTATTATGCTGAAAACTTTCCTAACTTTTCTGTTCCAATCTAGAGCATTTCTCTACTTTTTTTCTTTTTTTCTTCCAGCTTTTTCCAGTAAAAAGCATTTTATTCTAGGTGCCAGAAACATCAAAGTCTGCTCAAATCAACTAGATGAAAAGTTATAAAAAAACGTGTTCCTGTTGTGGAAAATGTATCACTATGTAGACTAGGAACAGAATGAAAAATTTTCTGAGTTCGATTTTTATCACTGCTGATAATATGTGAAAAAATCCTCTGACATTCGAAAAATCTGCCCCTTGGGGAAAAATGCTAGTTGCCAAAGATAAATATGGGGAAATTTCCTGTTGACTTGAAAGTTTTTTCACAGGTGATGAAATCAAAATAATTCTCTCAATCTTTGATAAATCAGCCCCAGTAGTGTCATACTGTGGTGTCCTTTGCCCACCAGGGCTGCTAACTCAGGGACCCCCCACCCCAGTTGTGGACCCCCCAGTCACAGATCTTCCTCAACCCCGTCACTCATGCCCAATCACAGTCCTCCTCACCCAGTGTCGGACTGGGATGCCAGGGGCCCACAAGAAAACCTTAGAACATGGGCCCACTTTCCAAACTATTATTCCTCCTCTCCTCACTCAACCTCTTTATTCTCCTAGTCTTTTATATCTACTTACTATATTCTTTAATTATTAAGCATTTTTTCCCATAAAGAAGTTGGAATGACCATGAAGTAGACCAAATGGTTAGAAGCAAGATGGCCCATAAGAGGAGCAAGTGGAGCACCTCTAGTTCCTAACAGGGATCAGGCCTGGGTTCGTGGTGGTCCACCGGGTTTTTTTTACACCAGCTCAGTCCGACCCTGGCTGTAAAAAGAATATGTTTTGTATATTTGTATAAAAGATATGTGTATGTATATATACACACACTCATACACACACTCATACACACACGGGTATGTAATCCATTATCTGGAAACCCATTATCCAGAAAAGTGTCTAATTACGGAAGTCCATCTCCTTAGACTCCATTTTATCCAAATTATCCAAATTTTTAAAAATTCTCTGTAATAATTAGTGATGGGCAAATCTGACCCATTTCGCTTCACCAAAAATTCACGAAGCAGCGACAAATTTACCAAATGTGTTGAAGTCTATGAGCGACGATTTTTTTTTTTTGACACATAACAATTTTTTTACCCATTGGAGTCTATGGACGTTTTTTTTTTTCACTGCGAAATCTGCCGAAAAATTTTGCTCATCATTAGTAATAATAAAACAGTAGATTGTACTTGATCCCAACTAAGATATAATTAATCCTTATTGGAGGCAAAACCAGCCTATTGGGTTTATTTCATGTTTACATGATTTTCTAGTAGACTTAAGGGATAAAGATCCAAATTATGGAAAGATGCAGGTCCCAAGCATTCTGGATAACAGGACCCATAACTGTATATCATTTTGAAAGTGAGCTGAAATGATTTTGTTTTCAGTAGTGCTGTTGGTATGTGGGTAAAATGGGAAAGCAAATAATGCATTAAATCACTTGTAATGTATGATAGCTTTTCAGTGTTAAGCAGCAACATGATCTAAGTGTAAGACAATAATAGCTGTAATTGTCGTTTCTCTGCTGCCGTGATGATAATCCATGAGAATATAACATGACATGAAATCTTGTTAGTGTGGCCGGAGTGGAAAATACCAATATGTCAGAAAAGTATTTCAAACAGAGGTCATCTAGTTGAATCTAATAAAGGCAGGTATTTCAACAGATCTCTACTTGCAATGTGTCGACTTGAATCACATGGAATCATGTGACGGGCGCGTAACCCTTGACCCGTAAAACACAATTGGAAGTCAAGCAGCGGCACAGTGAAAGCATTTGTAGAAGGCCAGATGCATCTGTACTTTACACTCAGCCCTTTGATGACACACATTGTGTAGAAAGGAGAATGTGTTTCTACATAGAATTCATCCTTTGTTCTTTATTAGATGTCAGAACCTACAGGAACCCATAGAGAATCAATGCCTGGGGCATATTTATTGGCTTAAAGGTGACTCATGTAATTATTTGCAGGCAACTGATGGTGGATTAGATGATGCAGCTGTAATGTACTGAATATTTTGTAAATCATTGGCATTGTAGGCATATTACAAGAGAATGCATCTAGGGGCATAAAAAATTCTTCCAGATACATAGGCATCCAGTAACTGCTGTGTTAGATATTTACATAGTTAAGTTGGGTTGGAAAAGTCCATCAAGTTCAACCCCTCTAAATAAATCCGAGTGCACATACCTAAACATACATATACCAACCTATCTATGCACTCACATATATAAACTATAAATACCAATAGATATTATTAGTGATGGGCGAATTTGCGCCATTTCGCTTCACCAAAAAATTTGCGAAATTCTTGTTTAGGACGCCGGCGCCCTTCACTAGATATTATAATTGTAGATTTTAGTATCACAATAGCCTTGGATATTATGTCTGTCCAACAAATCATCCAAGCCCCTTTTAAAGTCATTAACTGAATCAGCATCACAACATCACCCGGCAGTGCATTCCCCAACCTCACTGTCCTCACTGTGATGAACCCCCTACTCTGTTCCTTTAAATGAAACTTCTTTTCCTCTAGTCTGAAGGGGAGGCCTCTGGTACGTGATTCTCTTTATGGGTAAAAAGGTCCCCTGCTATTTGTCTATAATGTCCTCTAATGTACTTGTAAAGTCTAATCATGTCCCCTCACAAGCACCTTTTTTCCAGAGAAAACAACCCCAACCTTGTCAGTCTCCCCTCATAATTTAACTCTTCCCTCCCTCTAACCAGTTTAGTTGCACTTAGTCTCTGCACTCTCTCCAGCTCATTAACATCCTTCTTGACGACTGGACCATAAAACTGCACTACATGATCAAATTGAGGCCTTACCAGGGATTTATAAAGACTCAAAATTATTTGTTCATCCCCTGAGTTAATAGCTGTCTCCATTGTTGCAACATTGACATTTCCCATATTGTATTCTAGAGGCCCCTAGAAATTTGACATTGATGTAAAAATAAAATTTTTGAATCTCATGGTTGCACTCTTCATTTTATATTTTACAGCACAAATAAACTGATGTCACGCTCAATCTAAGACCTTCCCAATTTTCACCTCTTAGCACCAATCCCACATTTTAGTAGTAGTGGACCACTGGGGCAATATTTGGATCATAGACTGCCCATATTACCCATTAAACACCCATGCCCCAATCCTATGTTTTCTCAATTATTTCTTATTTCAATCCACATATATAATCACAGTGATCCCCAACAAGTGTCTTGCTCCCCAAGCCCTTTGATGTTTCTCCAAGTAGAGTCAAAGCAGGTGCTCATTTTTGAATTTCTGATTTGGAGGCAAGTCTGGAGGCATAAAGACCATGGGGCAAATTCACTAAACGACGAAGCGCCTAACGCTAGCGTGAATGCGCCAGCATAGCGCATTTTCGTTAATTCTCCGATTCACTAACGGACGCTACTGTTACTTCGCACCCTTACGCCTGGCGAATTTGTGCAACGGACGTAACTATTCACTAACGTGTGAAATATTCTGAACGCTACGTTTTACGACAGACTTCCTTCGCCACCTCAGACCAGGCGAAGTGCAATAGAGTAGATAGGGATTGCTTCAAAAAAAGTTAAAAAATTTTCTAAGTCCCAAAAAACGCAGGCGTTTTTTAAATTTTTTATGGGTGATAGGCTGAAAAAGATCGAAAACATTTTTGGGGCTCCCCTCCTTCCCCCCTACATTTCCTAACTCATGGCAACTTAACTATACATTGGGCACATGTGTAGGGCAAAATAACAATTTTATTTGCTGTTTTGAAGGTTTCCCAGGCTTGTGTAGTGATGCTACATATACCTCCATTGTAACTTCAATTTGGCGCCGTATGCAAATTAAACATCGCTAGCGTAACTTTGCTTTGCTTGCGAATTAACGCTAGCGCAACTTCGCAACCTTACGCTTCCCCTGAGCGCAACTTCGGATTTTAGTGAATTTGCGTAGCGCTGGCGAAAATACGCCTGGCGAAGTGCGGTGAAGCGCAGCGAAGCGGACACTTGCGCAATAACGAATCTTAGTGAATGTCCCACCATGTGTACTGCCAAACAGAACCTCCTGTAGGCTGACAATCCACATAGGGGCTACCAATTTGCCTGGACACCCCTAGGACCTGTTTTCATGCTTGTGTTGCTCCCAAACTTTTTTATATTTTAATATGGTTCATGGATAAAACTTTGGGGACTCCTGATTTATGAAATTGTAAATTGACACCTTTACATTACCAGGTGCAGAAAATACCGTAAACAGTTAACTCAACTATACATTTTTATGACCAGTAAGGCTCTGGAAGTATTAACTGACTAAGGTAATCAAGAAACAGCTGCAGTCCCATTCAAATTTATTATCAATTCCAGTTGTGCATCCTTGGAAAAATAGAAATTTGCAAAAAGCATGGACAGTTGACAGAAAGCAGTGAAATTCTGAGTTAGAATGAAAAAGTGCACTACCTTGATAAATGACTCTTGATCGCTGGAAAGAATTTGACCTAAATTTCAGTAACAAATAGACACAATAACAGATGAGCTACTGTAATTACAGAACAAACTGGTATGTACTAGAAATTCACTTGATGGTGTAACCGGTGTTTATGTATGGAAACATGAGACAAATAGTAGGTTTTCTCTTTGCTTAAGGCAAATGATATTGAGTCCTGTAATGAGAAGAAGGATTGAATTATAAGTGACTGGTATAACAAAGCAAGGGGTGGGGGTGTAGAATTCTACAAAATAGATTTCAACATCTTTTCACGCTCAAGGGCATCAACCAACTATTTTCTGCCCAAAGTCAATTCCTGTCATACTCACAGTTCATTTATTCCTGAACCAATATATTCCGCCCCAAAATCCTTTCGTAGCTTCAGCTGGTGGGCTTTCTCTTCTACTTTACTTAAGTATTGCACAGTAGGCCTAATCTGGGACTTCTTATGCAGACTTGTCTACTGGCGACAAATCCACTTCTGTGCTTCAGGTCATCTAGTTTAATTGACAAGAATGTCTTTGCCCTGCACCCTCTTAAATAGCCAATACCATTATAGTGAGACAATTCAATACAAATGAATGCATGCAAGTTGGCCAAAACAGTTAGGCTAAAATTAGTCCATATAGGTAGAGGCAGACTAGTCCATATAGCAGGAGGCTGGCTTTGGCAATACAGCAGGAGGCAGTTTAGCCACTAGAGCAGTAGGCTGGCTTAGCCAATAGAGCAGAAAATAATTTAATCAATACAGATGGGTGCCGAGAGGCAGTTTAGCCAATGCTGTCCACAGAAGAGAGGCAAACCAATACAGATGGCAGTAGGCAAGTCAGCACTGAAGGAGACAGGATAGTTTATAAAGCAAGTTTAGCCAATATAGCAGTAGTCAGGTTAGTCAATAGAGATGGAAAAAGTTTAGCCACTATAGATGGAGGAACATTTGCCAATACCGATAAAAGAAGATTAGCCAATACGGATGGAGGAAGGTTAGCTAATACAGATGGAGAAAGGTTAGCCAATACAGATGCAGGAAGGTTAGCCAATATAAATGGAGGAAGGTTACACAATACAGATGCAGGAAGGTTAGCCAATATAAATGGAGGAAGGTTAGCCAATACAGATGGAGAAAGATTAGCCAATACAGATGCAGGAAGGTTAGCCAATATAAATGGAGGAAGGTTAGCCAATGCAGATGGAGGAAGGTTAGCCAATGCAATTGGAGGAAGGTTAGTGAATACAGATGCAGAGAGGTTAGCCTATACAGATGGAGGAAGTTTAGCCAATACAGCTGCAGGAAGGTTAGCCAATACAGATGGAGGAAGGTTAGTGAATACAGATAGAGGAAGGCAGGCCAATACAAGTGGAGGAAGGTTAGTCAATACAGATGAGGGATGGTTTGTCAATACAGATGGAGGAAGCTTAGCCTATACAGATGGAGGAAGGTTAGCCAATAGAGATGGAGGAAGGTTAGCCAATACAAATGGAGAAAGGTTAGCCAATGCAAAGAGGGGAAAGTTCACCAATATGGCAGGTTGGTAATGTAGGAGACAGATTAGGCATTATATCTCCCTGATTAGCCAATAGAGAGGAAAGTATGGTATGCAAAACAAATGTTGGGAGCCTAGCCAATATGGCTGAAGACAAGTTAAGGACTACAAACCTGAGCCAAGAGTTCATGTGCTTATTTCATTTCCATGGATTCTCTCAGGTCCCCTCCAGCATTTTATTCTTATGTGAGTTTGCTGTCTACTTAACCCTGATCATATAATTAATATAGTAGGCAAGAAGGTAAGACACTTTTTATACTTTTAAATTTAGAAAATTTAATTTCAAAATATTTTCTTTGCATGAATAAAAAGTTTCCCTCAACATTGCCCAAATTCTGATTGACCTTAAAACGTATCTGCTAAAATATCCTGTCAGAGAGAAACAGATGGCTTCACAGCATGCGGTATACACAAAAGAGAGAGGGAGTGAAGAAAGGGAATTTCACCCACCAAATCAAATTGTATGATATCCACTGAGTATAGGAGAAATTAGCTGTAATATTTCAAGTGCATCGTTCTCATAATTGCAAAATAGTCAGCAAAATGAAGATTTATTTTCTTGTTTCTGATTGCTCTCATTATCACAAAAGTGAGAAGATTGCAGGTTGGCTTTAATGGAAGATTGCTGAAAGTGGGATGAGTTAAGAAAAACATTTACTTTCCCTTTAACAAAACTGGTCTACAAGTAAATTAAAAATTCTTACTTAAAAATATACTGAATAATAAACTGAAACAAGAGTGAAACTTTTTTATCTGTCTCTGTAGAAGAAAGAAGATTTGTTCTTCCCCCTCTGCCCCTAGAGTAGCTGGAAATATTCTAATAGAGGTTGGGTGTTAATTGTTATGGACCTCAGTGAGTAGTTTAATAAAAGTGGGATACATGTAATGGGACAAGTCTGACAATCTTTTTTTCTCTCTTTAATTTCTTCCAGGAAAACAGTTGTCTCCTAAAAAGGTCTGCCATGAGATGAGCTTTTGCTTCAACTTGAGAGTGTTAATGTTTCCAATCACAAGAGAGATGTTTTGCCTTATTTTGCCCAAAGCTGGTTTTTCTATGGGTTGGACAGGAAGGTCAGTTGACCAGGGTCCACAGGATCATAAAGGCTCCTAGAGGGAAATATATAAAAGAATAAAAAAGTGATGACTATAGTATAACAAACCACCTTCCATGAGAAGACACTCTACGGCTTAAACTTATTTCAAGGACTCTATGGTGCAGTGGTGTAAATTTGTGCTCCTGCAAATGATTAGTTATGAACCCCAGGTATTCTGGGCCAACCAGGCTGCAAATTTAAGGGCCACCCATAAATTCCATGCAGACTCACCCTGGAGCACATCCTTTGAAGCATCTCTTTTACCTTCTTCCTCTATCGCTGTGATCCCGGGAGAGAAGACAGGGGGAGCTGGCTTGGGTCAACGGGGCTCATGAGTTCCAGGGCCTACCGGGTTTTTTCCTGGTGTTCCACCGGGCCAGTCCAACCCAGTGAACCCTCTCCAGGATTATTACTGCATCAACCCCTTCCCCCCTGTGCCTGCCAGTTAACAGATCGGATGTAGTGGGTGCAGGCAGGATGGAGGGTGCAGTTGGGATCTTTGATAGGATGTTGATGGCCACAGAATGCTGAGTGATATATTTCTGGATATGTACAATGTTTTAGATGCCCATCATGTTCCAGCCTATGAGTAAGTGCCCACCAGTGGCACAAAACGCGTCAGGTTTGAATATGTCCTAATAAAGACTTTCTACTTTTTATCTGGGCTCCTTTTTCAACTAACAGTAAGTCTATTCTGCTTTTATTTTTTGCCCACCATGTTCCCCCTTAACATCTGATCAGGGACAGTCAAGAACAGATTACCAGACAATAAGCACACCCAGGGATCTACGTTGGGCAATGGGAATCAGGTCTTGACACCTTTCAATATTTTAATTTTGCACTCAAGGGCAATGAAATTGTCAGGAAGCGGCACATCGAGGAGAAGTCCCTGATGCCTCCCAGGCATGCTCACAGGTTGTTGCCTGACAACTCTAATTTAGCGGATTATCGAACAAAAACCAGTGCAAGCAGCCCGAAACTATCGAGAATCCTGAAGGTAAAAAAATGTTCCAATTGTTAAATGGACCATCTGCCATTGACTTCTACATGATTTTGACAGGTTTTAGCTGGAGTATTTTCAGATTTTTAGCAACTTCAGACCATAATAAATCTTGAAAAATTCTATTTTTTTCCCTCTAAAAAAATTCATCTTTTTTCCCCTTTAAAAATTCTACCAGAAAAATTTGAGGCTTAATAAATAGGCCCCCTTGTGTCCCAGTATATTGAGTCTGCCACTGTTGGATTCCTTGGTTGTTGTAGATCAATACAAAGTTATATATATGAAACAGGTAAGTATGTAGAAGGTTTTCAGTATATATGAGCATCACTTCTATTTTTTTTCTAGGAAAAGAAAGTGAATTTGGTTTTCATTTTCAAAGAATTATTTTCCACTGCAAGTCAGTGGAGCCTTTACAGAACTACATAAACACCTACAACAGTAACATAGTAAAAAATTGCTTAAGTCGGCAAGCAAAGCGAGTAAATGGACGTATATGTTGCAGTAAATACTATTACATTACACAAGCCCAGGGAACCTTAATAAAAGAAAATAGAGTTGTTATATTGCCCTACACATGAGCCCAGTGTATAGTTTAGGTGCCATATGTAAGGAAATGTAGGGGGGAAGCTGGGTACCCTAAAAAAAATTACGATCTTTTGCAGCCTATCACCCTGAAAACTAAAAAGTCAACAGCGTTTTTTGAAACATTTTCTAATTTTTTTTGAGGAAGTCCTATCTACTCTATTGCACTTCGCCTGGTCTGAGGTGGCGAAAGCAAGTCTGGCGCAAGAGGTAAAGTCCACATCTTAGTGAATTTGCGTAGTTACGTCCATTCGCCAGAGCGAAAATTTGCCTGCCGTTAGAGTGCGAAGTAGCTCTAGACTCTATCTCCTTCGCTAGCAAAGTTATGCCAGCGCCCGTTAGTAAATCAGCAAAATATTATAGGCGAAAATTTACTAAAGTCCCTTCGCCCTGTAAATTTGACCCTTTGTGTTTTTTGGCACAAAAATGACAACTTGTTCAGTACAAAGTTTAAAGGGATACTGTCATGGGAAAAAAAAAAATTTTCAAAATGAATCAGTTAATAGTGCTGCTCCAGTAGAATTCCGCACTGAAATCCATTTCTCAAAAGAGCAAACAGATTTTTTTATATTCAATTTTGAAATCTGACGCGGGGCTAGACATATTGTCAATTTCCCAGCTGCCCCAAGTTATGTGACTTGTACTCTGATAAACTTCAATCACTCTTTACTTCTGTACTGCAAGCTGGAGTGATATCACCCCCTCCCCTCCCCCCCTCCAGCAGCCAAACAAAAGAACAGGTAACTAGATAACAGCTCCCTAACACAAGATAACAGCTGCCTGGCAGATCTAACACTCAGTAGTAAAAGCCAAGTCCCACTGAGACACATTCAGTTACATTGAGAAGGAAAAACAGCAGCCTGCCAGAAAGCATTTCTCTCCTAAAGTGCAGTCACAAGTCACATGACCAGGGGCAGCTGGGACATTGACAAAATGTCTAGCCCCATGTCAGATTTCAAAATTGAATATAAAAAAATCTGTTTGCTCTTTTGAGAAATGGATTTCAGTACAGAATTCTGCTGGAGTAGCACTATTAACTGATGCGTTTTGAAAAAAACATGTTTTCCGATGACAGGATCCCATTAATTATGAAATGTTCAGTAATTTTTCCAGTGGCCTCTTGGGGTCGATTTATACTTTCCCAGGTTTGCAAAGCTATATTAAATTCACTCAATAGACTAATTTTTAACATAGCGTATACATATATATACAGTATATATTTTTTTTATATTAATTACTTTTATTACATTTCCCCATAAGTGCTGATTGATTGCTGGGTTTAATTGCAGTGTGATGCAATTTAATACCTCTGTTAGAAAATGTGCCTTTTACTCAGCTAATTTTTAACAGAAAAAAAATACAAGGAGATATTTAAAAATAATAATTGTAAGTCCCTAAAAGCAGGCACATTTTATGATTTACACTGAAAAAATATACATGATATTAAAAAAATGTAAAAATAAAGAATGATAATATATTTAACTAGATACAGATTAAAGGAAAAATGGAGATTGTTGTCAATAACACGCCTCCTGGGTGACAAAACATTTTATAAAGTGCGACTGAAATAAGTGCAAAGTGATTTTTTTTTTTACAAGCACCGAGTACAACAGTTGAATACAATTTGTTTTTATTATATGGAGCAATTTCCAACATTTCTCACATAGTTGAAATGTTACTGGAACACTGATCAAGGTGCCGGAACACTTATTTCTCCAGTGTGTTGTTTAAAAAAATGTGTAAAGCCTCTACCCCTTTTGTATGGAAATTTGTACATGCATTTTAGTGAAGGCTACAGCCTGACCTTTCCAGCTTGCCCTTAAGCTCTGTTGTAGCTTCAGTATCCCTCTGATCATCATATGGTCAACTCTAAAGTCCTCTTCATCACCTTGAGCCAATTTGTCACAGGAAATTCTGGTATCCAGTCTTTGCAGCACTTCTAAATAGAAGCAGGTCTACTAAAAGTTGAATTTTAATCTTTACTTAAAAAAAAACAAAGAAACAACTCAAACAGTCTTAGGAGCACATTTACTAAGCTTGAGTGAAGGATTCGATGAAAAAAACATTGAATTTCAAAGTATTTTTTTGGGTACTTCGACCATCGAATAGGCTACTACGACCTTCGAAATCGTTCGACTATTCGAACATTCGATAGTCGAAGTACTGTCTCTTTAAAAAATACTTTGACTACATACTTCGGCAGTTTAAACCTACCGAGGTACAATGTTAGCCTATGGGGACCTTCCCCAGTACTTTTCTAAGCTTTTTTTGATCAAAGAAAAATCGATCATTAAAATCGTTCGATTCAAAGGATTTTATCATTCGATCGAACGATTTTTACTTTTTTAAGTAAAATCCTTCGAATTCGATATTCAAAGTCGAAGGATTTAACTTCGAGCGTCGAATTCGAGGCTTTATTAACCCTCGAAATTCGACCCTTAATAAATGTGCCCCTGCGTGTCTAGTTTACAAAATATACTTGGATCACAGTAAAATGCCATTCTACTATTTACTTCTTATTGAAATCAATTTCTGTTTTCATTTTTGCCCTCAAATTTGATAAAAGCTAGAATTTAGAAACGGATCCTTCCACTGACAACTATAGGAGCTTCCCAGGTTTTAGCTGCTGAATTTTTATTCAGTTTTCAAGACATTTTCAATTGGGAAACCTCAAAAATGTGAGAATTGAAAATAAAAATTGCCTCCATGAAAAACATGATCTTAAATGTTAATGAATGAGTCCCATAGTGTTTAGATTAGTATTTGAATTATTTAGCTTGGTATCTTTTCACTATCTTTTTAATGTGAAGAACTACAATTGCCATCCAAAGATAACAAGTGGGACATTCCTTTTTTAGGTTTAAGATCTCAAATGTAGACCCCTCTGTTCATTTGCTTTAGTTTGTTGGTATTTTAAAGCGTGGCACAAGGATCAAAGATTGATGAGATGATGGAGACACAACTCGAAGTTCATCCTTCATGCTGATTCATGATATCTTGCATAAGTCTGCATGCAATTTTATTTTTGGTTTATGGATTTTCAAATTAAATAATTATTGGGACCCTAATAAAGACTTTTGGCAAGATCCATGCAGATAAAGCTTTAGTGACTTCTCATAAAGCTGACCCTAGATATATGGCCATGTTAGATTTGTGCTTAGGTGGGTACCTGTATTACCTTCTTCGTTTGATTCTTTTAATTTCATAAATTTTTTAGTTCACTAGTTGCACAATGAACGAAAATGAAAAGAGGTTTTGAAGGATAAGCCAATGCTAGTGATCCATAAATATGTTAAAAAGTCATAAAAAATACAAGCCAACACATATTCTGTGCAGCAATTTCAATACATCTCCAGAAACCCATATAAGTCACACAAAGGATGATTTATTTTAGTGGGGTTTTAAAGCAGCAGTGTCTCAGCTTGACACCACTGAAGTTTTACCTTTGTATCACCTGCCCTTTGGCATTTTATGATCTAGTCTCTCATTGGGCCAGCTGAACAGGTGAGTGTCTAGGTGATCCTTAATGATTGATGGACTTTAGAAAAAAACTGACAGTTAGGACTAGCAAGGTTAAACATAAGGTTTATGTTTGAGATATTTGATTGATGCACGGCATTGTCGTCATTATACCCCATCCACCAGCTGCTGTGGACATTGCGAGACTAGATACTTTATTTCTACATCCCAACTTAAAAATGATTGGCACCCCTGAAGTAGAGAAACATATGTAGCAATCTTATGTTACCTCTACCATATCTGTAAGCATTGGCATTGGCAGGTTGGTTGATTGGTTATTCATTATGGCCAGGCTGGGAGCCATAAATCTTAGGGAGGGTTGTGTAGTCCTACAGACCTTCTGTTACACATTCCAGGAGTAGCCTGCATACCTATGTCTAATGTATGAATACGTTTACAACTTCAAAGACTATGCATAGTAATTCAGTAATAAATGAAGAGTAAGGCATGTCATATAAAGCCACAAAAAAACTCAAGACAAAGACGGATATTGGGCTCATCAAAAACAGAGTTTGGTGGGTTTAGAAGACACTAAAGCTGTTTCTGATCCAACATTCAGCAATGGTTTGCTGAAGGAACCAAGAATTTAGACTTTGAAAAAACTCTTAAAACTACTTAAACTCAATATACCTGTAGTAATTATATTAGGCCTTTCATTTATTTCCAGTCAACCTCCCTCTGGTTTATATTGGAGGTCACTGACAGACCTTGAAAGTATAGTGACTACACCAAACTTCCACTTGACTTTCTTTTATAACGTTATTTACTAAACTCCAAATGCAAAAATCATGAAAAATTCGTAATTTTTTTATATAAAATCAGACTTTTAAAAAAAATCATGGAAACGTCAGAATCTGAAAATCCGGCATCTCAGACCTGTCGAGGTTGCATATAAGTCAATGGGAGAAGTCCCAATGATTTTTGATGTGCACTGGGTATCGTGCAATACCCCAAAGTTTTCAGGTGAAAAATCTGAAAAAATCTTGAAATTCGTGAAAATCAGATGAAAAAATTGGGGAAATCTGATTTTATTGCCGCAAAGCAAATTTTCAGGAAAATTTTATAATAAATAAGTGTTAAAACCAGAGCGGAGTTTGAAGCTGAAAATATTGAGATAAATTCGGACTTTGATAAATAACCCCCTTAGAGTAATTATCAATTTAATGTTCTAAATATTTATGCCACAAATTGGTGTTTACATAGATAAAGTAGATTTTAATGAGCTGTCTTTATAACCTTCTGGCATAACATTATTTTATGGAGGAGCTTCAAAGTCAACAATTCTAAAGATTTCCTTAATTGATTTGTTTTATTTTTAATAAAACCTACAGCCTTTGAAAATGCATTCCTGCAAGATAATCTTTCAAGGAAATTAAAAAAGTTGAGTATATTTGAGCAAATCGACAAGTTCTGATTACATTTTATGTATTTTTATCATTAGGGAGATATAATGCTACATAACAAGACCAAATTTAAGACGACTTCTTCAGTTTTATTAAAATTCAGAAACTCCTGTTTTCAAGGCTTTACGTTTCTTGCAGTAAAACATACAATTGCAATTACTTCAAGTTTTTCAATTCAAAAATCTTCAAGATTTATCAATTGAAAGAATCTTAAAAAAAGCTAATTTTAAAAACTCTGCAGCTAAAATCTGGGAAGTTTCTTTAGAAGTCAACAGGAAGTTCATTTTAAAAATTCGAGCTATGTTCAAATTTGAGTTTTCAAAATAAATTAAAGTACACAATTGAATGCAGCTTAATAAATAAAAAAATAAATATGGTTGTAATGGGATGTAAGTCACTCAAAATCATGTTTCCTTCTATATATACTGTACAAGTTCATATTAAAATTTCTGAAAACCACTCCGACCAAATCCGTACAGAGTTTTCCCCCCATTTATCAATAAATTTTCATGAAAATTTCAACTGCGGGAAAAGACTCAATAAATAGTGGGAAAAAACCAAATGGTATGATATTTTCGTATTTGACATAGAAAACTGCAAATTTTTCGGATGCCCAAAACATGCAACTTTTTCAGATTTGACGCCCGAAACCATGAAATCTTCAGATTATTTACAAAACCCAGAGCAGATCAGGATATCTTCCATCAGGACATCTGCCATTGACTTCTACATGAACTCAGAAGGTCTGAGTTGGTGTACTTTTTATTTGGACTTTTAACACCATATAAATCTAGAAAAATTTTAGTTTTTTTCGGTCAATAAATGGTGTTTTTCCCCTTTAAAAGTCCTACCACAAAAAATCGGACTTTAATAAATAACCCCCTTAGTCTCTAGAAATTGAGGGACATACTAGAAATAATTGACTTATAAAAGAGGTAAGTACATCAATCAGAGAGAGAGAGAGAGCACTCAATGTGCATAGGAGTTTGGGAAGTAATCGTCTGGTTTCACAGTGTGCATGATAGCCCTTAGCCGCTGCTCCAGTAATTGACATAGTTGTCCATAGCCTAAAAAAAAGACTTTCCAAACTATTCTCATTAGACATCCCCTTAATTTCCTCTTCTGTTATTGTAAAACAAAGAGATTGAACCCTGTATCAGCATGCTCTGTTTTTAATTAGTTCTGATGGCAGTGGGCTGGAAGCCAAGGGAAAGATCTTCCTGAAACAGAGTCTCGATGTTCTGTGTATTGGTTCTTCTTGCAGAGATTGCTAAACATTTTTTCTCAATTGAACACTTAAAGATCTGGATTTTTACAAATTAGAGCCAATATAACAAAATGTTTTAGATCCCAAAGTAATGGATGGAGGGGATTATTGAGAGATAAAGTGTGTAGGCTTTTTTGTTGCCCTGGGTACCCCTGGAACTATAACAGGGTGACTGTTACCCCAATGTTTCTATATATCTGTAACCTTGTTATGAGCTAAGGGGGCCCAGTCTGAAGGCCAGTTAGGGGGAGATTTGGGTGAGTGCTTATTTGTACCCTGGGTACCCCTGGAACTATAGCAGGGTGACACCCCAATGTTTCTATATATCTGTAACCTTGTTATGAGCTAAGGGGGCCCAGCCTGAAGGCCAGTTAGGGGAGATTTGGGGTGAGTGATTATTTGTGCCCTGGGTACCCCTGGAACTATAGCAGGATGACACCCCAATGTTTCTATATATCTGTAACCTTGTTATGAGCTAAGGGGACCCAGTCTGAAGGTCAGTTAGGGGGAGATTTGGGGTGAGTGCTTATTTGTGCCCTGGGTACCCCTGGAACTATAGCAGGGTGACACCCCAATGTTTCTGTATATCTGTAACCTTGTTATGAGCTAAGGGGGCCCAGCCTGAAGGCCAGTTAGGAAGAGATTTGGGGTGAATGCTTATTTGTGCCCTGGGTACCCCTGGAACTATAGCAGGGTGACTGTTACCCCAATGTTTCTATATATCTGTAACCTTGTTATGAACTAAGGGGGCCCAGTCTGAAGGTCAGTTAGGGGGAGATTTGGGGTGAGTGCTTATTTGTGCCCTGGGTACCCCTGGAATTATAGCAGGGTGACACCCCAATGTTTCTATATATCTGTAACCTTGTTATGAGCTAAGGGGAGATCCAGGCTAATGGTTGGTTAGGGGGAGATTTGGGGTGAGATTATTTGCCGCCCTGGATAAACAAGGAATTTAAGCAGGACACGGTTGGACATTTCATTCAATGGTATTATGTATATAATTAAAATAGTAGATGAACCTAAAGGTTTTCTCTGCTTTAAAATTATTGGCGTGCTAGATGTGTGGCCTAGTTTGGAATGCTGGGAACCCTGTTATTAAATAATGGTGTACTCATAAATCAGGCCACTGATGTGTGAAAATGCTGATTACTGTCTTTTCAAGAAGGAATCACTTTCTCACCAGAAACAGTGTTTGGCTGTCCATCACATGTGACTTCTACAACCCTTCCTCCTAAATGCAGAAATAATATTTGAGGATCTCATTGCAGTGAAATAGAGATCATTCATGACTACGACTTTGTACACGCACATAGGTTTAAATGTGGGAGATTTTAGGATAAATCTTTTGTGCGTTTAGGAGATCACTGTGGAGCAGAGTCTAGAACTTCCACCATATGTTTAATTAAGTGGTGGCAGAATAGAACCTCCTCTGATGTGGGTTGTCTAATATAACATAATGTCTTTTTGGAGTTTTTTGCTGTGATTATTTTGCACTAATAAACTCTTGAAGTGAGCTGCCCTGCATACTATTCATGTTATGTTTTTGGACCCTACGCTTAGGGCTCACTTGTTGACAGTAAAGATCCATTATTTTAATTGTTCAACTGATTAATGCACAAATTATTAAATAAATAAGATCATTGTTGTCAAGTTGTTGTCAGGGTTTAAGGGCACTGACACTCTGCTTCTCCAGTTGTCTTTTCAAACAATCGAAAGGAGTCGATTGCTCAGCTTTGAGAAGAAACAAATAGAAACATCATTTAGGTCATTAACTGAAAAGTAATTATGGTCAGAATCACACAGACAAGCTGCTAATGACGTAGCAGACATCTGCAGAATATTCGATGAGCCCGAGGCAATGAAGGGAGAGTTTATTAAGATAGGGGGTCAGATATTAGCAAAGGTGCCAATACTGACAGTCCCCTTGTACCTGTGTTTATTTCCAAAAATAAAATTGGTATATATAGTACCCTTTCTTCTGTATATCTAGAATACAGGCATTTGCCCATAACTTTGTGTGTGTGTATATTCTATTCTATAGGATCGGATGTGTACAGGATTAACTTTCATTAAAATCTGGCTTGCCTTGAAGCCTCTCTTCATAGACTTTTAATGCCCCTGATCTACATTTCCTATCCATCAAGCCTTAAATGGATTAGTGGCCGTTATGTTGGGTGCCAACTAAAGATGGAAGATATCTGTACCATGTGCAAAATAAATGCCGAATAGTGCATGGTCCTCTCTCCTGCAGTCCTGACTCCGAACAGCTTGAATTAGAACAGCAAAGTGCAGAGAGTGGGATTGGTCTTCCTCCCTGCTGGGCTCATTTAGGATAAAGCCTTTGCAGTCCTGTGTTTTAGAGGCGGGGGGGGATGGATTGGACATAATTTGCCTTAGGCAAAGCATATGCTATTTCCCATCCCTTTAATAGGCATTAGTTCCGCAGACAGAACTGGTCAAACGTGTATTATTCACAATCACTTTAATGCAAATGTGGCAGGAAAGATCCCAACGTCCATCTGCAATTTGCCGGTGTTACCCCCTTTCCTTTTTCTTTTAATCTCGTCTCTCTCAATTATATCTTGGGAGGTGTATAATTGTACGCATTGTTCTCGAGAATATTGTTTTATTTTTCGCGGAAAGGAACGCTTCAAGAAAAAAAAATGCTGAAATCGTTTTTCAATTAGAAATTGTTACGGTGAAAAGATAAATGGCACGAAATTAAACCAAAGAATGATGAAAAAGTGGAATATCTGTGATTAATTTCTAAAAGGCCACCTTCTCTAATCACCCAGGTTCCGCTACATCCATAGTTAATGCTCCTGTTTGGTAGAACAGTCTAAACCTTATCTCCTCTTCTCTCCATCGGACACAGAGCTGGACATAGAATAAATGGCTTTTCCTACATCGCCTACAATAAACTCATTCCTCCAGCTGAAGATGAGCTGTGTTGTAAGGCAAAGACACAAAGGAACTTTGACGGGCATGACTAGTTTTCCACAATAGATGTACATTGTAGGATAGGGCTGAGTCAGTGTTTTTTAAGGATGAGCGTGTCCTTTGTATTAGAACAAGAAAGGTTCCCACTTAGCATGTCTCTCTCTGGGGCAAATTCACTAAGCGCCGAAGCGCCGAACACTAGCGTTACTTCACTAGCGTTTGGCATTTTTGTTACTGCGCAAATTCACTAACGAACGCTGGCGTAGTTTTGCTAGTGTTACTTTGCACTCTTACTCCTGGCGAAGTTTCGCTAGCGACGTAACTTCGCAAATTCACTAACGCGCGCAGTGTACTGAACGCTACCTTTTACGCTAGACTTCCTTCGCCACCTCAGACCAGGTGAAGCGCAATAGAGTAGATAGGGTTTCCTTAAAAAAAAGTCCAAATTTTTTCTAATCCCAAAAAACTCTGGCGTGTTTTCTACATTATGGGTGATAGGCTGAAAAAGATCGAAAAAATTTTTGGGGCTCCCCTCCTTCCCCCCTACATTTCCTGACTCATGGCAACTTACCTATACAGTGGGCACATGTGTAGGGCAAAATAAAAATTTTATTTGATGTTTTGAAGGTTTTCTAGGCATTTGTAGTGATTCTACGTATTCCTCCATTGAAATTTGAATTTGATGCCGTATGCAAATTAGCCTTCTCTAGCGTAACTTTGCTTTACTTAGCGAATCAATGCTAGCGCAACTTCGCAACCTTACGCTACCCCTGAGCGCAACTTCGGATTTTAGTGAATTTGCGAAGCGCTGGCGAAACTACGCCTGGCGAAGTGTGGCGAAGTGCGGCGAAGTTACGCCTGGCGCAACTACGAATCTTAGTGAATTTGCCCCTCTGTGTGTGGACTCATCATGACAATGTGAAAGTGTTGCCCTCACTTTACTTAACACACACACATCTGTAGTGCAGTTGTTAAAGAAGATCCATATATGTGAAGTCTTTCTGCCAGACAATCCAGATGTGGTAATGAAAAATTTTACTAAATTGGGCAATTTTGTAATTTATCTGTAGTAGTTGTTTCCCACCAACCACCTTGCTCTTGAAGCATAATAAAGGCCTAAAAATAAAAGAAAACATGTTTTGTTGGATTCATCCATATGGATTGTTTGCATCATGCCTGATGGATTGCATTCCAGACAATTATTAGGGACAAACTAGCTGAACATGTGTGATGGGGGGCATACAACTGCCCAACTTGCAGTTACTGGAGACTAGTTCTCAATATCTCATAAGATAAGATGTCACTGTTCCTTCAAACAACCTCCGCTCTCCTGATATTAAGGGGCCGATTCATGAAGCTCGAGTGAAGGATTCGAATAAAAAAAACTTCGAATTTCGAAGTGTTTTTTGGGCTACTTCGACCATCGAATGGGCTACTTCGACCTTTGACTACTACTTCGACTTCGAATCGAACGATTCGAACTAAAAATCGTTCGACTATTCGACCATTCGATAGTCGAAGTACTGTCTCTTTAAGAAAAACTTCGACCCCCTACTTCGGCAGCTAAAAGCTACCGAAGTCAATGTTAGCCTATGGGGAAGGTCCCCATAGGCTTGCCTGGGATTTTTTGATTGAAGGATATTCCTTCGATCGTTGGATTAAAATCCTTCGAATCGTTCGATTCGAAGGATTTAATTGTTCGATCGAAGGAATAATCCTTCGATCGTTCGATCGCAGGATTTGCGCTAAATCGTTCGACTTCGATATGCGAAGTCGAAAGATTTTAGTTCCTAGTCGAATATCGAGGGTTAATTAACCCTCGATATTCGACCCTTCATACATCTGCCCCTACATGTTTTATAACATTTCTTGAAAGTGAAGGCAAATGTTTTGGGTAAACTGCCATGAAAATTCGCTGTGGGAAATTTCGCTATGACAAAAAAAATTTGTCGCTCATCAGAATTGTCGCACGTCAAAACGATTTGGACGCCCATTGACTTTAATGCATTTGGACAAAAGAGTCATAATTGTCGCTCATAAAAATTGTCACGCGTCGAAAATATTTGGTTGTCAGAATTGTCGCAAGTCAAAATGATCAAACGCCCATTGACTTTAATGCATTTGGACAAAAGAGTCACTTGTGTAAAATTTGTCGTTCATAAAAATTGTTGCGCGTCAAAAATATTCAGACGCCAATTGACTAATGCATTTGGAAAAAAGAGTTGCACGTATCTTCGGTCGTGCCAAAATTGTCACAAGTTAAAATAATTTTGACGCCCATTGACTTCAATGCATTTCGCTAATTTCTCGGCGAAGCAAAACGGGACAGATTCGCCCATCACTATCCAACATCTATCAGGAACCTTCCCATTAGAGGCTGTTACAGCAGAAAAAAAAGAAGGGACAATACATTTAGTTTGTTGGACGTTAACCTGTCCTAATACTTTTGGCGATACAATGTCCTTCGTACAGTCCCTGGTCTAGAGACTGACCACTCAGAGTATGATTTCCAGTATTTCCAAATTCTTCCCATTCTCAGTTATTTCAGTACAGTGGGCTTTTTTGCATTAATTCTTTTATAGGAAAGCGCATGTGACAGTGGATGGTAATGTTCCATTATTAATCAGGTTTCCAGTGCATGTAATAGCTTTTTATGAGGCTGCTTGAATATAATATATGAAGACAAAGACATTTATATTCATCTTCTTGAAATTATTTACAGAGAACTATCAGAGTGGCATTAAAAATGATATTTTGATTTGTGATCCTCAACTATTTTTCCTTACCCGCCAACATTATTGTGTATTTTATGTGTATGTCTTTTAGTTTGTATATTTACATGCATAATAGTGTGTATTGGCTTGTCTTGTTTTGGTATTATGTTAACATGGGGGGCGTTATTTATCAAAATCCAAATTTCTCTGAGTATTTAAATAAAAAAAAGTCTGACGAAACCACAACTCCACAATTGGACCCTATTTATTATTAAAAAAGCACAATGTAATCACATTGGGACAAACTCGATAAAATTGAGAAAAAACAATTTTTTCCCCCAAATCGATTGTTTTTTCGGGCTTTTTTCTGAAAATCCAGAATTTTTCAGATTTTTGCCTGAAAAGTCTGAAGTAGTTGGGTTTTTCAGGCCACAGAAACTTTCAAATAGGATAAGGACCACTCCCATTGACTTATATACAACCACAGCAGGTCGGAGATGCCAGATTTTCGGATTCTGACTTTTTCCATTTCAGGGTATATAACATTTTTCTGTCCAGACCCTACTTGAAAGTCCAACCTTTGAAATCTGTTCAGATACAGGAAAATATTGGTGTATCAGTCATTCAGGGAAGCAAACACATAGGGGCACATTTACTAAGCTCGAGTGAAGGATTAGAATGAAAAAAACGTAGAATTTCGAAGTATTTTTTTGGGTACTTCGACCATCGATTAGGCTACCTTCGACTTTGATTCGAACGATTCGAACTAAAAATCGTATGACTATTCCACCATTCGATAGTCGAAGTACTGTCTCTTTAAAAAATACTTAGACTACATACTTCGGCAGTTTAAACCTACCGAGGTACAATGTTAGCCTATGGGGACCTTCCCCAGCACTTTCCTAACCTTTTTTTGATCGAAGAAAAATCCTTTGATTGATCGCTTAAAATCGTTCGAATCGTTTGACTCAAAGGATTTTATCGTTCGATCGACCAATTTTTACTTCAATCGATTGATTTCGAAGGATTTAAATTCGAGAGTCGAATTTGAGGGTTAATTAACCCTCGATATTCAACCCTTGATAAATGTGCCCCTTAGGGTTTTTTTTGTTTTTTTTTATTAAACTCTGAATATTAAACACGACTAAACTGTCATGGCCAATTTGACCTTGTTTATTAATAAAAAAAACTCGAATTAATTGGTTTCGGAGAAAAAACAAAATAAACAAGCTAAACTCAGCACAAACCAGGGTATCTTAAAATTGAGTTTGGTGCCTCTCCTATTGACTTATACAGGACCTCGACAGGTCTGAGATGGTGGATTTAAGGATTCAAGCTTTTTGCAGCAGCAGGGTATTATAAATCTCCACATAAATTCAAGTTTTTGCCCCAAAAAGTCCAACCAGATAAATGTGAAGTTTAGTAAATAACCCCCTTAGACACTCTAAAACTCACCATATATAATCTTCAAGCTGCTCCAATCCTCACCATAACTGAGCACCCCCTAACATTTCTCCAATCCTGACCCCAAAAAGATAGCCCCACAATGTGGCAACCACTACTCTAGTAAGAGCCAAGGGAAAGGGATTTCATGTCAGGAGAGTAGTAGGTCTATTGTGATGCAAATGGAGATGATGGGTCGGATGGATGGAAAGGATAGAGTCATGTAATGCCAGCACTTCCGACTTCCTACAGCCACGTGAAGTTAGCAAATGGCACTTGCAGAATGTGTATGGACATATGGTGTTATTAAAGTGGTTACCAAATCCCAAAAATTACTTGCAGAACTAAGTATAAATTTCTGTTTATATTGCTCTAATTGTTGGCCGTACACCTGGTTTTAATACAACCAAAACTTGTCTCCAAGTGAAGAATTAAAACTCATCTTGCCTTTCATCATTGTAACTCCATAAACCATTTTCTGTAAATTAAAGTTGCAAAGGATACCCCTATCACAACAGACCAGCTGGATGAAGCCACTGGGGCCAATAACTGGGGACATAATAGAAAGAAATCTAAAAATCCCTTAAAATGGGTTTTCCTGCGGTGAGCTCTGATTTGACATGTTCAGAATGCTGAACCAAAGTGAATATTAACTAAGGGACACATTTATCAGTGTGTAAAGTTTATCAATGTTGAATTTTTGCCACAATTCAATTTTGTTTGCACAAATTTGAAATATATTTTCAAAAACTCAAATGTTTTATTAAACATTATGATATTTATTAAGCGCGAAAAACTCGACTCGTAAAATGCACCTAAAAGCTTGCAAGTTCATGTAGAAATCAATGGGAGCTGTCCTAGGCAAAATTCAAGCTATTTGGATTGGATTGCTTTATTTGTCAATACAGACCATATAAACAGTTATACAGCGTATTGAAAATACATTTACGTTATTTGTTTTTAATTCAATATTTTGAAGGTTTTTTTTAGCTTGTTAACTCATATTCAAGTTTTGTTTAGTTTTGTTCACGATTGTATTCAATCGAGGTTTTTATATTCCGATTTTTTAATAAATAAACAAACATTTGAGGGTTTTTAAATTGTGTAGCAAATAACTTTAAACCCTCCCAAATTAAATTTTTGATAAATAAGCCCATACATCTCACCACAGTAAAATCGACCTATAATTATTGCTATGGGATTTTTAGAGGTGTATTTGTCAATAGGTGAAAGTTAGAGTTCCCCCAAATCTACAGTATGTATTTCCCGTTTCATTCGGTGCAATGAAAACATTCCTTGATGCCTATAAAGTATCTTTGGCATGTACAGTGAAGCCAAGTATTTGTTTGGAAGTAAATGCGCCCATAAACATGTTTTATTTACTACATGGAAGTTTACAAGGCATAAAATGGAAAAGTCAATAGTCGCATTGATTTTACCCTAGAATTTGCGAGTGTTAATGAGCCTCTTGATATTTAAATAGTGCATAAACCTAGTGAATATATTTCAGAAGCAGCTAACTGGAATTATAAAATCTTCCCTTCAGGGTTAAGTGTCTTGTTCTTGTTTCCTTGGCGAATTATTATTGCTCCACGTCTGGGCTCAACAGATCTACACACAACTGAGTGACCAATAACCAACTGAAATTGACTATGGCTCTAGGATCTAGGATAATAGGAGGAAGGTCTTCAGCCATGTTGAGTATAGTAGGAGCTCCCCTCCACCACAGCTCCATAAGGCAAGGTTATTAGGCAAAACTGAAGTCTTGGTCATCTTTTAACTGCATCAAGGTGAAAGTAATAAAATGAATAGAGCCAACTATGTAGGTTGTGGCCAAGGTCATTAAATGGCCACTCTTCATTTTATTGGTCTCCAAGATCATGGCCAAAGACAGTGATCCCCAACAATTGGCTCACTAGCAACCCATTGCTCCCAGTGGCCTCATAATAAGTGCCTTTTTGAAATTCCTGGTTAAATTCAAGTTTTAGAGGCATGAAGACACAGGTTTAGTCCATCAAAGCCTCCTGTAGGCTAGCAGTCCACATGGAGCTATCAATTAGCCCATCAAAGCCCTTATTTGGCCCCCCAAAGAATTTTTTTCTTGCTTATATGGCTACCCAACAGTTTTTATATTTAAGTGTGGCTCATGAATAGAAACGGTTGGGGATCCCTGGCCTAGGAACTGCTAAATATTGTTGTCCAAATGGTGGATACTATGGTGGTAAAGGGTACACCCAGCTATAAAGAAACTAAAATAAATGTGATCTATGCTACTGAGTTAGCCTTGATAAATATACAGTATAAAAACACAGCTTGTACCATTTATGGAATTAAGAGGAGAACTGCCCTCTTGCAAATTAGATGACTCCAATGATTCTTAGTGGTTATAAATGTTTTGACATGAAATAGAATGACTCAATACAAGGAAGGTTTTTTTTGTAAGAATTCAGATGTGCGGAACTATTTTGTTTTCTGTCTATGAGAAAATATTTCAAGAAGAAACCATAATTAGAATATTTCTTCTTCAAGTGCACCTGGGTCCCTGAAGTGGTGAATGACTAATACACCAAACAGACACGTCTCCAGATGCGCATTACATATCTCAACAACTTGCTTGTTCCAACTTCGTGTAAGCGCTAGATGCCTCTCTTATATGCACCTTGGTCTGTTTATAATGTGCAAGAAACTCAAACAGGCAGGAACTTGCCTAGAATTAATTATGCTAAGACTTCATACACTTCCAAAACATTTAGATCCTGCAACGAGTATAGGTGTTCCGAAGTCAAAATAGTGAATATCTGATCAGCAGTTTGATTTAACTAAAATTGGGGGCAGGTTGTGTCCTCCTTTCTGATAAGTCTAACAGAGAAACTAAAGGTAAAAGAAGGAGAATAGGTAGAAACGTTGTCTCTATGAGCTATGCTCAAATAGAAACCCTAGAACCCTCTCGGGTACCAAAGATTATGGATAAGGGGTTCTATTTCTGCAGAACAGTATCTCAGGCCCAGACTGGCAATCTGGGGATTCTGACAAATGACTCTTAGTGGCCTCAAAACAGATGCTTACTTTTGAATTCTTGGCTTGGAGCCAAGATTTGGCTACATAAAAACTGCCAAACAGAGCCTTTTGTAGGCTGACAGTCTACATAGGGGCTACCAATAGCCAATCACAGCCTTTATTTCACTTGTGTTGCTCCTCAACTCTTTTTACAATTGAATGTGGCTCATGGGGGGTAAAATAGGTTGGGGGCTCCAGCCATAGACTGTACGTCTGTGATTTCAATTCAGTCTTTACTGAGGCACATGCTGTCTGGTAACACAGTGCCAGTGGCACCAGAGTTACAATTTAATTAACCCTCAATATTGGACCGTCAAAGTAAAATCCTTCGACTTCGAATATTGAAGTAGAAGGATTTTGCTCTATTCCTACGATCCAACGATTGAAGGAATAATAATAATCGAACGTTTCGAAGGATTTTAATCCATCGATCTAAGGATATTTCTTCTATCAGGAAATTGTTAGGAAGCCTTTGGGGACCTTCCTTCGAACTAGGGGGTCGAAGAAATTTGTAAAGAGACAGTACTTCGGCTTTCGAATGGCCAAATAGTCGAACGATTTTTTGTTTGAATCGTTCGATTTGAAGTCGACTGGTTGAATATGGCTACTTTGACCATTCGAAATTCGAACTATTTTTCCTCTATTCCTTCACTCAAACTAAGTAAATGGGCCCCTTAAAGTGCCCTTGAGTTGGTTATATTTACCATACTATATATCATTCTCCTGGCAATAGTAGAGCAAAATATCCATGAGCTTTAAATATTGTTTTTTTTTTTTTTTTATTTCCAACCAGTATTAGAAGACTAAACTCATTTATAAATTTTAGAATATTCATAAACCACTCGTGTTCCCTATTATTTATACACTGTCGGATCTGTGACAACATACTTTCCAGAACTAGTAGAAAGTTTCCATAAGAAACAGTGATTTGTAGAAAATTAAGGTTTTTGTCAATTGCAGTAATTTAATCGCTCTAGTCATAGAAATGTTACTATTATAAATCTCAACGAAAACAATTCTTCATCCCCGCAGTTTACATTTTCCCAAATATCTGTTAATGTGGTTGTCGTAATATAAACACACAGTTTTGTTTTGTTTTTTTAAAAAACTGCTTTTTTGAAATAAATCCGTGCGTATGTCACAGACTGACAGCATTTCACATTTGCATTCCCCGTGAATGGTTAAGAGATTCCAGATGTTGAATTATCACAAAAAGAAGTGCTTAAAATACAATTTTCTGTGTTAATTGTTTGACACATTAAAATGTATATTCTTTGGCTGGCTTCTGAAGGCAATCAAGGGAAATATCTCAAAAGTGAACATTTGGGTATTACTGATCAGATAATCAGTTTTATTTTTTCCACCACCCCTCCCCAAAAACACATTTCTGGCAAGAAGAAGTGTTTTTTTTTAAATAGCACTTTATGGTATATTAAAACGTTTTAGATAACACATGCTTTAATATTCCAACATGGAATACTGGGGAAATGTTTTGAAATTAATTTATTTTAATCAATCTTAAATACAGGATCATTACTTTCGAAAGAAAAATGTTAATTCAGATTTGATCACCTGCTTCATTGTAAATTACTCTGGAACTGGAAAATGTATAAAGCTATTTCCAACAGAACATAAGGTTGTGAGAATTTTATTAATCATTTTGATGTCTAGGGTTTTTAGAGTGCATTGGTTATAGAATTTCATTTTTAGTGGAAAAGTAATTTGAATTAAAATGAAATTTCATAAAATGTTATTTAATGCTATGTATAAGAATCCATGAATTAGTTTCAAACAACTTTTAAATGTAATGAATATTATTTTTAAAACTGAATTGTACATGAAACATTTAATCAAATACATTTATAAAATATAATACATGCTTTGGTCAAAAAATACTTTACTCTATGTTAATTCTCATGTAGGAAAAATAATTTACACTTTTTACTCTTTTTCTAAGATCTTCAAATATTTACCTGAAAGTTATTTTAATATTCCTTCAAATAGGTTTTCCAAACATTAGAAGGTATGGGACAAAAGATTCCTTTTTTTTTAAAAAAAAAAAAACTTGTCAAAGGGTGAATTTAACTGATTAAGAAATGTAAACTAAAACAGAATATGATGTGAAAATATATGGATTTTATTCAAATCTGCAACCCTATAGTTGAAAATTGTTGACCTTTTCACACAGTGTTTACTAAAAAAAACAGCTCTTGAGTCATTATTGATTAACTCAGTTGACCCATTTAAAAGTGAATATCATTACCAAGGTCCCATAAATTATTTAGGGACGTATGTAAACACTCATTTTAGCCCTGTATTATATATACTGTATATATATATATGGTATTGTTTTTATATTAAATTTCACCACAATTCAATTTTTTTTGCACATTGTGTTTTCAAAAACTTGAATGTTTAGTATTTATTAAGCACAAAAAAATTGAAATCAAATGTAAAACCTTGGCATGTTAAAACGTGTGAGTTCATGTAGTCAATGGGAGTTGCCCTAGGCAAAATTCAAGCTATTTTTAAATTCAAGATTTTCAAGTGTTTTGAGTTTTTTGGGGATGTAAACTCACAGTTCAAATTTTTCATGTTTTTTTTTTAAGTTTATATTCAATCTAAATATTTGAGTTTTTTTAAACTGTGGGTTTATTCAAAGTAGAAAAACTGTAACTCCAAAACCTCACAAATTCGATTTTTGATAAATAAGCCCATAAATGTAGGGTCATTTGTTTTTATTACATGCTTACCTTTCTTATATGTATTTTTAAATGAATATACGGAATAATGGGTAGAGCAAATTCTGTGCAGTCGGTCGGTGGGGGGCGGCAATTAAAAAATGATGCTTGTGAAACAGACCATCTTCTTTAAAGTTTTGGGGTTGTTATAATGACTTTGCAGTGGAACCCAGTCTTTTCAATTTGATTAAAAAGTAAAGATATAAATAATAATTCATAATAATATAAAATAATAAGTATAGCAACTTATCTTAAAAAGTCTAATAATTATAATATAGTAAGAGGTTGAAAAAAAGACTCACATTCATCAAGTTCAAGCATTTATGTTTGTAGAAAATTTCCTAGCTGCTAGGTGATCCAGAAGATGAAAACCCAAAAAGCCTCTCCAATTTGCCTCAGAGGGGGGAACATATATTTCCAGGATGGTAATCATATTTTGGATCAATTTGTACTAACAGCTTTTTTTCAATATCCCTGTATTCCCTCACTTGCTAAACACCATCCAACCCCTTCTTGTACCTATCTAATGTATCAGCCTGTACCCCTGATTCACTTCCCAGCTCTCCCTGTAACACCCCTTTCCCTCCTCTAATCTCATTGGCTCCCTCCTGTCTGCTGGGAGGAGCTACTGGTGAATAAAGCATCCGACCCTTCCTTGTACCTATCTAATGTATCAGCCAGTAGGACTAATTCCACATCTTCACAGCTCTCACTGTAACAAACCCCTTCCCAATATTTAGCCAGAACCTCCTTTCTTCTAATCAGAATGGGTTACCTCGTGTCTCCTGGGAGGAAGAAAGCATTAGAGAGATTATCTCTCTATATATTTATTTATTTATAAACAGCCATAACTTAGCAAGTCTTTCTTCATTATCAATACCCTTTACCAGCTCAGTTCCCTTCTTTGGACTCTCTCTCTAATTCAATAATATTCCATTTGAGCAATGGAGACCAAAACTGTACGGCATATTCTAGATGAGACCTTACCAGCACTCGGTACAGTGAAAGAATAACCCACTCGTCCCACAAATCTCTGCCCCTTTTAATAAAGCTCAAGACCCTGTTTACCCTTGCAGCTGTTGACAAACATTTCTTGCGACAGCCAAGTTTATTATCTATAACCACCTCCAGGTACTTGTCCAACAATAATCATAATATTGCTATTATTATAATAATGTAATATTAAATATCATATATCTTATTTTGATGTTTATTCGATGAAAACGTTACTAAACTTTGATTGTACAAGGGAACCTATTTAGTAATTTAAAACATTACGTAGCATGTAAATATGTTACGTATTACATACATTATGGGGCAAATTTACTATTGGTCGAATATCGAGGGTTAATTAACCCTCGATATTCGACCTTCGAAAGTTAAATCCTTCGACTTCAAATATCGAAGTCAAAGGATTTAGCGCAATTCGTTCGATCGAAGGAATAATCGTTCAATCGAACGATTAAATCCTTTGAATTGAACGATTTGAAGGATTTTAATCCATCGATTGAATGATTTTCCTTCGATCCCAAATTGCCTAGAAAGCCTATGGGGACCTTCCCCATAGGCTAACATTGATGTTCGGTAGGTTTTAAGTGGCGAAGTAGGTGGTCGAAGTTTTTTTTAAAGAGACAGTACTTCGACTATCGAATGGTCGAATGGTCGAATAATCGAACGATTTTTAGTTCTAAACGTTCGATTCAAAGTCGAAGATGTAGTCGAAGGTTGAAGTAGCCAATTCGATGGTCGAAGTAGCCAAAAAAATACTTTGAAATTCGAAGTATTTTTTATTCTAATCCTTCACTCGAGCTAAGTAAATGTGCCCCTATATATTTTAATAGTTCACCTCTTTCTTAAAGGGATACTGTCACGGGAAAACATGTTTTTTTTCAAAACTCATCCGTTAATAGTGCTGCTCCAGTAGACTTCTGCACTGAAATCCATTTTTCAAAAGAGGAAACAGATTTTTTACATTTAATTTTGAAATCTTACATGGGGCTAGAAATATTGTCAGTTTCCCAGGTGCCCCAGTCATGTAACTTGTGCTCTGATAAACTTCAGTCACTCTTTACTGTTGCACTGCAAGTTGGAGTTATAACAGCTCCCTGGTAGATATAATAACAGCACTCAATAGTAAAAATCCATGTCCCACTGCAACTCCTTGATAAGCAGAAACAATAGCCTGTCAGAAAGCAGTTTCATTATGAAGTGCTGGCTCTTTCTGAAAGCACATGACCAGCAAAAACAATATTACAACTAGAATAAAGATATACTTGTTGGTTCAGGAATTACATTTTATATGGTAGAGTGTATTATTTGCAGTGTAAACAGTGTAATTTAGAAATAAATAACTATGGAAACATAACTAACTAGTTCAACTTTATTGTGACCCATTACCCCAGATGTTAAAGATGTAGCTGAATTTGTAGCTTACGTTGATTTTGTTGCTATTAATTACATGCTATATGCGAGGTGCAATAAAAGCTCCATTACTAGTTGATACATTTCCATGTCATTGAACCATTCAGGTTTTTTTTTTTTTTAACATGTTACCAATCCACCGCCGTGTTGTAATTTGTTTATATAAATTGACATAAACAAATTTTCTCCCATTTAAAACTTCGTATAAAGCCCATAGAGGAACACAAACACGAGCTAATTATACATGAGGAAAGTATTTAGAGCAGCGCATATCGATGCATCTGATGTCTCAGCCGTACACGCTGTTTTAAGAATTAAACCGCTTTGAAATGACCAAATTATTTTTCTATCTCCCATCTAGAATGCATTTCCGAAATCTGCTCCGCCGATAATTTAACACAACTTTCCGCAGAGTGATTCCAGACTCCATTATTGTTTCAGAATTCCGACATCCTAACAGGAAATGAAAAACCGATCTAACCTTCCTGCTCGTAATGTCTTCAAGTATGTGGATCAGACCATGGAATCTTTGGAGTTTCAGTGTCTTTGACACACATCCCCGGGCAAGAATTTTAAGGTTATGAATCAAAACCAAACCCAACTGTTTCAATAGAATATTTGCATCTATTATGAGCTATGTTACATGGCAAAATCTATTCGCATTTGCCCGGAATTAAGTTACCAGAACAAGCATTAAGAACAAGTGAATGTATTGTTCCCTAACATGTAAAAGAGCAGCTCAAATTAGATGTCGGAAAGGCTATGATGACTAATATTAACTTGCTTTAGGTACAAGGGCCGATCTTAGGAAACAGTCCTCCTGCCATTGGTTTCTCTTGTGTCTGGGTTGAGTCAAATCTATTTTCCAGTTAATACATGCAAATTGATTTTATGGTATACAAGCGTTCCGTTTCTATGTAGAAGACTGAGTTATTACAGCTGTGCTTGCCGTGGTTAATATGGCGCGTTCCTTTTAGGAAAAACTTTTTTTTTTGGAAACACACGGTAATCATTTGTCTTGTTTAATAGCCCCCGTTCCTTCTCATTCATTGTTTTCTGGGATTTCTTTTCCTCTGAGCTTCATGTTCCATTCACAGCAAGTGGAACGAATTGGGAGGAACCCTTTTTAAATCTTATATTAAAACATTATTAGATTCCAAATCAAGGCCCACATATTGGATCTATTCAATATTGCATTATTCTTCTTATAATATAAATTGTTCATGTCGCATAAAACTTACAGTATATTCATGGGCCCAAGTAGTGAAAAACAATTAAGGAAAGAAAACAAAAACATGGAACTGACTTTATATATTTAATAACAGGATGCTTATATATTCTTATATGTTCCTAGGCTTCTGAACAAAGGACTAAGTTACAAAAGCATCACTCAAAGTCTTCTTCGAATAAACTCACAATTTAAAAAACTTGGATGTTTGCTTATTTATAAAAAACTAGATTGACTACAATTGTGAAAAAAACTTGAATACCTTGATTTTTTTTCTTGGTTATAACCTTTAAAAATTCTGATATTTTACAAACTCTAAAATTCTTGAATTTTGCCTGGGGCAACTCCCATTGACTTACATGAACTCACCAGCTTTAGATGCATTTAGATTACATTCAAGTGTTTGAGGGTTTTTTTTTTGCTTAATAGATACTAGATAGTGACCAGCAAAATTTTTCACCAGGTTTTGCTGCGAAAAAGACGCCCAAATGGGTGAAAAAAATGATCATGTGTCAAAAGAATTTGCACGTCAAAAATAAATAGTCCATAGTTTTCAATGTATTTGTCATATTTGTCCCCACTCCCAAATTTTTGGCGAAGAAAAACGGGGCAGATTCTTTAATCGCTAATACCAGACATTCAAGGTATTGAAAACATATCTCAAATTTGTGATTTTTTTTGCAAACAATTTGAATAATGGCAAAAATTCTAATTTGAACCTTGATAAATCACCGCCACCAATTTTCTTATAATGGGGAGGGGCCTGGCCACCAATTTTGGCCACCAATTTTTTTTCTCATGTGGGGTCCTAGCCACCAATATTTTTTAATGGGGGGCCCTGGCCACAAATGTTTTTTATGGGGGGCCCTGACCACCAATATCTTTTTGTTTTTTTTAACATGTGGGAACCCTATCCACCAATATTTTTTTTGTTTTTTTACTGTGTGGTGGGGGGCGGACCTGTGGGGTGCAGAGGGCGGACCTGTAGGTGGGGCTTGCAGTGGGCACAGCTCAGGGGGCCCAGGAAATTTTGTCGTATGGGGCCCTGTGATTTCTGATGGCGGTCCTGCCCAGGGATGATATGCAGGGATCAGGAACCTTGGCTCTCCAGCTGTTAAGGAACTACAAGTCCCACAATGCAATGAAGGAGCCTTTTGAAGGAGTCTAAAGGCAAATGCATTGTGGGACTTGTAGTTCCTTAACAGCTGGAGAGCCAAGGTTCCTGATCCCTGAGGGTAGGTCTAGGGTGCAATGGGAGGGGCGTTATTTCAGTGGCCATACTGATTTAGAAGTGGGAGCAGGCTGGAGGGGCGCAGGGTTAAGTATGTAGCAGAGCACCCCAGAAAGCTCAATAGTGCTTTGCATTTGCACATGTGTTCATAGATAAACTCCCAGATATTTTTTCTACTCAGAACTGTAAAGTATTGGTAGATTGGTCTGTTGGAGTCTTTTGGCTTGGGGACATGACCATTTTATGAATGGAGTTACTGTCTTCATCACTTGAACTGTTCCTTCAGACTACCTTTTGGTTTCTGACTTTAATTATTCACATCTTTTGTCCTGTAGTGCTACATGACCATTATAAAATAAACATGACAAAGCACAGTAGGGAAATATCCAAAAAACAACATGAAGAGATATATAAAACCTATTTGTATGGGTGCCTGTCTTTTCATCAATGAGAGTCCTTCTTTAATCTAGAGCACCCAATCATCATGCAGCCCAATATCCAACCTCAACCTGGCTCCCACATCCGCTCGTGTATGTTCTCCTAGGAAGGCCATCTCCATCGTTGGGGAAGAAAGAGAAAATGTAAAACAATTATGCCCAGAAACATTCATATGTTGACACGCCACAAGACATATTGCTCTTTACTTCAATGAACTCAATGAAATATAATGGACAATTCAACTCAGCATCTGCATTCTTCAGTTCCTATGGAAACCCAATATTGTAGAATGTTAAATGTCTAATTAGTTAATGAAGTCGGTGGAGAAGTGGAATGTGAGCATGGTATCTAGCCGTGTTCAGCATAGTGTGTTAATTGCACCTGATTCCCTGCACACACACCTAGCACATTGCTCTCACAAGCATAATAAATAACATGCATCACAACAGAAAATAATGGATGAAAAGACAATACAATTAGTGTAATATATATGTATATATGCGGGTATGATCTGTACCTAGAGGAGGAAGGAATCTTATTTGATGGCAAAACTCCAAATATGAGGTTAAAACATTAGGAAACTCAAAAAAATACCAGTATTAGTTCAGCCTTCTTCTTATTTAGTTACTAGAATATAAAGAATTATAACAATGTTTAAAAAGCACTTACAATTACAGCACTTTGAATGCAAACCATATGAGAGCTAGGAGTCATTACCCATCAAGCTGTGCATTTCAGCTCTTGACGGGATTTCTGAGCAGAGGGGTTGAGACAAGAAAGCTCAACCAGGCAATCGCTCCACAACAATTTTAAAAGCTGCCTATAAGGCCCATCTACGACCACAATCGCAGTTGGGAATTATGCAAAGAAGTGCCCTCCAATTTACACCATTCATTAAAGGTACATGCACCCAAAGGCTTTCCTTGCACTTCCGGAAAGCTGTGCTTGGCACCTGTGTGTCTGTCCCACCTTCTGCTCCAAATCACCTATTAGAGCAGAGGAACCCTGGAGTAGTTATTTACAACCCACACGTACAGTGTGCAAAGTAAACTTATGGACACAATCACCAAGTTCTTTACCCAAGATTTCATCATGAGGGGGGCGAGGCACCTGGCGCTATTGCACTTCTGTTTCAACACAAATCTGTTGAAATTGCATTGAAAAATTTCCAATTGCCATCATTTCTGGCATCAAAATGATACATACGGTGACCCCTTAAAGGGATACTGTCATGGGAAAACATTTTTTTTTTTTTAAACGCATCAGTTAATAGTGCTGTTACAGCAAAATTCTGCACTGAAATCCATTTTTCAAAAGAGCAAACAGATTTTTTATATTCAATTTTGAAATCTGACATGGGGCTAGACATATTGTCAGTTTCCCAGCTGCCCCCAGTCATGTGACTTCAATCACTCTTTACTGCTGTACTGCAATTTGGAGTGATATCACCCCCTTCCTTTCCCCCCCAGCAGCCTAACAACTGAACCAGTGTCAGACTGGGATGCCAGGGGCCCACCAGAAAACCTTAGATCTTGGGCCCACTGGGAAACCGTAGACTGTGGGACCAATTTTCAAACTATTATTCCTCGTCTCCTCTCTCAAACTCTTTATTCTCTTAGTCTTGTATTACTTACTTCTACTTCTACACTATATTCTTCCATTATTAAGCATTTTTTCCCCATAAAGAAATAGGGAATGACCATGAAATAGGCTAAATGGTTAGAAGCAAAAGGCCACTGACACCTGGGCCCATCGGGAGTTTTCCTGGTATCCAAGTGGGCCAGTCCGACACTGAACTGAACAATGGGAAGGTAACCAGATAACAGCTCCCAAACACAAGATAACAGCTGCCTGGTAGATCTAAAAACAGCACTCAATAGTAAAATACAGGTCCTACTGAGACACATTCAGTTACATTGAGTAGGAGAAACAACAGCCTGCCAGAAAGCAGTTCCATCCTAAAGTACAAGCACAAGCCACATGGCTCGGAGCACCTTGGAAACTGACAATATGTCTAGCCCCATGTCAGATTTCAAAATTGAATATAAAAAAAATCTGTTTCCTGTTTTGAGAATTGGATTTCAGTGCAGAATTCTGTTGGAACAGCACTATTAACTGATGCGTTTTGAAAAAAAACATGTTTTCCCATGACAGTATCCCTTTAACTGGAAGCGTTCTGCAGCAATTGCCTCAGACCACTGTAGGAACCCTGGAGCTATTGCATTGTGTGTAAAAATATTAGACTTTACATTTATAAAAATTGCATATTAATATTCAACAGAAACATTTAAGGGGAAATATTTGAATGACAATGTTTATGAGGCACAATCCAACTTTTATTGGGGTCTAGGGAGACCAAAGCTTTGTGGTACTGAATGGAAACCCAACAAATGGAACACAAGACATCAGCATTGGGGAGAGTTGGCAGTTCCACCGCAAATGCCATTTATCTTGCCTCAGACTTAGGCAGAAAGGAAGGCCAATAGGTACATTTTCTCTTAATATCCTGGAGTAATTATGACATGGCCTGTTAGTTTGTAGATTAGGGCTGAAAGAAATAGAATGCAGCAAGCCACCAATCTGAGCCTGGTGAATACATTACACAAACAAATTGCTGTTGCACTAAACTATCATGGCCGGCGAAGAGAAAACAGTGTTTGTTTTTGCTACACAGGAATTTATTATTCTAAACTTCTCAAGGACACGGATCACCGCTCAGGTAAAAGTTGGCAATTAAGTTAATATTTTTGTACCTTTACATATTAGGAAAATACATTATAGACAAAACAAACGTTAAAAGGTCATTTGCAGAGATGTCAATGCAAACATATATAGCTGTTTAATTTTTAACTAATCATTGCAGCCATTTGGCTGTTTTTGAATTTGGTAAAAAAATTAAAAAAACAATGCTAAATTTATATTTGCAGGTAAAAATATGTAGTCACTTAAACCCTTAATGGGACTGCACTAGGCAAATTCATAATGGCAAAGGAGCTTCATGCCCTTGTAGATAATAAAATTGGCCAGTCAGCAGCATCAAGGGCAAATAAGGTCTTGAGTTGTATTAAATGGGGCAGAGATTCACGGGAGGAGGGGGTCCCACTGTATAGAGCACTGGTAAGGCCCCATCTAGAATATGCCATACAGTTTTGGTCTCCATCACTCAAACAGGACATTATTGTATTAGAGAGGGTACAGAGAAGGGCAACTAAGCTGGTAAAGGGAAAATCTTAGCTATGAGGAAAGACTGGCCAAATTGGGGATGTTCACTCTGGAGAAGAGGCGCTTAAGGGGAGATATGATAACTATGTATAAATATATAAGGGGATCATATAATAATCTCTCTAATGATTTATTTACCAGTAGGTCTTTCCAGCTGACACAAGGTCACCCATTCCGATTAGAAGAAAAGAGGTTCCAGCTAAATATTGGGAAGGGGTTTGTTACAGCGAGAGCTGTGAAGATGTGGAATTGTCTCCCTGAATCAGTGGTACAGGCTGATACATTAGATAGGTACAAGGAAGGGTCGGATGCTTTATTCACCAGTAGCTCCTCCCAGCAGACAGGAGGGAGCCAATGAGATTAGAGGAGGTAAATGGGTGTTACAGGGAGAGCTGGGAAGTGAATCAGGGGTACAGACTGATACATTAGATAGGTATAAGAAGGGGTTGGATGGTGTTTAGCAAGTGAGAGAATACAGGGATATGGGAGATAGCTCATAGTACAAGTTGATCCAGGGACTGGTCCCATTGCATCTTTTTTAGCCAATAAAAAAACGACTATAGTTTGGATGTGGAGCTATAACAATACAACTTAGCATCATTAAGGACTATATTCATAGAATTGATTTTAGTCTGAAGGTTTTAACTTGCCATTTAGCCTTGCCACTGGTTTAGGAAGGTTCTCAAATGCAGTGAGATTCCCATGAAATCCCATGAGAAACCACAAAGTATTAGAATTAATACTATTCCATATGCCTTGTGTCCATTATGTCATTGTGTATCATGATGTCTCCATCAAGAGGTTCATCTAAACCAGGAGTCCCCAAACTTTTTTACCTTTGAGTCACATTCAGAGGTAATACTGTAAAGGTTAGAAAGCAACATAAACATGCAAAACATTCCTGGGGTGACAAATATGAGCTGTGGTTCTATTACTCTATGTGGACTCACAGCCTACAGGAGACTCTGGTACAACTGGTTTTTATGGAATTAAAACTTGCCTCCAAGTCAGGAATTAAAAAATAAGCACCTGCATCAAGGCCACTGGGAGCAACATCCAAGGGGTTGGTGAACAACATGTTACTTGCGACCTAGTGGTTGGGGGATCACTGATCTAAACATCAAGGGGTAAATTTACTAAACGGCTAAAATTCAGCCAGTGACGGCTTTGCAGCCATCGCAACACTTCACCAGGCTCACTTCACTAAGGGGCTGATTCACTAAGGGTTGAATATCGAGGGTTAATTAGCCCTCGATATTCGACTAGGAATTAAAATCCTTCGACTTCGAATATCGAAGTCGAAGGATTTAGCGCAAATACTGTGATAGTACGATTGAAGGATTATTCCTTTTATCCAACGATTAAATCCTTCGAAGGAATATCCTTCGATCAAAAAAACTTAGGCAAGCCTATGGGGACCTTCCCCATAGGCTAACATTGACTTCGGTAGCTTTTAGATGGCGAACTAGGAAGTTTTTTTACTTCGAATCCTTCACTCGAATTTAGTGAATCGGCCCCTAAGACAACGCTAATTTACTAAAATGCAAAGTTGAGTCCAGGGCGCTGAACGCTAGCGAATTTTCCCTAGCGTTACTTCGGCAATCAATGTGAAGATGCGCTAGTGTTCAATTGAGTCTAGCTCAACTTCGCTAGAGGTCTTCGCTCAGGCTAATTTGCATACGGCGGGAAATAATAAAGTTGAATGGATGTATATGTTGCAGCAAATACATTACATTACACAAGTCCAGGGAACCTTAATAAAGACAATAGAGTTGTTATATTGCCCTACACATGAGCCCACTGAATAGTTTATGTTCCATATGTTAAAAAATGTATGGGGGAACCAAGTTACCCCAAAAAAAATTTAAGGACTTTTGCAGGCTATCACTCTGAAAAAAGGAAAAGACGCCAGTGTTTTTTGGGACTTAGAAACTTTTTTCCACTAAAAATATGATGTAAGTAATAGAAGATCGAGGAAGATTTGTGCACTTCCCTGGTCTCCGCATCATAGTGAATTTGCGGAGTAACGTCCATTCGCCAGAGCAAAAATTCTCCTGGTGATAGAGTGCAAATGACCGTAGCGGTTACGCCTGCGCCCGTTAGTAAATTGGCGAAGTGCCTGAAAATGGTGGAGAAGCTTCGCCAGCGTTACTCACTTCGCCCTTTAGTAAATCTGCTATTCGCAGCAAAGAGAAATGGGTCAATGTCAAGTTGGTAGAAGTTTTCTCTGCCTAAGGTGCAGATGACTATGCTGCAATTAAATGGACAAACACAAGATATTATAATATTTTAGAAGATTTTCCACTGTATATTGATTCAAAAATGAGAGAAAAAAATAAACCTACGCATTCGGAAAATCAACAGAGAGAGAGAGAGAGGATGATCAAAGCTCTTTATTTGTGTCCTGAGCTTGTTGCATGATGTTCTGTAAATAACTGTGGTATTTGGATAGACTGAGGGTCCTTACATGCCATTGCAGTGCTTGGCTCCCATCCCTGGCATCTTTCTGCACTGTCACCTCATTCTTAAATGTTTCATCTTTTACATTCTGTTGATATTGGGCCCTCAATGGTGCAGCTGTGGGGCCTCCTGCAGAGTAAAGAGGAGAAAAAACAAGAATGTTTTGGATGTTACCATGTAATTATACTTAATTGGGTATCTTCCTTTAACCCTTTTACATCCAGTAACAGAATTGCATTGGCAAAATGTTACCGAGTTCCATTTATGCATTAATTTTAATGGGGAAAAAAGAGTTTCTAGGCAAGGGGTGGCTCCATAGGTATTCAATCCCTCCCCTGTTTTGGATCCCAAAGGAAGGAACATATTTCTCTCGCCTCCATGGAAACTTGAGCCCCTACTGTCGCTGAAAAATGATCTCTCGTGATCATATGTTTTTTCTGAATCAACACACAGATTATAAATAGAATGTCCAGTGGTGTAACTAGATATCACTGAGGCCCACACCAAATCATTTTTCAAGCCCCCGTAATGTCTAGAGGTTGACTGGTTTCACCAATATGTATTGAAATTGTATATGAATTAGGGCGTCATGGGGTCCCTATATCTCCTGGGCTCCACTGCAGCTGCAGGGTCTGCTTCCATGTAATTACGCCCCTAAGAAAGTCCAAAAGATGTTCCTGCACACAACATACAGGGAACAAGCGGGAATCCTCTGCCTGATCCAAGTATAGAAAGACACCCCCCAAAAATGCAACTGGGGTTTATGATGTGCAGTCAAATCAGTCAATGATCTGGACATAATCAGTTAAGGAAAGGACTAAACCAATTATAAAATAACTTGATAACTTTTAACCAGATTGATTGACACATGTAGTATTTGGGAAAGAGGGTGCCCCAAATTCTTTAAGTAAAGACACAACAAGAATTATAGGTCATACGCACTGTCCAAGTAATTGTAATGGACTTAAATACATCTTATTTAAACTTTGACCTTAACAATGTATTTTGATTTCGGATATTCTGTTACTGAAGAAGCTATACCTTAAAGGAGAGGGAAAGGCTAAAATTAAGTAAGCTTTATCAGAAAGATTATATAAATACACCAGTAACCTCTCAAAGTAATGCTGCTCTGAGTCCTCTGTCAAAAGAAACAGCACATTTCTTTCCTTCTATTGTGTACTCATGGGCTTCTGTATCAGACTTCCTGTTTTCAGCATAAACCTCCAGGGCTAGGGCTTGAGCATGCTCAGTTTGCTTCTCTCCCCCTCCCTCCTCCCATCCTTGCTGTAATCTGAGCTCAGAGCTGTAAGTAAGCACAGAGAGACTCAGGCAGGAAGTGATGTCACACCAAGTTTATATGGCAGCTTCTATCCTAAACAAATAGAGAGAGTGTCTACAGCTGTTTACTCAGATATGGTAAAGCATTCTGCAGAATAAATATAGCATTCTATCTTGCACTATTGTGGCTAATCTGTTGCCAATAAACTGTCTTGGAGCTTTCCTTCTCCTTTAAGAACATATCATATGTAAACAAGTGAAGGTTGTTTTGCCAGGGTTTGTTACCATTCCCACTAACTTTGATATACGCTAAACGTGACTATACACAAGCCCGGACCTAGGGTGGCACGCCAGCCGTATACATAGCACTCTGGGGTGTAGGTCTCTCCATAAAGTCAATGGATCTGGCTTGTGTATGATCCTGGGGTGGGAAGAGGATGGCTCTCTGCCCATGCTATCACCCTGAGTGCACACAATCCTTAACGGAAGCATGTGGGGGTAGTACAGTGGTGGTTGAGGTTGGCCTCTGGTTGCACAGACACAAAATCCATCCCTGACTAGTGATGGGCGAATTTATTCGCCAGGCGCGAATTCGCGGCGAATTTGCGCGATTCGCGCCGAGCGAATAAATTCGCGAAACGCCCGCGAAAATTCGCGGTAAAAATTCGCCGGCGTAAAAAAAAAATTTTTTCCAAAAACGGGTGCCGGCGTCGAAAAACGGGCGCCGGCGTCAAAAACGGGCGCCGGCGTCAAAAACTAGACGCCGGTGCCGTTTCGCAAATTTTTCGCCGTTACGCGAATTTCGCAAATTTTTCGGCGAAGCGAAACGGCGCAAATTCGCCCATCACTATCCCTGACAATACACAAGCCTTACTCCAGCATATTGGCCCATCTACATTGCCCGAAAATTCACCAGACATAGATTGGGCTGGTTTAGTCCAAAATAAGCACCACATCCGCTCATTAATGTGGCCCTTGCCCCAGCAGCCTGAATTTACCATCAATGTGCTCTGATCATTTGACCCTCAACTCAAGGTGGGCAACTCAAGGGAAAAAGTTGCAGATTTGGTGGCCTCTGTAAACAGATCTTTACATGTATGAACAGCTGTAATCTCAAACATTTGGTTTGGGCAAGGCAGGTCTTCTCAAACTTTTGAAGGTTTTATATACTCTCCCCAAATTAATTGAGAATACCGGTTCGATGTAAGATCACCAACCCAACCCCCAAATACAGAGTAACAGAGAACACATATGTTATCCAGAATGTTTGACACCTGGGGTTTTCCAGATAACGGATCTTTCCTTAATTTGGGTCTTCATTCCTTAAGTCTACTAAAAAATCATATAAACATTAAATAAAGCCAATAGGCTGGTTTTGCTTCCAATAAGGATTAATTATATCCAATATATATTAATCATGTTTTATTATTACACAGCAAAAGGAAATCATATTAAAAAAACTGGATTATTTGGATAAAATGGAACCTATGGGAGTTTGTTTTTCGTAATTCTGAGCTTTCTGGATAACAGGTTTAGCGCAATCGAAAATATTTCTAAAGAAACCTTTGGCCTGTCTGCCCCTTCCCATCATATGCGGCAATATTATTTATGCTGTGGAAATGTGTTTTATTGGTGTTTTATTGGGCATCCACTGCCGTTTATGACCCTTAGTTTGGATTTCATCGCTTGCTTCATATCCCAATTAATGAGCAATAGTCTCACTCAGCAACAGCCAGTAATTATAATTGATCAAATACTGTCTGAGGCTTCCGTGCATAATGCAGTCTTGTTTATAACATTCTTCATCCTTATGGCCATTTAGATTTATTTGTATTTGCGGAAGAGTAAAATATTAATCGAGCTGAAGAATTAATCTGAAGTTAAGTGTTTTTGCAGAAATGAATTGTTCTTCCATATTTCTTTTGGGCTGATGTAAGAAATAATCTTTGGGGATTAAATTGGATGTTTCTACAGCAGTTTGAATAATTTATTAAACACGTGGATTTAAAACCATTAATTTAAGTTAAGATTCATATTCCAAGACTTCTTTATAAACTGAACTGCTCCATTTGAGTATATATAAATATAATACACAAAAGCCATGAATATCTTGTAAATTATATCCTTATAAACGGTGAGTTCTGATGTCATCAGTTATAAACGGTGAGTTCTGATGTCATTTCTGTCACATGACTCACTGAAACTTGTGTATTATAATAAATAAAGTACCCCCAGTTGCAAAATATGAGAATATTAGAAGTAACCTCGGAGTTCCATGACCTGTATGCTTCTAATATCCTTATCATTTACAGTAGGGGGTATATTATCCCTTATAATACATGAGTGATACTCAGAGTTCCCTGTATAACTCAGCCTGCAGCCTTGTGTCTTTATATGGTCACAGAACCCCTCAGTCGCTTCTAAAATCCTTATCATTTACAGTCGGGGCTACATTATCCCTTATAATACATGAGTGATACTCAGAGTTCCCTGTATAACTCAGCCTGCAGCCTTGTGCCTTTATATGGTCACAGAACAACCCCTCAGTGACTTCTAATATCCTTATCATTTACAGTAGGGGGTACATTATCCCTTATAATACATGAGTGATACTCAGAGTTCCCTGTATAACTCAGCCTGCAGCCTTGTGCCTTTATATGGTCACAGAACAACCCCTCAGTGACTTCTAATATCCTTATCATTTACAGTAGGGGGTACATTATCACTTATAATACATGAGTGATACTCAGAGTTCCCTGTATAACTCAGCCTGCAGCCTTGTGTCTTTATATGGTCACAGAACAACCCCTCAGTGACTTCTAATATCCTTATCATTTACTGCAGGGGGTAAATTATCTCTAATAATACATATATATATAGAGAGAGAGAGAGAGAGAGAGAGAGAGAGAGAAAGAGAGAGAGAGAGAGAGAGATGTGACATACAATTAGTTACTTCTAATAGACCATTATGGAAATAAACAGAATATTTCTAATAAAAATATTGGTGGAAATTTACTAAAGGGCTAACGCTGGTGTAAATTCGCCAGTGTGACGTCATTTCGGCACTTCGCCAATTTACTAATGGTCGGTGGCGTAATTTTGCAGGAGATACACTCTGGCGCAACTTTGCACTCTAGGCGAATTTTTCGGTCTGGCGAAAGAGCGTTACTACGGAAATTCACTACGTTTTTGATTTTACTGACCGTTACCTCTATCACCAGACTTGCCTTCGTCAACCTCAGACCAGTTGAAGTGCAATAGAGCAGATAGGAGTTCCTCAAAAAAAAAGTTGAACATTTTTCTAAGTCCTAAAAAACGCTTGGGTCTTTTCTTTTTTACAGGGTGATAGGCTGAAAAAGATTGAAAAAATGTTTTTTGGTACCCTCCTTCCCCCCTACATTTGCTAATATATGGCACCTAAACTATACAGTGGGCTCATGTATAGGGCAATATAACAACTCTATATCATTTTATTAAGGTTCCCTGGGCTTGTGTAGTGTAATGTATTTGCTGCAGCATATACGTCCATTGTACTTTAACTGCACGCCGTATGCAAATAAGCCAACGCTAGCGTAATGTATTTTCGCTAGCGCAACTTCGCCAGCGTTGGTACCCTGTGAGCAACTTCAGATCTTCGTGCATTAGCTTTGTCCAGGCGAATTTATACCGGTTAGTGAATTTGCCCCCATAGAATGTTTCTTTTATTCAGTTTTATATATAAAAAAAAATAATGATTTGTAATTTTTTTCTTCTTCCGGTTATAACGGTTCTATTCCAAGCTGTCATCGTAGAAGTGTCTCTAAGAATGGTCCAGTCAGCACAACAGAACCTCCCCAGTCGTCAGTCAGAAGTAAAGAATAAAACGGGGAGGTCGGCTCCACTTTAATTATGTAAGTGCTACTGTTTGTAAGGCTTTGTCATGCTCCTCAGTTCAAACACGCTCTCCCTCTTTATTATTCATTCCTCTTTTTCTCAGTCAGTGGTGTTGAATAATAAAACAGGCCGGGATCAAATGGGCCAATTCTCCACGCCTGACACCAACTGCTACTGTTCTCTGGGCTCTGCCAAGCGTTGCCTCTGATAATGAGTGGGATTTGGTTAAACAGTAAATTAATGAATAATGAAATATCCAGGTTGATCAGTTAGAGAGCACGCTTGCTTTGCCCCCAGCTAAACGCTCGGGGCTGGAATTACTCTCAAACGGCACTTGCCTGTCTGTTGGGCTGGATAACTATTTTACAGGCCATTGCTTGACAGAATGTAGGAATGGGGGCAGTGGGGGGAGGCTTGCTGGAGGAAAGGCGTCAGGCCAATGCTCGGCTGGGCTGTGAATTCAAAAAAGGAGATTGAAATATAATCTTGTTATTAGCCATAAGGAATCCAATCTCCCCGCCTGGTAAATGGAGCGTAGGTACCGAGGAAACAACAGCACAAGGCCAGGGTGTGGATGCGCAAATGCCCAACAAGAGACAATCGGGGGAATGTAATAAAAGTCGGTAACAGAAAAACTATTCAGGAGGCGAAAAATTACGACATTGCGTGAATTTAATATAGCTTTTGCAAACCCGGAAACTGTTTAGCGACCACTTCCCACAGCGGATGACCGTTTGCGAATTTTATAGTTTGTGCCAATGCGAGGATACATGTAATAAAACTTCTTACTGAAAAAGTCGTTATGTTTGCTCCAAAAGATTGCGACACCTTCAAGCTCTTCTTCAGAGTGCGCAATTAAAATTCACAATGTGCAATTAAAATTTTTATTCTTATTGGTGCAAATTGTCTTTCTCTTTGCGACTTTAATCACATTCCCTCGAATATCCTTTGCTTCAAGTTTTGCTCTTTGACTAGGAGCTTCAGAGCTTGCCATGTCCAACCAGCGAATGGCTAAATATGATGGGGGGTTTAGCCGCAGGTGGCGGGCAGGTGTGGGTTGAGCTCTACTCCTGCTCTCCCCGGCCGACACCTTCAAATGGCGGTTTCTGACTTCCGGACGTGCCTGCTCACCCTGCCCCTTTTGTGACCTCATCGGCGGGGCGGGTCTGGAAAACCCTGACCCGCACATCACTAACCTGGATGTCAGGTTCTCTGGTTGGCTCTAGGAGTAGGCCCAGTCTGACATTATTTTTGGCCCCTTATTATGACGACTAGATGGCCAATTCCAGCTACCGAATCAGTGCCTTCCCTCCCAGTAATATCAGATCTTGGAAGCCTTGAGCTTCTGGATGAGTCCCAAGGGCAATAGTGAAACCTACTTTTATTCAGCCACATGCTCAGTTACTAATCTCCCTACAGTATGTACCCTAGGGGGTTGGAAGCCACTGCAACCGATATTACATGGGCCTCTTTAGTTAGGTAGCCATGGTCTAGGTTAGTTATTGACTTAGAGGCTCAGAGCTGGTTCTGCTGTACAATGACTTAGAGAAATTCAACCAGTACCTCTCTGCCTAAATGACCCTGGCTGGGGCAGGGCTACTTATGGGGCAGAGATATTGTGAATATTGATATGCTGGGATTTGAGTACTCCTATAGGATGTGTTAAAACCAATGTCAGACTAGGCTGGCAGGACACCAGGAAAAAACCCAGTCGGCCCCAGACTTCATGGGCCCAGCAAGCCCCCCCCCCACACACACCAATCTCAGCCACGTTGAAGTATACAGCAGTGCTTGTGCAACAGGGGGGAAGGGAGTGGTTGAAGACTGGACCAACTGCATCGAGGACCCTTGAAGTTGTGGTCCCAGTGGGCCCCAATGCCTCAGTCCCTTTTTATAAGAGTGTGCAAGGCAAAAGGTGGTGATTATATAATCTCCACTGTTGGGTGTTAATATGACATTTAAAAATTCTTGACTGGGCACAAGTCTACTGTGCCTACTGACGCAGCCCACAGAGAGAACCCTGGAATTACCACTTGATTGGGGTAGTAATGTTAGGGTTCCTATTGCCCATGGCCCACAAATTACCTACAATTCATCACAGGAGGCAGGACAGACACACTTTGCTGAAAAAGTCATGATGGCTATTTACTGCACTTTTTTAAATGGTCATCTCTGCTGCATATATTGACACAGACCACAGTGGTAACCATGGGATTACCTTAAACTTGAAGGTGGTGGTAGCTCCAGGGTTCCCCGTGTCTATAAGCCCACTTGCATGGTTCAGGAGGTAGAATGGACACACAGTCAATGAGCACCACTCTAGAGAAGAGCATCTCTGGACACAAATCCCTTTAAGGAATAGCTTCAATGCGAGTAACAACTGAGCTTATTGTTGCAAATGAACCCTTATGGCCTGAGTGTGCCTATAATACAGACATAGTTACAGAGATGCCGCAGCTGAAAGCACATTTACCTGGTATAGTTCAAATAATACCAACCCGGCTTCCAAAAAAAAAACATCAACAGCTAATTGGCCACAGAATTAAAAATTCTTTCCATCGCTCCAGAATTGTAATCAGACCAGTTCCCTGGATCAGCCTTGCTCCGTGTCTATTAATATCACTGAAGCTGAGCCTAATAGCATGTTTAATTAATATCACTTTCTTACTTTCTTCTGGAGTGATGACAAATCTCACTTCTAGACGAGGCTTCCAAAGATAATAAACAAGCCTTTAAACACAATTTATGAGCGCTTGCATCCAAATGACATTCCGGGCTGTCAAATATTACTCAAGGATTCCAAAATATACAGAAACACATGAAAAACAGAAAGTACAATTAATACTATATCAGTCTGTCAGCATTCTCGGTATAACGCCTCGTGTTTGAGAGGTCCTTTCATGGTCTGTAAGCAGAGCTGAACAATATGACATGTTCTCGTGCTTGCCCAGATTGTAATTGTAGAGCCTTTAAAGGGTATTTAATTATCAGTGGCAATGCAAATACGTTTTGAGCTGGAAGGTATCCATTACCCTACATTTATCTTCCAAATTCTTCAGAAGCCAAAGGTTTTCTGTAGGACCATTCCACCAACTTTATTATCTAGTAGTGCACTAACCCATTCCATCTGGGTATGCTGATGGGGCTGCCTATAACATTCAGACAGTTCCAACCAAGACAATAGTTGTGAACTCCAGACTGAGTCGGCAGGTTATTGACCTGTGTATAGAGCCTGCAGATGACTTGCCCAACTGGAAAAAAACATCCAGATTTCCATTGGGCAGCCTAGAAAATACCATTGGGTTTGAACCACATTGGCATGTTGTTGGGATTCTCTCCTGATAGGTCTTTCTAGGTTCCAATTATAATCCAATAGTTGTCCTAGGGGTCAAATAACAGGGTTTGTCTACTATATAGGTGGTCCAATCAAGCAAAGACCCACTCAATTTTAGTATGCCATACAGGTGCTTAGCTCAAATAGTTCAAGCCCTTTCCGGCTCAGGTTCTATACCCAATTGTGGGTTTTATTTTGGTAAATTCCTGGTGGATGGATTATAAGGGGCCTGTTTACAGGTATAAGACCTCTCATCCAGAATGCTCAGGACCTGGGAATTTCTGGATGACGGATCTTTCTGTAATTTGGATTTTCATGCCTTAAGTCTACTAAAAAGAATTTAAAGTTCAATGAACCCAATAGGCGGCATTTGCTTGAATAAGGATTCATCTTCTTTATTGAAAAAATGGTTTTAAAAAACATCAGATCAATGTACATGTGGATATGACATCCCCCACACTTGACGCGTTTCGTGGCATCTCGCCACTTCCTCAGAAGTGGCGAGATGCCACGAAACGCGTCAAGTGTGGGGGATGTCATATCCACATTTACATTGATCTGATGTTTTTTAAAACCATTTTTTCAATAAAGAAGACTTGATTTTTCCACAACCACCTGTGTGCTCCATAGCATAATTGCTGAATCAACATTTATTTTTTTATCGGTGTAAAAACCACAAAAACTCTAATACAAAAGTTCCCCATAGAAGTTGCCCCATAGAAGTCAATGGGAGCTGCACTAATCCTATTGGACTTTTTTTTTTTTTTAGTCATTCAGGCTTTTAGAGGTTTTCAGATTTTTTGCAAAAAATGTTAGAGATATTCATATGTTATGCAGATCTGTTTGTACTTTTTATATTCGTATCTTTTAATAAATTACATGACATTTGTTGGTTTAGGGAAAATTAGTTTATTCACAGTTTCAAAAACCTCTAAACCCACTAAATGTTGATGAGAATGTTGATCTCTGACATGATCCTAACTATTCCTGCCATGACCAGTGCCAGATATTTGGATTCTCAACACTCGATTAGTGATGGGCAAATTCATTCCCAGACGAGAATTTGCAGTGAATTTGCGAGTTTCCCCGCCGGTGAATAAATTTGCAAAATTGCCTCGAAAAATTTGCATTGGAATTGTCACCGGTGTCAATTTTGACGCCTGCAAATTAGGGATGCACCGAATCCAGGATTCGGTTCGGGATTCGGCCAGGATTCGGCCTTTTTCAGCAGGATTCAGATTCGACTGAATCCTTCTGCCCGGCCGAATCCGAATCCTAATTTACATATGCAAATTAGGGGCGGGGAGGGAAATCGTGTGACTTTTTGTCAGAAAACAAGGAAGTAAAAAATGTTTTCCCCGGAATCTTTGGCCGAATCTTTCATGAAGGATTCGGGGGTTCTGCCAAATCCAAAATAGTGGATTTGGTGCATCCCTACTGCAAATTGACGCCCGTTTCGAAAGCAAAACATGACAAATACGCCCATCACTACACTTGATCCTTCTGTCCATATATCTCCAGTGCTCACCTGCTTCCTAAGTACCTAATTTCTGGACCTAATGGCCTTGCATCCCTGAAAAGACTATAATGGAGTAAAAAATGTTCCCTATGACTTAATAAATCCAACATATTATCAAAGTTTCACACACTTTAAGTTGGAGCTTAACAAGTGAATTCTGCTCATTCTTGGTCTGATATGTGTCCTGAAAAACCAACTGGGCACCTCAACATTAAGTAGAAATTACAGTTTACTAATAATATTCCACAATAGGGTCTATAAGGGGTCTCCTCAAATTTGCATATTGAAAATGTGCTGTTCAAGTTGCTGTCATTTCTCTGGTTCACATACGCTGCTCAGAAACTCTTCACTATATGAATAAGCCCTTTGAAAGTGTTGAGTCGAAGCATGACAAGCAAGTCTATACACAGCGCTTTTATACGACTCACCAGTCCCTTCAAGTGAATAAATGGGCAGAGTTGCTTTTTTCCGGCTATCAAGATGGCAAGAAGCAAAGTCATAAAAACAGAATAGCATTTTAACCATTATGGAGGGGTGCCCTTGTAGTTAAAGACATTGAACTGTGAAGTAGATGACTCCCCTGGCCCTGGGCAAGTCACTTTATCTCCTTTGAATTAAAGGACCTTAATAACAGCATTAAAAGACTCTCTCTTTTTTTTTTAAAAAAGAATTTTCCATTCATGTCCTTGTCTTGCCCTTTCAGGAAGTATCTTGCTTTATAGACAAAATTGATAACACACTGTTTATATACAATGTATTTTTTAATGCCTTATATATGTCTCCACGCAAGGGTTGTCTCAGGTTGGCAGCAATGCTAGGTAGGAGGTAGGAGACTTAAAATCAATTATTTTTCAATAAATGTTGTTTGTTAAAGTAGTCTTTCTACATACAGTATTACTAATTGCTTTTGTTGTGTGGAAAAGGTCAGTTGAAAGGGTTTACAAATTTAGAGGGTGAAGAACGTGGCCAATGACACAACAACTCCAATCATTTTTGGGACCATTAGATGCTCATGTTTTCATGCTCATTTGTGCTTAGTACAGGCAGTGTTGGACTGGAGGGTCCAAGGCCCACCAGGTCTTCTGCCACTGGCTCCCCATGCTCCCTTTAGCCCCCCTGCCCCAGCCGCAACCCCCCTCCGGGCCCCCAGCCCCAGCTGTAACCCTACACCCCCCATACTTACCATTTCTTTAGTTACAGCCATGATCTGAGCCGGGGGAGATCAGGAGGGCACCGTGGGGTCTCAGAAGGGTGTGGTCTCAGTCGGAGGGTCAGGCCAACCGGGTTTTAACCAGTGTTCCACTTGAGGAGTCCATTCTTGAGTACAGGGGAATACCTATGCTGGTATACTGAAATTGTATCTCTCTATACAGACTATGAGCAAATTTAAGGGGCTGTTCCTGCTGAATTGTGCTTAGTACAGAGGAATACCTATGCTGTCATAGTTTTATGGGATCTCTCTGTACAGACTATGAGCAAACTTAGGGACTGTTCCTGCTGAATTGTGCTTAGTACAGGGAATACCTATGCTGCCATAGTTTTATGGTCTCTCTGTACAGACTATGAGCAAACTTAGGGGCCTGTTCCTGCTGAATTGCGCTCAGTACAGGGGAATACCTATGCTGCCATAGTTTTATGGGATCTCTCTGTACAGACTATGAGCAAACTTAGGGGACTGTTCCTGCTGAATTGTGCTTAGTACAGGGGATACCTATGCTGCCATAGTTTTATGGGATCTCTCTGTACAGACTATGAGCAAACGTAGGGGCCTGTTCCTGCTGAATTGTGCTTAGTACAGGGAATACCTATGCTGCCATAGTTTTATGGGATCTCTCTGTACAGACTATGAGCAAACTTAGGGGACTGTTCCTGCTGAATTGTGCTTAGTACAGGGGAATACCTATGCTGCCATAGTTTTATGGGATCTCTCTGTACAGACTATGAGCAAACTTAGGGGACTGTTCCTGCTGAATTGTGCTTAGTACAGGGGATACCTATGCTGCCATAGTTTTATGGGATCTCTCTGTACAGACTATGAGCAAACTTAGGGGACTGTTCCTGCTGAATTGCGCTTAGTACAGGGAATACCTATGCTGCCATAGTTTTATGGGATCTCTCTGTACAGACTATGAGCAAACTTAGGGGCCTGTTCCTGCTGAATTGCGCTTAGTACAGGGAATACCTATGCTGCCATAGTTTTATGGGATCTCTCTGTACAGACTATGAGCAAACTTAGGGACTGTTCCTGCTGAATTGTGCTTAGTAGAGAGGAAAACCTTTGCTGGTATAGAGCATTGGTATCTATCTGTACAGACTAGAACTTTGTCGTCTATGGAACCTTGGCTGGTAGATCACCTCCATGTGTAGATTCTTGTAAAAAGCCGATAACACAAAAGGAGGGCTGTGGCAGAGGATAAGGTATCTTGTGGTCAGCCAGCATGTAAAATAATGGCTGCTAAGAAATGATATAACTGCAGGTCATGACAGTTAAAGATTACTTAAGGCCCTGTATAACATCTGCAGCCAGTGGTAGTTTATATATTTCATGAATTATATTTATTGCACATATTGTCATTGTTACATTAGAATAAATGCATACACTTTGCTTTACATAAGCATTTCACTGGCCCCGAAATGATCCAATCATTTCAGAGAATGCCAAAGTTTCAGATCCCTCACCACTCGGGTGAATTATTTTGAAGTTCAGGTAAACTGATAGATCTTGATGTTAACATGCCCCAAAGCAAAATTTCCCTTGGCGGCTCTGGCCTGTCCTTCAGAAGGAAACCTTGCACCTATTTAGTGAATTTCCTTTATTCTGGCCCTTCGTGCCATTTGAGTTTGTCATGCCAATTTTAACAAGGGACCAGCAGACCCTTCCAGTCGTTGGCATTTTGGTGCCCCCCATTGAGAAGCCAATTCTTAAAAAATAGAAATGCCAGACATAAATAGATGCTGATGCTGTGAAATAAGAGATTTTGTGCATTCTAATCCAGTCTGATGGTCTTTTGTTCCTTATATATTTACTGTATATATATATATATATATATATATATATATATATATATATATATATATATATATATATATATATATATATACTGTATATACAATATGTGTATTTTGTACAATTACATCTAAATTCTAAAGAAAGCAGAAATAACACCCTGATAGCACGCTACACGGGCTACATTTGTACACTTCCCTACCCAGTTAAACATTGTTATGCTTTATTGAAACATGACCTTTGAATTTATTGTTAGTGTCATGACTGACCTTAGCGCTGGATTTATGGAGACCCTTGTTTGGAAAAAAAAGCCCTGGGCATTAAACAGAATAATTCTGGTAAAGTAACTGTGCAGCCTCCCAACAACACAATCTGCATCCAAGTAACACAATCTTCTGATTAGATTCATCAATTGTGAGCATGGTTTGGGCTAATACATTCTATTTCTACTATTTAATGAGGGATAAAAACGTACTTCCATGTTGGATACTCTTTATAGAATAATTTTATTTTACTAATGGGAAAGCAACAAATCATTCCATCAAGTTCAATGCCTCCATCTAATTAGTAGGGCAACAGCAATACTGTTGTGTCAAGTGCTAATGGGGGGGATGAAATTCTTACCCCAAAATGTTTCCCTTGCCAATGAACTTCCCCTTTCCATCAATTTTTATCCATCTTTCTTCTTAATCATTGTTAAAGATCCGTCGAATCTTTGGAATTCAGAGTGTGCGACTCAAAGGCAACTCAACAACTCATCTTCTTGCATGCACCTGCTTTGAGGCCACTGGGAGCAACATCCAAGTGTTCTGGAGAACCAATTTCTGTAGTCAATAGTTACTTTATTTGAAAATGCACGACATGTTTCGGATCGGGTGATCCTTCCTCAGGTGCTCATATGTATATGAGCACCTGAGAAAGGATCACCCTATCCGGAACATGTTGTGCATTTTCAAACAAAGTAACTATTGACTACAGAAATTGGTTCTCCAGAGTGCTATCTACAATTTATGAAAGTTTGGAAGGCCTGGCGGTGCCTTACTCTGAAGTTGAACCCTCTTACTTAATAACCCAGAATCAATTCATCTACAAAGTGTACATATCTTGCAACATCCAAGTAGTTGATGAGCAACATATCGAGCCACTGGTTGGGGATCTCTGGTTTATACTATGATAGAACAAAAGGAGGAGTAATGGAGCAGCAGCTCAGGACATGGTCCTTAAAAGTCACCCTTATTTGCATATGGAGAATAAAACCACTATTCCTACTACCAATTACAGGTATGGGATCCAGAAACCGGTTATTCAGAAAGCTTTAATTAATGGGAAGGCCATGTCCCATTTGTGACATAGCACTGAAATAAAGTCATCTGTCTTTTGTCACTGGTCACTTTGCATTGCCAGCCATAGACATAGCATTTCTGATATCCAGCAGCTTCATCTAGTCCAGAACATGGAGGGTACAAAGTCTGTAGGTAAGTACAAAAGACAATTTGGGAGCAGGTGCTTGTAAGCAAAAGAACTGATGACTGTACAGGGAAGGAACAGGTGAGACATGGCATTAGGTACAGAACCATATAAATAATTTCACTCATGTTCAGAGGATACATATGATACTAATGAGCCCAATGGGATTACAGCTTTCTGTACCAATGTTTTGGGTCTACTTGATAGCCCACTGGAAATCAGTCCCAGATCATCATTTTAAATTTAAAAGTAGGATGAAGGTATATTTAAAATGATTTAGGAGCAAACTATCATGGACACCATCCCAAAAGATAGCAGCCGTTCTGTGTGGATAATTGTAACAAACAAGGCTTGGGTTGAGTCTAGACCTAGAAACTGCACAGTCCTTTGACTTACTTTGAATTGAAGGAAATCTATAACCTAATGACAGTTACTACTACTATTTAGAAAATAAGTTATTAGTCTAATAAGAGTTTTATCCCCATACAAACAGTATCTGAATTCAGGTTGTGGGTCAAATCAGGCTGAAGTGAGAGTGGGTCTAAAGCTGGCCATAGACGCAATGATCCGATCGTACGAATCCTGGATTTGTACGATTTTCGGACCATGTGTGGAGAGTCCCGACATTTTTTGTACAGCGGAGATCAGTCGTTTGGTCGGACAGGTTAGAAAATGTCGGCTGCCGATAATATCTCTGCATGTATTGCCGATCGTACGATCAGTGGGAGACTGTCACTAGCTTTGTCAGACATAACTATCAGGGGCAGAACATTGGCTGATCTGTTCTTTTACTACTTTATTTGGTCGGACTTTGATCTGAATGATTAGTTGAGGGTCGGGAGATGGGAAAGTCAGATCGTACGTTAATTCGTACGTCTATGGCCAGCTTTAGTCAATGTTCAGATCACATTGGTCAGCGACTTCCTCCGTAGCCAATACTAGTCTTGGTCTTAACCATGTTTTGCCAGATCGAATTGATATGTGAATGAGCCCCAATTAGATATGACTTGGTCAGGCAGAAAAAGCCTGTGCCACCTCACCTTGAGTAAGCAGTGCAGTTTTGAGCTCCAGTTCTCAACAGGGTTATTAATGAGCTGGAGAGAGTGCAGAGATGTGCAACTAAACTGGTTAAAGGGCTGGAATATTTAAATTATAAAGGTAGACTGCCACAGTTGGGGTTGGTTTCTCTGGAAAAAAAGACGCTTGTGAGGGGACATGATTAGACTTTACAAGTACATTAGAGGACATTATAGACAAATAGCAGGGGACCTTTTCACCCATAAAGAGGATCACCGCACCAAAGGCCACCCCTTCAGACTAACTTTTTTTTGTGGATAACCTACTGTTTAACTCTAGGCAACGTCATTCTGTGGCCACTAAATAAAGTTCTGTCTTGCATAAAAAAGGGCATAAACTCACAGGATGAAAACATAATTCTGCCTCTTTATAGGTCCCTGGTGAGGCCTCATCTGGAGTATGGGGGGCAGTTTTGGACTCCAGTCCTTAAGAGGGATATAAATGAGCTGGAGAGAGTGCAGAGACTAAGTGCAACTAAATTGGTTAGAGAAATGGAGGATTTAAACTGAGATTGGGGTTGTTTTCTCTGGCGAAAAGGCGCTTGCGAGGTGACATGATTACTCTTTACAAGTACATTAGAGGACATTATAGACAGATACTGGGAGAATTTTGTCCAATAAAAAGCATCAATGCACCAGAGGCCACCCCTTCAGACTAGAGGAAAAGAACTTTAATTTGAAGCAGAGTAGGGGGTTCTTCACAGTCAGGACAGTGAGGTTGTGGAATGCACTGCCGGGTGATGTTGTGGCTGATTCTATTAATGTCTTTAAAAGGGACTTGGATGATTAATATCAAAGGCTATTGTGATATTAAAATCTATAGTTAGTATAGATATGGGTATATATAGTTTATGTGAGTGTACGGAGGGGTCAGTGTGTATATGTATGTGCACTGGGTTTCCTTTGGAGGGGTTGAACTTGATAGACTTCGGTCTTTTTTCAACCCAACTTAAATATGTAACTATGTAACTATGTACTACAATATGTAACTTGGTCAAGAGAGTCAGCTGCTGATGGACTGCCTTAGGGCTTAAAAATATTGGATTTTTTTTTTTTATTTAGCTTTTCTCCTTGAATTAAGCATGGTGTATGAAAATATAAATAAACATAATAGAAAGGTCATGAGTAAAATCCAGAAGGGAGTTGTGAGAGTACTGCAGAGTGATTAAAGAGGAAGTTCACCTCAAAATTAATTTTAACATCATATAGACAGCATTATTCTAACGCAATGTGCATTTTGTCCAATACATTTTTCTGAGGTTTCAACATTTTTTAATGTTCTGCCCTTCTAAAGCTGTAACATTTGATTGCTAGGGCTCTATTACTATAGCCTCCAAACAACTGGTAGAACCTTCCCAGTTGTGGGGTCAGAGACTACAGCAACCAGATTCAGTTGCAGGCTGGAAAAAAAATGAAGACATAAAATAAAAAGTTGGGTAGAACAGGTCAATTGACGTGATGACTAAAAACTTCTCTTTTTGAAGATGTCTGCCCTTGAACAATTCACTATGAGTTAATTCCAAGTAAAATATGAAAATTCCCATTTCTGTGCGTTTGTAGACATTGAAAGACGAAAGGTGAAATACAACAATAACACAACGATTTTTTTATTTATGTAAATCACTGGACAAGAACCAAACTGCTATCCATAACTATTATAGAGAGTCTAAGGAACAGAAAAATAGTAAAGCTATCTAGGATCAAGCATTTTCACCCATCCACAGAAACAGACTCACAGATAAATAAAACCATAATCTTGCTCGCCATATATACAAATTCCTGTTAAATTAAGCATAAATAAATATATACAAACTCAGCATTATTTTTACCACCTGACTTTTTTTTTCTTTTCTCTTAACAAGTAATCAGACCTCTAATCTGTTCACAGACGATTTTTTCCCCCTCCAGAACCGTACAATTGAAAAGGTTATTGTTTAGAATGACAAACTGAGGAATTCTTACATATTTTTTTCAGTTTATTTTCCAGGATGTTCAACTGAATTGAAATTGATATTTAATGAAATCGGATGACATGACATGCATATTTCCGCCGAATGTGAATAACAATAAAATAGAAAAAAATAAAAATTGCTAAATATTGTCAGCACAAATGTGTTTTTTTCTCATTTTAAAATTTTTGTTGTTTTTATGTTTTTGTCTGCTTTTTCAAAATGTAATTCTCATTTCAGATCACATGCAAGGCTATCTTGCTTGCTGGGCAAATTTTTTTAAATGATTAAGGGTTAAGACTAAAATAAATGTTATAGGGACTGAAATGAGTGTTTTCTTTACTAACAGACAGATGTGTAATTAAATGCAAAAAAAATGGAACGTAATTATTCTATATGGAAGGGAAGGTCATTCGTTGATATTAAACCAAGCAAGCTGAATGGAGAAGGTAGAAGAGGGAAGAAAGTTTAGATATTCAGCTGTTTCAAAGCATTTTCCCATGAGATGAAATAGGCAAAAAAAATGTTAAGCTTAAAGCTAATAAAATACATAGCCAACTCTATGCCAGCTGGTTTAAATGCTGTTAAATACAGTAAAAATTATTTGCTTTATGGAAAGTTAAAAAGTTTGTTTTTAGGACATTTTGGATACAGAAGAGGTTTCCAAACTATGAGAATGGTTTGATAGGGCCCAACCAAATTTAATGAATTAATGACTTTTAACGCTCCAAAATATTAATGGATGTCCTGAAAGCCAATTAGGGTGCGATCTGGATTAAATATTTAATTGCTATGCTAGATGTTCTTTGATGTACATTAAGGTGAAGGTTACGACTGATTTGTTGTTATGAGCTAATGGGGCCCAGTCTGAAGGCCAGTTAGGGTGAGATTTGGGGGTGATTGCTTATTTGTACCCTGGGTACCCCTGGAACTATAGCAGGGTGACACCCCAATGTTTCTATATATCTGTAACCTTGTTATGAGCTAACGGAGTCCAGCCTGAAGGCCAGTTATGGGGATATTTGGGGAGAGTGTTTATTTGTGTCCTGGGTACCCCTGGAAATATAGCAGGGTGACTGTTACCCCAATGTTTCTATATATCTGTAACCTCATTATGAGCCAAGGGGGCCCAGTCTGAAGGTCAGTTAGGGGGAGATTTGGGGTGAGTGCTTATCTGTGCCCTGGGTACACCTCGAACTATAGCAGGGTGACTGTTACCCCAATGTTTCTATATATCTGTAACCTTGTTATGAGCTAAGGGGGCCCAGTCTGAAGGCCAGTTAGGAGTTAGGGGGAGATTTGGGGTGAGTGCTTATTTGTGCCCTGGGTACCCCTGGAACTATAGCAGGGTGACTGTTACCCCAATGTTTCTATATATCTGTAACCTTGTTATGAGCTAAGGGGGCCCAGTCTAAGGCCAGTTAGGAGTTAGGGGGAGATTTGGGGTGAGTGCTTATTTGTGCCCTGGGTACCCCTGCAACTATAGCAGGGTGACTGTTACCCCAATGTTTCTATATATCTGTAACCTTGTTATGAGCTAAGGGGGCCCAGCCTGAAGGCCAGTTAGGGGGAGATTTCGGGTGAGTGCTTATTTGTGCCCTGGGTACCCCTGGAACTATAGCAGGGTGACTGTTACCCCAATGTTTCTATATATCTGTAACCTTGTTATGAGCTAAGGGGGCCCAGTCTGAAGGTCAGTTAGGGGGAGATTTGGGGTGAGTGCTTATTTGTGCCCTGGGTAGCCCTGGAACTATAGCAGGGTGACTGTTACCCCAATGTTCTATATATCTGTAACCTTGTTTTAAGCTGAGAGGCCCAGATTGAAAGCCAGTGTGTGGTGAGATTTTGGGCTATAGCAGGGTGACTGTTACTCTAATGTTTCTATATAACAGTAAACTATGAGCTAAGGGGGTCCTCTGAAAAAATGTTTGTCAACAGTGGGCAACCCTTGCGCAAAATATTTTGAAAATAAGAGCAATACTGTCAGTTATATATAAAAGTTATAATAATCAAACACTTGGTGATACAGAACCTGCAATATTGACCTTGCCAACTGGCCTCACAATGAATGATAATATTTTGGATCACAAATGTCCATTAATAGGCCTCCCTGCCCAACCCCTTCAGCTGTTGGGGGTACTCTGAGTTGTACTTTATCAACAAATAAAGAGCCACATTATAGGAAACACTGATATAAAGTGTTAATGTCACCATCTTGAATTTGTTGTGCTTACTAAGTATTCCCACACTCCTACCAAGACCACAAGATTTTTGGAGTCCCTAATAAAAGCTCTAGTTATCAGTTATTGGGATTGTTGGTATTCATAAAGAATAAGAACAGATGAAACTACCACTGATGCAACAGGGGGGTGCACTTAAGCTCAGCAGCCCCCTGGAATTTTTGTAATCTTAAAAGTTAAAATTTTAGAGATTTTACTGTGCAGTTCAAGAGAATGAAATCTGTACCAGGAGCTTCCAATGACTTGTTCCACCACAACACTACAGCACCTGTTGTCATGGGAAGCAAACCCAGTATAATCAGTCTGACCCATATTACAGAAAATTGTTTGTTTTTCTCCCTAATATGAATAAACTTTAAAAAACAAAATGTTGAGTGGCTTATAAGCAAGAACACTCATTTTCTCACATTATATTTGTGAAGGGTTAGGACCCCTTTAACATTTCTTTAAAAAGACCACTATAATTATGTTTTTTTTTACTCCATCAATATGTGGAAACCTAAAAAAAAATCTAAAGTAGAAGGCCAGAGTGAATTTAACCAAGCATAACGCACTTGGGAAATATTTATGTTGAAATTTGAAATCACATATCTTACAATGAAATGTCTGATTGTAATGTGAGACTAGAAAGCTGAAAGGGGATGGGGGACACCTGTGCCTTGTACAAAAGACGAAATATCCTCTTGGAGACATTATTCTGACTTGCCATTTAAGTCCAGAGTTAGACGTTATACATGTTAAAGTTAGTGGTGGATTCACACACACGCATGTGGGTCAACATCATATCTGAAATGTCCCAAAATGTATCTTCTCATATTTTTTTTTATATTTTTTTTTCTGATTCTGAAGAAACATGTACCAGTGGACATGCATTTCAGGAAACGAAGAAATGTTAAAAATTAAAAAAAAAAAAGAAGTATTTTTTCAGTTATTTTCCAATAAATTATTGTCCATTTGGGGAGATTCTAAAAACTGGGATATTTTTTGCCCATAAAAATGATTGGGTTACTATGAAAAAGTCCAGTGAAGACTCTCCGGTTCCTCTGATCGCAAGCCCCTGCTCCTAGTTGTTTGCCGGATCACAAACTCTTGGTTCAAGACCAGGGCTTGTTCTGATATATTTATATATATTTGTTTGTATTTCCCAAAGCCAGTCCAATATTTTTTAAAGCTAAAATGAAAGGTGTTAAAAGTATGTGCTTCTTTCATTTTCTGTGTTTTTCTTCCTTGTCTCCATTTTTACTACCTGGTCCTTCCCCAGATGTATGCCTGTTGGCACTGTTGTTATTCAGAAACATCTTGTCCATTCCTTTGAGGGCCTCGGTAAGGTAATTCTGAAGTGCTGTGAGGGCAGCACATAAGGCTGGAGAACCAAAGCCGTGGGTGATGAGACTGAAGTGAGCCAAGCAGCTCTGGATTCCAGGATCCAAAATTGGACTGGGCCTACTGTTGCCTATGGGCGTCCTGTCTTGGGCCAAAAGATCTGTGAACTCTTTACAAAGTTGCCTGGAGTGAGGGAAAGGTAGAAACAAACAAAACCCACAGGCATTAGGAATGTGTTTCAGGCACAAAGCATTTATCAAACATCTGCCATCAATGGTTTTATTCCAAAATGTAAATTACTAGCTAATGTAAAGCAACACAACCTACAAATGCAATGTTTCATGGACGTGTTCACACCAAGTAGGGCCACAGTTTGGGCATCCCTGGTTTTGCTACTTCTTGCAGAAAACGGCAATGTGTCCCTTCCCTTCTGATGAACCCATTATCCAGAATTAAAGGAAGGCTGCCTCTCATAGATTCCATTTTACCCAAAAAGTTGAACATTTTTAATTTAAGAAAATCCCTTTTCTCTATTGTAAAACAATAGCTTGTTGATTCCAACCTGTGCTTTATCGTAGGCAAGCTAATCCTATTGGGTTTACTGTTAATTTTTGTGATTTTGAAGCATTCTGAATAACAGGCCCTATATGTGTATATGCAACTAGTAAATTTGGCAGGCGGTGATTTTTTTTGTCACTGGCAAAAAAATCTGCTGTGTCGAAAAACTTTGGGCGCGCTTCAGGATAGTCATGCATATGACTCAAAATTCTTTTTTGTTCGTCAAAATTATTCGGATGCCCAATTTGCCTTTTGCCCAAAATAGGTGCCCGTATAACAATTGTCGCGCATGTTTAAATTGACGCCCATTGACTGCAATGGGTTTCACAAAATTTTGTGCCGTTTCACAAATTTCGCTGGAAATTCGCAAACTGTTTTGTGAATTGAAACAGGACAAATTCACCCATCACTAATATCAACATGACTTTGCTCATTGCACTGTATTTTTAAATAAGAGCTCAAACGTAAACCCTAATTCTTGTTTTGCCCACTCCACCCTTCCCGTTGAGTTTGGGTTCCAGAGTTCTCCTTTTTGAATACATATATATATCGGAGCAAAGTTTGTGGCAGACAAAACTCACTTATCTTATGCTGGGGGGCAAAAAGGTTATGTGGGATAATTGGTGCTTTGCCCTGCCTGTCAATCAAGAAGTGCATGTGTGTGTGTGGGGGGGGGAGTAACTAAGACATCTTTAGAGTTAAAATAGAGCATAAAATTTGTCTCAATGGAAGGTCTTGGTGAGTTGGTTTATTTGGCCCATGAGGCAGCAAAATTCAGATCAGAGATAAAAACTAAAATTGAATAAATTTGATTAAATTCATTTTCTGATTTCCTCTGTTCTTTTTCTTACTACAGTGTCAACGAACAGCCCAACAGAGATCCCCTAGTTTTATTTCTACTAATACAGAGTTTTATTTATGTTAATACAGAGTTTTATATCTACTAATACAGAGGGCTGTTGTACAACTTCTCATGTACAGCAAAATGCCATTGACAGTCACTATTTATTGAAACATTGGGGGGCTCATTTTGCCTTTGGGTACTCAATATGCCAGGGCTTATTTGGAATTTCAGTCTGAACCTGATGGTGTGAATAGTTTAAAGGACACACTCAAGGAGCCAGGAAGGAAAATTGTCAACAAATGAGCCATTTGTCTCAGGCCTTATTTGCCCTTTAAGAATATAAATACAATACCATGACAGAATAGGCAGTTGAGCAGACTAGGACACACTGCAGCACATTGGCCAGCCAATCGGGTTACAAAGATTCTGTTCGCATTTAAAGGGATTGATCACATTTAAATTATCAGTGGCGGAACTACCGGGGGAGCAGGGGGTGCGAGTGGGCCAGGGCACCCCCTCAGGGCCCCCCGGCAGTCCGCGCGCTGCTTTGCGCCGCATATTCCCAGCCAGTTCCAGGTAGGGGGGCGGGGGGCCCCCCGCCCGGCTGCGCGTCCTGCGCCAGGGCCCGCCCCCCTCTAGTTACGTTTCTGTAAATTATATTTATAGCGATATTCTGAGACAATGTGCAATTGGTTTTAATTTTTTTATTATTTGTAGTTTTTTGAGTTATTTAGCTTTTTATTCAGCAGCAATTCAGCCATCTGATTGCTAAGATCCATATTCCCCTAGCAACCATGCATTGATTTGAATGTGAGACTGGAATATGAATAGGAGAGGCCTGAATAGAAAGATGAGTAATAAAAAGCAGCAATAACAACACAATTGTAGCCTTACAGAGCTTTTGCTTTTTTTTTAGATGGGGTCAGCGACCCCCCCTTTTAAGGAGGAAGAAGAATGCAAATAATTTAAAAACTATAAAAAAGAAAAAATGAAAGCCAATTAAAAGGTTGCTTAGAATTAGCCAATCTATAACATACTAAAAGTTAACCCTATTAGATAGATGATTGTTCATTATGGGGCTAATAGAGACACAGGGGGCAGACTAACGCAAGACAGTTGGGGGGTACTTACTTTGTAGCCAGCAGCATGTTTTTCCTGGAGTGCAGGTCAGTGGGGTCCGTGTGCTGCCTGTTCAAGTATTCGGATACAGCTTTAGCTGGGAATTCTGTCTCACAAATATACCCAAAATCCCGAGCTAGATGTACAGCCTCACCTGGAAAAAAGAGAGAGTATTGTTTGCTTAATAGCATTTTAACCTAAGAAACAAAGCACTATGAGCATTTAAAAATTGCCATATTCTCATGCAGAATATCACATTAAGAAATTACAATTATTGTTCTCATTTATGCTTTTTTTCTGTTACAGCTATTATTCCCAAATATGGCTATTGACAATATTATATTATTATAGGATTACCCAAGGAAAAGGGCTGGTACTACTACTCTGTATCAGTGATGGGCAATAAATAAGCCAGGCGCGAATTCGCAGTGAATTTCAGCGTTTTGCCGTGTAAATTCTGACGTGTAATTTGGGCGCATGTCAGAATAGTCACGCATATAAACATTGTCATGCATCAAAATTATTTGGATGCCCATTGACTTGAATCCATTTGGCTAAAATAGGCAAAATAATTCTGACGCCCATTTACTTGAAGTTGTTTCGCGAATTTTTGTCGTTTCACTAATTTTGCGGGAAATTTGCTCATTTTTTGGTGAAACGAAACTGGACAAATTTGCCCATCCTTAGACTCTGTATATTTGTGTGCAGCTATTTATTATTATTTACCTATTTTATTGCTTTTACCTGCATTGCACAACTGGTCATTTTGCATTTTAGTGGGAACAACCCTAATAACAAACCGATTAATAAATCCCTGAAAATTACAGTGAAGATGATCATCAGAAATTTTTTAGGAAAGGATAAAAATGCTAAAATGTTGCCCTTTAAGGGACACACAGTAAGACTTTAGCAAGATGTATGTGAGTGTGTGTGTGTGAGTGTACATATCGTAACATGGGGAATAATGTATCCTCTATTGTAAATTGTAAAGATAATAGAAGTGACCTGGGAGTTCCAGAACAATTAACAAATAAAAAAGCACAAACTCAAATGTGCAAAAAAACAATAAT